>NC_090652.1:215367415-215683188 GCF_040937935.1 Hyperolius riggenbachi
TCATATACCATATAGCAGCATAGAGGGTGCTAATGTGTCTGGGAACGCGAAGAATCACTCGCGTCCCCAGCCTGTCAGCTCCTGTCACCGAAACAGGAAGTGGCTGCCGGCAGGGCCAGGAGGATCGAAGGGAGACGGCGAGGGCACCGGACAGCTGCAGGGGGCTATTGGAAGCCCTAGGTGAGTAAAACTCATTTTCTTTGTTTGACTTAAGTGTCCCTTTAAGTGAAGGGGTAGGTTGAAGGTAACACAGAGTGAGGAATGAGGTCAGGGTTAGGGTAAGCGAAAGGGCTAGGAAGGGTCGGTCATCTCAAAGGAACTCCAGAAGTTGATATTAGAAGTTTCCTCTCCTGATATTTGGCAGCTAAATACACTGGCATCCAGTTTATTGGTACCCATTCAATACTTACAGCCACAAATGTATGGTTTGTGGAGTGAAGACTGAATTACTTAATTCCTAAGATCCATAGTCATCTGAAATCACTGCATGCTTGGACTAAAGCTCACGTGATGTTGCTGCTGAATTGCTCTTCAGAAAATACTGAACTACCTACAAATGCCTATTACCCATTAGTGTTTGCTATAATAATGCATATTTGCTGAACACCACTTGCGTCCTGCTTATTCATTCACAAGGGCTGTGACATCATGCTGCTTTGTAAGAATGAACAACAAAGCTGGGAAACATTATTACAAATCTAATCCCCAGTCACTGTATGGCTGTTAACTAATATCTGCCTGTCACAGTGGTTCAGCTGACTAAACATGGTTATGTATAATTAAACCGTTACCTCAGTAGCATGATCTAAAAGCTCTTGGAGCTGTCCCTAAGTAGCAATCACATGAAAAAACATGGCAGTCCTTGGGAAGTATGCATTTAGTTACCATTTAATGTCTCCGTTTGAAGTATTTTTCCAGGAATTTTGAGTGGAATAACAGGAATGTCATGCACAGCTCAAGGTGACACTGCAATGAGAAAAAGTAAGCTACCACTGGCAACATTCCATCTTCCTCATAACATCCAATTAAGATAATAGCTATGATGAGTTGTACAAGGCCTTGTTTACTAGAAGGTTTGCAAATGGCCACAGCTCAAGAATATTTTATGTTGTTGCCATTACATCCTGGCAGCATATGGCCATACTTAAAGTGAACCTCCGGACTACAAATCTACTCAGCAGCACTGAAAAGGCTTGATGTTTCTTTAACAGTTTCACAGCATTAGAACTTTTTTTTTCTTACTCAAGCCTCATTTTTAGCTGCACAGAACCTAAGCTCCACCCCACCGAAGAAATCTGCCCGGGCGTTTTCTCCTGATGCAAAGCATGATGGGATTTCTGGTGTTTTTGTTCTCGTTGCCTAGTGCATGCAGCTGGAAGGGGTGATAAGGACACTGGACACAAGACAGTTGGAACTGTGCCTCATGCTCCCTGTCACCTTCTTTCAACCAAAAATATGGCTGCCCCCATGAAATCACAAACATTTGCCTGTTCTTTTAAAACAGGGTGGGTAAGAAATTATATTACCTATCTATTTTAATTAACATAATTAATGTAACTTAATGACAGTATGTTTGAAATGAACATGCACTACTGGTGGTTCTGGTGGTGGGGTTGGATAGTTGGCCATGGCAGACATAACGTCTGGAGTAACTGGCATTGATCACACATCTTAAAGAGGAGCTGTCAGCCATACTATTTCAGAAAAAAACACATATATAAGTAGATAAATATTTGCTCTATTTACATAACATATGTATTGCTATGTCAACATTTAGATTTTAGTGATTTTTCTTTAGTAAAGAAAGAGAAAATCCCCCTTAGGATGTTCCATTTTGACTAGACACCTATCTTAAAGCCAATCCTGACATCATTTCCTCCCTTACTCTGTCAGTGTATCATTGCCTGCCCTCCTCCCAGTCTTCAGACACTCCCACCCAGCTCTGCAGTAGAAAGTGCATTGTCTCAGCATGAGAAATATTGGCCAATCAGAGAGAAACAGAGGTGTGGAAGGGAAAATGGAGGGAGGGAAAAAGGCATCAGCCAATCAGGCTGCATTAGTTATTTCTGAGGGGAAAGTAAAGAAGAAAAAAAGAAAACCCAAGATGCAATGCAACTTCCTTTGTGTGGCAGATGTACCAAATCAGAGCCAGGAAAACTGGGGAATGATGTTTTATGGAGAAGAAAAGTAAGAGTGATTTATAACTTTTAGGTTGCCTGGTTAGCATCCTTATTATTTGTTTACCAGATAAAAATAAAGAAATGATTTTTGATTTTATGCATGACAGTTACACTTTAAAGTGACAGAGTAATTGTACAAGTTGATCACACAGCAGGCAGTGACCATTAGTAGTGCATGTTCACCTGGAACCGTTCGCCAGCAAACGCGTTTTGCCGACCCAACTAACCATTATGCATTAGGCATACAAATGTTTGGATGTTCCCTGGTAACAGGTCCGGCAACCACTTGTGCAAGTCTGTATGTATGGTGTGCAATCCTAATTTGATTTGAATCCTTATGAATGTAGCTTAAAGGATACCCAAAGTTACATGTGACATGATGAGATAGACATGTGTTTGTACAGTGCCTAGCACACCAATAACTATGCTGTGTTCGTTTTTTTCTTTCTCTGTCTGAAAGAGTTAAATATCTGGTATGTAAGTGGCTGACTCAGTCCTGACAGGAAGTGACTACAGTGTGACCCTCACTGAAAAGAAATTCCAACTATAAAACACTTCCCTAGCAGAAAATGGCTTCTGAGAAGCAAGAAAGAGGTAAAAAAGTGAGGGTCACACTGTAGTCACTTCCTGTCTGAGTCTGGACTGAGTCAGCCACTTACATACCTGATACTCTTTCAGGCAGAGAAAGAAAAAAAGGAACACAACATAGTTATTTGTGTGCTAGGCACTGTACATACACATGTCTATCTCATCACGTCACATGTCATTCGGGTATCCTTTAAGCTTTGGTCCTGGGTATGATACTTTATTGAGGAAATTATAGTGTTTGTATTTTTGTAGCTAGCTTACTTACTGCCTCCGGGTATCTGTTACCATGATGGTTGTTTTTTTGGGGAGTAAAGAAGTTTATCATCATTTCGAAAAAATTGTGTCTCCTTACCAACCGATCAGCATCTCATTGGCTCACAATGAAAGTGGCTCGTGACCAGCTCATAAGAACTCTTCTGTCATACCGGCGGCAGGGCAGGTCAGCTACAGCGGCGGGAGATTGGTGGAATCAGCGGGAGTGTGCGGTGGGCTTATTGAAATACATGCCCTTGCAGGTATAACAGGTCCCAAACAGGGCGTAGATTTCAATTACTGAGATCAGGAACTGGCTAACATGCTGAAAAAAAATGTCATCAAAATAATTCAAAGGGACCCTGAGCAAACCGTTTAAACGTAAATCTGAACTTACATGGGGCTTCCTCCACTGACTTTGTGCGAAGATGTGCACAACTGCGCACCCGACATGATCACGTGCCCATTGTCATAAGCATCCTGCACATGTAGGGTTCAGTTTTTTGAGAATTACCCATGCACAGGATGCTTACGGTGACGGGCGCATGATCGAGTCGGGTGCGAGGGTGGTCTGCACATGCGCAGTTACGTGCAACGTTGCCTGAAGTTGCCAGGCTATCAAGGCCACCAATGGGACCAGAAAGGGGACCCAGAGGACGAAGAGGAACCTCATGGTCTATGGGGGGCTGGAGGAAGCCCCAGGTAAGTTCAGATTTAAGTTTAAAGAGCCTGATCAGGGTCCCTGTAAAATGTAAAAATGTCCAGTGTTTTCCAGTGTTTTAAAACATTCTAATACTATAAAATTCTTAATAAAATCAGAATGTACTATATGTTAATACTACCTTAGTATAGAAAACAAAGTACCAACGGCCACTGCTGTGTTACAACATTTTAGACTGCGCTTCAACCTGAAAACCCCAGATAACACATTACTGCATTGTATGTGATTACATTTGCTAGGGTAAATCGTGACTGTTGTTGCCATGGCAGCAGGATAAAGACTATGCCAATATGAAGAGAGCCACATTTAATATCATATGGTCATTTTATTTCACTGTGCCAAGTCAAGGACTTCAAAAAATAATTGCTAAAAAAAAACCAACCTACAATGTTCAAGCATAAATGTCACAAATCAGTAATGTCCGAAAACAGGCTGTCTACATGTGGGGTTGATGTGGCTGTGTAAAATTTAAAGCTATAGGCTTGCTATACACCAGTGATTCTGGATGCTAGCCTGGCTTACAGGTAAGATGTCAGGATCCGCACCGTCTAAAAATCTTCAATTTATTATAGCTCTATTAAAAAATCAAGACAGGCATGAAAAATGTGTGTGCCGGGTCCCCATGATGCACGGCGTTTCAGAACACAGTTCCTTCCTCAGATGGCATCAGAACACACTACCAAGCCTGGCTTACAGGGGCATAAAGAGATAATTTGCATATTCAGTAGAGGTGCATTGTGGGTAACCACAAATGCTCACTTAAAGCTGAATTATTGCAAGTTTTCTTCTGTTTTAAGAAGGCAAATCACACCCCGCATTGCTTTTTAGTAGGAGGGCTTTTGAGTCTCTTTTAGCCCCCTATACATTCCCAGTGGTTTGGGTCACCCGAGCTGCTTGGTCAATCTCTAAATCAGCAATGGTAACTGCAGTATTAGGTCCTGTCCACGCATTTACAATGTGCCACACAGTAATGCATTGTGAAACATTTTGAAATAGTTTAAAGCAATGGGACAGTCCATAGGAGTAAACATAAGTCATAAATATGCTTGACAAATTTGGATAAGGGATTTTGAAGCATCCTGTAATGCCAATGTACGAACAAGCCAAAAAAGCCCAGTTTTTATGTCTGCGTCAGAACGGGCCATAACATTTCTGTAATAGGCAGAGTGTTTAAAAAAAAAATAGCAACTTACCCAGATTCACAGATTTGCCTTTCTCCTATTTTATTTTGTATTTTTTTGCATGGAAAACCTGCAATAAGTGGCAATGTACAAAAATATCTCAAATACCAACATTATAAGGCTATTATACACTATGAGATGGATTAGACCAACAGTTTTATAAAAACATTGAATTTAACAAGAATCTATGGAAAACTAAGGCCCCTTTCATCAGTCATTGTAGAAACGGCTGCACTTTTCACAGATTACTGTGGGTGGCCACAGAGCGGGGGAGTAATGGGGGGAGGAATGGGGAGAGACGGGCAGGACGACATGGGTTGGTGGTGCTGCGGCAGGGGGTTGGTGCTGCAGCAGTTACCTGCAACACCAATGACACTTGCCGTATAAGATCCTTATGTTGCTGTAATTTCTGCACTTAAAGGGACTCCGAGCTCAAATTAACGGCGCATGCGCAGTTTAATCGCCGGCCGCCGTGATGACGCGAGGCGGCCGGCGTGTGACGTCAGCAAATGACATATGCGGAAGAAAGATTCCGACACTCGGTCCAGTGTCGCGGGGGAGCCGCCGGCCAGCCATTTATGGACAGGCAATGGGAGAAGAGCCAGGAGGCCGCCGTGGGACGTCCCGGCCTACACTGGGCTGCAGAAGCGCCCCAGGTGAGTACTATTTTATTATTTAATTTGAGCTCGGAGTCCCTTTAAGATATAAGAAGAAGAGAATAACAGAAAATAAAAAAGCAAAGAAAATAAGAACAGAAGACCAGAAAAAAAGAAGTTTAGCCACTTCACTTCACAGGCTGCTTTACCCTTCCCACCAGAGCCATTTCACATTTCAGTGCTCCTCCCATTCATTTGGCTACAAGATTATCACTTCTTATCACACCTAAATGATCTAGATCAGCCTTTCTCAACCTTTTTACCTTGGAGGAACCCTGTAAATAACTTTTGGATCTCAAGGAACCCCTGCAAACAATTTTTTGGTCTCGAGGAACCCCTACATTTATTTTTCAGGAGGCATGGTCTTTAACCATTTCACAACTGAGGGGTTTTACCACTGAAACACCAGCGCGATTTTTACCTTTCAGCGCTGCTTCCATTCCAGTATTGATGTACTATGATTGGTTATTGGGGACTGGAGAGTCCCCATAACCAATCATTGTACTGCAGAGCCGGGGTGTGTGCGCGCGCGCTGCACATTTGTTTACCTTACATTGTTTTGAATGAAGACGGCTTCTGTTTGAAGCCTTCTTCATTCTACTCACAATCGGCGAGGCTAATTGGATTTAGGAATGCTTGTTCCTAACATCCAATTAGTCACCTGCTGTGCGCGCTGGCTGGAGTGTGCGCGAGAGTTCCATGCCCACTCCCAGCCAGTAAACAAACAAGTGCGCCTTTCTCCGTCCCTGGGGGTGAAGCGGTGCAAACCCTTATAACACTAACAGTTATATACCCTCATGACATAAATATTTAAAAAAATCAAAGTCCCTATGGTAACTACTTATGTATGTTTTTAAATGCTGTCACTTTGGCTTTTTTTAACAAGTGTTTTACTTTTGTAACTATAGGGGTGAGGGGCAGAGCAGAAGGGATTCATGACTAGAGGGAATCTATTTTGTTGTGTATTTTTAATGTAATTTTACTATTTGTCCACTAGATGTCTCTACACACTTTATCCTGTGTTTTCAGGAAGTGTTTGTGAATGTTCTTACCTTACTTTTAACTTTCATTTCAAAAGCTTTGGCTGAAGCCATGATCATTCATTCACAGGCATTTTGATTGGCTTTGGGAACTCACGTTCCTGTTCACCAGTTATTACCGCGTAAGTCCCGCCGTAAACGGGCCATGAGAGTTCTGTGCGAGCAGTTGCTGCTGATTTGACAGGAAGTGCCCGTACATCCTGATGGGGCCAAATGACTGCAAACTGGATGCGTAAATGAGTGCAGCTTTGCAGTAAGTGGTTAAAGGAGAAGAAAGAGATTAAAAATGCCAGAAGAAGATAGAAGTATATAGATGATGTCACATGGATCAAGTATACAGAAAAAGAGGTTACATTAGAGAAGATATAAGTGCACAAAGGGAAAAAAAAGAAGGCTACAGATGAAAAATAGACCTTTTTCATTATTTTAACAAAGCATTTTTGTCCTCTTGCATTTCAAATAAACGTTTTATTTATAAACCTTTCCATTAAATAGGTAGGGAGTAAAAAATGAACCTATATACCTGGTAGTAGATGGAAATCTGGGGTTTATTTTTATTAAAGAGACTCCCAGATTCCAACATAAGCTCCCAGGACCTACCATATCTTCATGGGTTGGTTACCCCCGCTTTTCCCAGCATCAAGGTGGGGATAAGCCCTTTGACATGGACAAGGGGGATTTGCAAGACAGAGCATGTATGTGTTCCACTTGCACAGTCCTCTCCATGTCATGGATAAAAAGGACTGGCATTGTTCACATCTGATGTTCAGCCCATGGCAATTACAGCTGGCATGGTGGAGGAAAAGTTAAAGAGAATTGGAAAGGCGTTAATGGGGAAAGGGGGGGAGGAGTGGTTGATGTCATCGATTTTTAAAAATGTCTATTACATTTTTAAAAAATTAAACATTAAGGGAAGAAGTGGTGTGAGAGAAAGTTAGAAAAAAATATCCAGCATCTTCCTTTGAAGGCACTTAAATTACCCTTGTCATGCTGAAGGCATTTTGTTTAACATGGCAGGCAAGGCTATACAATCGCGGGAGCACTCAATTTACAATTTAAATCACACATTAAGTTCATTCAATACAGAGTGATAAACCACTCCCATGCAGCAAGCCTTTTATCTCCAGGAATGTTGACAGGAAATAAACATCATTTCTCCATAATGGCTTCAATTCACTAAGCAATACCGCATTCTGTAATGCAGAAAACAGCTGATTTTACCTAACAGTTTCTCAAATGTCAATTCATTAAGGCTGTTACCACATGGAAAAGTAAAATTAATGACTAGTCAGATAAATTCTCAATATGTGCGATAAATACCTCAATAAGTGTCAATTCACAAAGATTAGAGCATGCGGCAAAACAAGTGAGATGTTCGGTATTTTAAGACCAGTCTGAAACTGTTGGTAACGAACAATCAGCACTCATAACAGGCAAAGGAGACAGCCAATAGATGGAGTCACCCCATAAGACTCCTCACTCCATTGAGACTAATATACTGCAGTGCAGGACAATTATCTCTCATCCAGGCAGCAGAGAAGAGAGCAGGAACAGGATGCAGTTTCCCCTGCAGCCCTGTCGACCCTTTAGACTCCTGCTCCAGAATGCCGAGGAGCAACTGGTGAGATCAACCAAGCATGGTGCATTGTATGTTTATTTAAAGCTGAGCTAAATTCAGTTTATTAAATAAAAATGTTGAGAAAGACAGATACACACAATCAGAGAGAAGGGGACATGCAGATTTAATGGCATGCCAGGAATGCCTCTTACTAGTGTAATGCTGATAGAGGACAGAAAAGGGAGAACATCACCATAGCAGATCACAGCCGAGACCTACTCCACAGCTGCCTAAACTTCTACATTTTACCATAAAGCAGCTTATAAATAAACACAAATGAGACAGAGAGCCCGATATGGTGTAGTATGTCAAGATGAATGGAGACAAAAATAGTCAATAATAGATATACTCACAAAATTGGGTTACCATACAGGCAACCACTAGAACGGCAGGTGGGGAGAATTATAACCTGACCCCACTCAGTTATTAAAATGTCGCTCTCTGTAGACAAGAAAGGAAGTTGGGGATGCACCCCTCCACCCAGGGTGGACTCAATCAATGAAAACGTCAAACAGCAGAGGCGCCAAAAAGTGTAAAAGAATTCTTTAAAAGTGTTTAAAATAGGGGAGGGATGTGGGTGGATTCACCTCCCCTAAACAGAGATCAGCCAATGAGCCGTTGATAAATAACAATATTATTTATTGGGGATTCTCCAGGAGAATTCCCAATAAATAATATTGTTATTTATCAACGGCTCATTGGCTGATCTCTGTTTAGGGGAGGTGAATCCACCCACATCCCTCCCCTATTTTAAACACTTTTAAAGAATTCTTTTACACTTCTTGGCGCCTCTGCTGTTTGACGTTTTCATTTTACCATAAAGGTCTTGGTGAATTGAAGCCATGTTTTTGGTAAATTACTGAACTATAACCACATGTGTGAATGTCCTTTGGAAAAAAAATCTAAAATACAGAACGCAGTATTTTACAGACCTATTATATTTTACTGAACTGGTCTTAGTGGATTGAAGCCAATGGGGACAGTGGAATTTAAAATAATTTTTAAAAGTTGAGGAAGGAAGGGGTTTGCTTACCTAGAGAAGGTAGTCTAAACTTGTGTAGAAAGAAATAGCTTTATTGGTATGGCAAAGACAACGCGTTTCGTGAGCTAAAGGCCTACTTTCTCAGGTCAATAGTATGCCAAGACAGTAGTCTAGTGGAGCTTGAAGTGCTTCTATCTTACAGAAAGAGGGACCCAGACAAAAATCAAAAACACAGGAGAAATTATAAAAATGTTTCACTCTATTCAAAATACTAAAATAGCTGTGATCTTAGTGCCACTTAAAAAAAAAAAAAAAGCTTTCAGTACAGAAAGTAAATTAATGGGGAGCTCATGCATACAACATTATTCTTAAAATGAAAAAATTCTCCAAAAACAGATTTGCAAGTGCTAACTGGGCCAAAATTACAAAAGGGACTTTTAGCACAAAGAAGTGTATACTTTAACCAATCACGGCTGTGGTGAATGTGTCGTGATTACCCTGGCACCCACATGCTGCATCCAATCCAGCACAAAAGAAGTGGGTGTTTAACCTTGAGCTTAAACATGAGCATTTCCTATTCAGAAGTCTAGGTGGTGTTTAACTACACTGAATAAATTATGGGAGCATATGGCACAACAGCAACACGTGGTAGAGAACAAGTACATATGCTCACAGGATTGGTGCCAAAATTTCACCGCTGAAACAGACACAAGCTCCTACTGTCATTTGTGCCTGCTTCTTGGCTGCATGCTTCTTCTACTGCTCAGTCATGTGCAAATTTCTTATTTGGAAGCCATAATTAGTTATGATACAGAAGGAGGATAAATTATTGAAAACAAAGTGCAATGAAGTCAGTCTGTGTTGACATCACATATCCAATCGTAAAGCACTTTTCTATGCACATGTTCTGATGTTGGAAGAAAATACTGGCTTTCACCTTTACATTAACATTGGACAATGGAGTCTTGGAAGAGGAGATACTGGGACTGGCAGTGATGACTGAGTAGAAAGCTCTCAGGTACACTAATTTCTGTCACTTTGGCTGCAAAGTTAGGGATCTAGTGCACATAGTACTGACTGTCATTAAATATTATCTTTCAACTTCAGTCTGCAGCTGCTATATGGTTTTATTTTAATCCTTACTGGAAACTATGGAAACAGTAAACTGCTTGTCAATAAAGACACCCACAATTGGTTCATAAGTCTGCACAAAGCAGGAAATAACATTTCTTGCTCACGTTGAGCCCCTAAAGAATTGGCTGATTTATTTCAGTAAGGCATTCAAGCCATATAATGGAATTCAATATTTGGTAAAATAAATTAAAGAGAAACTCCAACCAAGAATTTAACTTTATCCCAATCAGTAGCTGATACCCTCCTTTACATGAGAAATCTATTGCTTTTCACAAACAGACCATCAGGGGGCGCTGTATGACTGATATTGTGGTGAAACCTCTCCCACAAGAACCTCTGAGGACCGAGGTACTGTTGGCAGTTTCCTGTCTGTGAACCTTGTTACATTGTGGGAAATAGCTGTTTACAGCTGTCTCCAACTGCCAAAACAGCTATCAGCAGCTACATAACCTGCCCACAGTAAAAATGTCACCATGTAATAAATGTCAGAATGTAAATCGGGGAGAGGAAAGATTTTACAATGAGCAAACACTGACTAAATCATTTATACATAATTATTGTAAAAATGAAGCACTTTTTTTATTACATTATTTTCACTGGAGTTCCTCTTTAAGTCAGTAAAATACCACTTTTGGTATTTTAGACTTTTTTTTACCTAATTCACTAAAGTTCCACCTTCCATAGTATTGGACTAAATCAAGTGAGAAGCAAGGCTGTGTGGCTCTCCCTATTGGCTGCCTGGCTCTCCCTATTGGCTGTCTGCTAAATCTGTCAATATGCTACCACATGGAGAGTGAGAGTTACCGGCTGGTCATAGCTGGAGGTAAAACACTTCTGCTCGATTTTCTGAATGCTTCAATCTTTGTGGCTTGCAATGTCTTGACATTTCTTGAGGTATTTACTGCACAAGTCGGTAATTTTGCTTTTGTTTTTCAGTGCAGTAATAGGTTTAGTGAACAGGCATTTGGCAAGGTGATCGGTAAAATCAGCTGTTTTCTGCATTACCAAATGAGGTAATGCTTAGTGATTGAGGCCATTGTCTACTAAAATGTTGGGAAGTGTATGCTGGCCTCTTGCTGTTTCTAATTTGGGAGTCACTTGATCACTCCTGATTCATTCACCCACCTGGTATATCAGAGGGCACGAAACAAGCTATGGTGCACTAGAAACACATTTATATAAAAAAAAGGCATTTGTCCACCACCACATTGCCTCTTTACACTGCTTATGTTCCCTTACCAACAGGGTTGCTTTTAGAATTTCCCTTGTTCAGTTTCGAGGTTAGTTGGGCTTTAAAGTGAATGCTGCCATATTGCAGTCAGTTTTTAAAAAGCCATTTACTTGTCTGTTGTAAAAGTATTTTGGCATCAGTCTTGGACCAAGTGTGCAGCTACTTGAACCATAATGCAGTAACCCATTCAACTCCCAATATGACTGTATTATAAGGAATGTCATGTGAGACAAATATGGAACATGCCGTAACTGGCTGCCCTTTGAAATTGCTATTTGTATTGCTGCTTTTCTGCCCATCTGCCTTTAATACTGTCTGACTCACTGATCCGGAATAACTAGGAAGAAAAGGTTTTCAGACTTTCAGAGGTGTGTAAGTTAGATACTACTGGATACAAACCATCAACATGGCAGCTGGAACTTACAGTTTACAGTTCTAAAAAACATAAAGAAGAAGCCAGCATAGTCCTTTGCAGCCTCGGACAGGCCCACCGAACCACCGATGGTCCCATCGGTGGGCCCCGGCCGTCTCGCCTCCTGGGGGCCCCAGTGCTAAAAAGGAGGGGGGCTAAGCGCAGGAAGGGGGGACATTGTGCACAGATCGGCGGGGAGGGGCGGAAGCCTCCCCCCCCCTCCCTCACCTAGGGGCCCCCCTTCCGCGCTCCCCCCCCCTCTCCAGAATTGCAGCCAGCGGGGAAGAATCACTTAACGGCATGAGTTACGGAGATGAGATCCGTAGCTCTGCGTGCCGCTGGCTGGTCTGCTCTGGTTCCTGAACTGACTGTCCAATCACGCTCTCGCAGGAAGTACTGCGAGAGCGTGATTGGACAGTCAGTTCAGGAAGCAGAGAGCAGACCAGCCAGCGGCACGCAGAGCTACGGATCTCATCTCCGTCATGCTGGTAAGTGATTATTTGCCGCTGGCTGCAATTCTGGAGGGGGGGCCCCTAGGTGAGGGAGGGGGGTTTCTGGTGACTGCTGCCCACATTATGATTTTCTGGTGACTGCTGCCCACATTACGATTTTTAGGTGTCTGCTGCCCACATTGTGATTTTCAGGTGTCTGCTGCCCACATTACGATTTTCAGGTGTCTGCTGCCCACATTATGATTTTCTGGTGACTGCTGCCCACATTACGCTTTTCTGGTGACTGCTGCCCACATTGCGATTTTCAGGTGTCTGCTGCCCACATTACGATTTTCTGGTGTCTGCTGCCCACAGTACGATTTTCTGGTCACTGCTGCCCACATTGCGATTTTCAGGTGTCTGCTGCCCACATTACGATTTTCTGGTCACTGCTGCCCACTTTTGGGGGGGGTATCTGGCACCAACCTGATTGCATTTTGGGGGGTATCTGCCGCCAATCTGATTGCATTTTGTGGGGGTATCAGCCGCCAACCTGATTGCATTTTGTCGGAAAATCTGCTGCGATTTGACTACTTGATGAATTATCATGAGGCATGTAACTACTTGAATATTTTATCTAAAATGTATCTGGTCGGACCTAATCTCTGTGAATAACACCGCTACTTATGTTGTGTTTTTTTTTTTTTTTTAAGTCTGCCCATGACTCATCGTGACCACGCCGATGTTCCAGTGCGTGGTGACACCCATATACTTTCGCTGCGGCGCGCTGCGCGCGCCGCATGTGGACATATCCCTATTGGAGACTGTCCTCAGAAGTGCTCACAATCTTTTCCCTACCATAAACTCATGCAAAATTTCTAGAGTACATGTGTATGTGAGCCCAAAATGGGGGGGGGGGGGGGGGGTGGCGAGGAGGAGGGGATCGGGGGGGGGGGGGCCCCAGGCTGAAACTTCCTTGGTGGGCCCTTAGTGTCCCAGTCCGACCCTGGTCCTGTAACGATTGTGGGATATCTCCGTGTTCAGCGCACAAAGATGTGCGCTGACACTGCGGAGGTCCTCCACAAGCGTGTCAAGATACTAGAACCCAGCTTTTGGTGCAAGCACCAGTAGAGGGAAAATTCCTGTCGGCAGATGGCGCTGGGGAGTGCAGAGGAACCAATCCTCTGTACCTCCACAAATGCCAGACAGGAATTTGTACGAAGCGCAGAACGCAATCGCAAGAGAGGCGATTGCGAATGAGAACGAGCAAAGGGACAGATTGTATGTGTGTGCGCCAATCTAGTCGCCACCCCGCGACCGCGCATACACAACAGCAGATATGAAATAGGAACGCGATCGCGAGAGGTGCGATCGCCAGACGTGACACAAGGCAGATCAGAACAGAATACGAGGTTAGCAAAGGCACAGCAAATAATACAATGAGAATATACGGAAAATAATAAACGCTAGCTAACCGCGAACACCGCACTCATTCGCAACAGTGCACGCGGTTATGCGCGGTCTCCACGTGATAAGCACAATAGAGACAAACACGCCTAACTAACCATCAACAGACAAACACGAAACAAAGAACGTGAACGCTTGCTTAACGGTTACCTCACCGAGCCTACAGCAAGCGCCCATATCAGACAAGACAGACAAACGAGAAACAGGAACTAGGCAGAAAGGATCCACCGCTCTTCCGCCAGAGCAGAGATGTTTCAGAGTCAGATTCGCAAAACCGAAGCGCTGTCTCACTCTTAGATTCGGCTAACAATGTCAAATCCGAGGAGCCAGAACGCAAAACCTGCCAATCCAAGATCGCTTTAGGTTGTGAAACTGACGCTTCCATAGCACAAATCTCCGCGATCTGCGGAGCAGACTGCAAGGCATCTAGGGTCGAAACACTGGAGCAATTGTCCCCAGGCAACGGACCCTTACAGGTGTGAACAGGGTGAGACAGAGACTCATCTGCAGAAGAAATAGCGACATCAACAGAATAAACTTTATTAGGCATATTAATTTCACTTTTGATGCTGCATAGTTTAGGAATTTTTCCTATAGCAGGATCATAGATGGAAGATCTTAAAGATCTGTTCTTAGATGACAAGGGATCCCACATCTCTTTGAGAAAACTGGCACATTCATGTTGATCACAATCTGCAGGAACATCTGAGAAACAGGCATTACATCGCATAGATTCAAACTTCACGCAATCAGGAGAGAATCTTTCAAGATTCGCACAGGAATCAACCACAGTAGTGCACCCATTCATGTCAGGTCGCACAATATCTAGACTCACATGCTTTACCCCAGAAAGGCAGGAACAATCATCCGATAACGATGTCTCTTTATTGAAGTCAATTGATTGGTGTGTGTGCAATTCATCCAAAATCGTCTGCCACACATAAGTCACCGGATTCACAAAACATTCATCACACTCATCAGAGTCAATCAAAGCGTACACCGAATCAAGACAAGCATAAAGAATCTCTGCGCTTTTTGCGATGTAAAAATCGCAAAACGCCTTCCAATCAATCTCGAACTCCTCAATTAATGCTCCAATATCCCCTGGAGCAAATGGGGGTTCAAACAACTCTGTTTCCAAGAAACCCTCATAAGGGTTGGGGTCAGGAACATGCAAAGACTTTCTCACTCCTTTAATATAGAAAATAATTCTGCCTATCAAAGGATCCACAAATGCCCTTTCTTGGGGTAATGAAACCTGAGACTGAGAAATTTCAGACTTTACAGACACAATTTTTTTATTTGTAGTTGCTATGGGCAACGGATTTTTCAGCTGAGAATTCTTCCTTTTTTTCCTGCTTTTAGTCCTTGCTGCTTTAGGTGGCTGTTGTTTAGACACAGGGGAATAGTTACTGCATTCATTTTCAAACTGAATGGTTTTGCATGAAGTAGGTAGAGCAGCTGACTCATTAGCAACTACACACTCATACAGGGCAGGTGGCAAGCAAGGCAACTCAAACCAGTAGGAGAATGTAAATGTAAGAAACTGATATAGATTATCATTCCAAGAATTGTCTTGCAAGATTTCATGAGCCCATACAAACAGATCATCTTTCAAAAGCACATAAGCTAATTGGAGAGCAGACGTGGACGGATCAGTAATTTGAAAAGTAGGATTCAGACAAAATTTTACGCATTCAGAGAGAAAATCCTCTTTCGTCTCTGAATTTAATATTTTGAAACTCTTAAAGACACAGGAACCATACTCAGCAAAATCGTACAAATCAGAAATTCCGTCTACACTGGGGTTTTGGGTTGGGCTGCTCATAATGTAACGATTGTGGGATATCTCCGTGTTCAGCGCACAAAGATGTGCGCTGACACTGCGGAGGTCCTCCACAAGCGTGTCAAGATACTAGAACCCAGCTTTTGGTGCAAGCACCAGTAGAGGGAAAATTCCTGTCGGCAGATGGCGCTGGGGAGTGCAGAGGAACCAATCCTCTGTACCTCCACAAATGCCAGACAGGAATTTGTACGAAGCGCAGAACGCAATCGCAAGAGAGGCGATTGCGAATGAGAACGAGCAAAGGGACAGATTGTATGTGTGTGCGCCAATCTAGTCGCCACCCCGCGACCGCGCATACACAACAGCAGATATGAAATAGGAACGCGATCGCGAGAGGTGCGATCGCCAGACGTGACACAAGGCAGATCAGAACAGAATACGAGGTTAGCAAAGGCACAGCAAATAATACAATGAGAATATACGGAAAATAATAAACGCTAGCTAACCGCGAACACCGCACTCATTCGCAACAGTGCACGCGGTTATGCGCGGTCTCCACGTGATAAGCACAATAGAGACAAACACGCCTAACTAACCATCAACAGACAAACACGAAACAAAGAACGTGAACGCTTGCTTAACGGTTACCTCACCGAGCCTACAGCAAGCGCCCATATCAGACAAGACAGACAAACGAGAAACAGGAACTAGGCAGAAAGGATCCACCGCTCTTCCGCCAGAGCAAGTGTGATCCAAGCAGGAACACAGATCAGAAAGATCCACAGCCGCTAACGCTAGCGGCTAGTGCGATCTAAACAAGACAGATCAGATGAGGTAGCCGGTAGCAACCGCTGCTCCAGCTTACACTCCAGGAACTCAGATCAGAAGGATCCACAGCCGCTACCGCTAGAGGCTAGTGAGATCCAAACAAGACAGAGCGATTCGCTATCAACCGCCGCTGGTGACAGCGCAATCGCGACAGACAAGACAAGACAGAATAGGCAGTACAAATTATACACAAACTGACTGCACTAACTAGGAATGCAAGGAGCACTCCCCAAGAATTAACTATACTAAGATAGCAGTGGCTGACACTCCAGGTGAGTCCAGCAGGAACAAACCTCTATGAGCAGCGAAGCATTGTGGGACACACATAGTACTTATAGTACACGCCTCCAATGAATGTGGCCAGGCAATTTGCATGACAACGTATGCAAATTCCTCAGCAAGCACAAGCTGCAAAACTGACAGAAGGTCTACTTTCCAGAGTCCTGCAGCATGCAGACCTGAATAATGATCAAAAGGCTGCCTGCCTGCGCAGGCAGCTGAGCGGATCGTTACAGTACCCCCCCCTCTAGAGACGAATTCCAGACGTCTTTCAAAACTGGCGTTACCAAAAAACTCTAACTGAAGACTCATGAAGGTCGGGGCAGCCCGACAAGGTCCAATTCCAGAGTCAGTCCACCCGAAACCGACCTCATCGGAAACAGAAGCCACCGAAACATGCCCATCAGTACTACCAGTCTTAGCGTAACACCCATCAGGACTGTGGATACCAGAGAAAAAGCCATCGACACCCTCCAGACAATACCCACCACCTTCCAAGGAGCGTCCGAAAATACCAAACCTGCCACAATACCTGTTCGAAGTGTCCCTTACAACACAAAAGCCACCATTGATCTTATCCAGGGGACCAAGCAAAATCTCTCCCGGAATCTCCCAGAACCTTTTGAAGCTCCACAGAGATCCCAAGAGGGCAGAACAATCACCAGGCTCACATGGAGAATTACCAAGAACCCCCATGGAACCAATGACAATTCCGGATTCAGAATTACGAGGACACCCATCAAGATCAAGACTTTCAGGGACCACTTCTGGGCATGCAAGCAGGCAGGCTAAATCAGAGCATGTCTCCACCGAGGAAGCATCTGAGTATGCTGGTAACCGAGGCACACTTGGGCTTTCTGGGTCACAGAGCACACTGGGGTACACCAGCACAGGAGAAACCTCAGTACATGTCGGGGAACTGCCAGCCTCAGAGTCCGGCACGACAAGACCAAAACCAGTACCGGACAGAGAATCATCATGAGTGGAGGTCACAGGCACTGGACTTTCACAAGAAGACTCGGATACAAATTCAGAAATTTCTGTGACAATAATATCATCATTTACTACATATGAGTGAAGCTCCATCAGAGCTGAAAAGGTAGCCAGCAAGGCAGCAATGCCTACGGAAGAGGGTAACACCTCAGAAGGACTTGGGGGGCAGGAGACATCTCCTACAAGTTCTGCACCCTTTGGGAGGAACTCGGAGACCTCCAGAACATCTTTTTTCAAGTTTTCTCGGAAGGATTCTGAACTATCCATGTTACAGGGCAAAACTGGAACTTTATTTTGTGGACAGGGCAGATGTCCCAGGAATGGTTCCACCATAACCTGAGACTGGATCTCATCATCATGAGGGGAATGTGCAGGTATATTTACTGGAACACACACTGACTCCCTAAATTCATTCTCACTGTACCCAGAATTCTGTGTGGCAGTCAAACTAGCTTGTAACTCCAAAACTGCAGAAAAACAGGTGAGTATAGTGGCAATACCTAGACGAGCCTCTAGGGACACTGCAGGAGACTCTAAACAAGGCCATCTTAACTCATCCAGAGTACAGGGTGCAGAATCAGCACTTTCCTCAGAACAAGAAAGGGACTCACAAATGTCAGTGTGATTGGACATCATATTGTTATTCATGGTACAGGGCAGGCTCAGAGAAACTTTCTCTGGACCCAGCAGAGATGTTTCAGAGTCAGATTCGCAAAACCGAAGCGCTGTCTCACTCTTAGATTCGGCTAACAATGTCAAATCCGAGGAGCCAGAACGCAAAACCTGCCAATCCAAGATCGCTTTAGGTTGTGAAACTGACGCTTCCATAGCACAAATCTCCGCGATCTGCGGAGCAGACTGCAAGGCATCTAGGGTCGAAACACTGGAGCAATTGTCCCCAGGCAACGGACCCTTACAGGTGTGAACAGGGTGAGACAGAGACTCATCTGCAGAAGAAATAGCGACATCAACAGAATAAACTTTATTAGGCATATTAATTTCACTTTTGATGCTGCATAGTTTAGGAATTTTTCCTATAGCAGGATCATAGATGGAAGATCTTAAAGATCTGTTCTTAGATGACAAGGGATCCCACATCTCTTTGAGAAAACTGGCACATTCATGTTGATCACAATCTGCAGGAACATCTGAGAAACAGGCATTACATCGCATAGATTCAAACTTCACGCAATCAGGAGAGAATCTTTCAAGATTCGCACAGGAATCAACCACAGTAGTGCACCCATTCATGTCAGGTCGCACAATATCTAGACTCACATGCTTTACCCCAGAAAGGCAGGAACAATCATCCGATAACGATGTCTCTTTATTGAAGTCAATTGATTGGTGTGTGTGCAATTCATCCAAAATCGTCTGCCACACATAAGTCACCGGATTCACAAAACATTCATCACACTCATCAGAGTCAATCAAAGCGTACACCGAATCAAGACAAGCATAAAGAATCTCTGCGCTTTTTGCGATGTAAAAATCGCAAAACGCCTTCCAATCAATCTCGAACTCCTCAATTAATGCTCCAATATCCCCTGGAGCAAATGGGGGTTCAAACAACTCTGTTTCCAAGAAACCCTCATAAGGGTTGGGGTCAGGAACATGCAAAGACTTTCTCACTCCTTTAATATAGAAAATAATTCTGCCTATCAAAGGATCCACAAATGCCCTTTCTTGGGGTAATGAAACCTGAGACTGAGAAATTTCAGACTTTACAGACACAATTTTTTTATTTGTAGTTGCTATGGGCAACGGATTTTTCAGCTGAGAATTCTTCCTTTTTTTCCTGCTTTTAGTCCTTGCTGCTTTAGGTGGCTGTTGTTTAGACACAGGGGAATAGTTACTGCATTCATTTTCAAACTGAATGGTTTTGCATGAAGTAGGTAGAGCAGCTGACTCATTAGCAACTACACACTCATACAGGGCAGGTGGCAAGCAAGGCAACTCAAACCAGTAGGAGAATGTAAATGTAAGAAACTGATATAGATTATCATTCCAAGAATTGTCTTGCAAGATTTCATGAGCCCATACAAACAGATCATCTTTCAAAAGCACATAAGCTAATTGGAGAGCAGACGTGGACGGATCAGTAATTTGAAAAGTAGGATTCAGACAAAATTTTACGCATTCAGAGAGAAAATCCTCTTTCGTCTCTGAATTTAATATTTTGAAACTCTTAAAGACACAGGAACCATACTCAGCAAAATCGTACAAATCAGAAATTCCGTCTACACTGGGGTTTTGGGTTGGGCTGCTCATAATGTAACGATTGTGGGATATCTCCGTGTTCAGCGCACAAAGATGTGCGCTGACACTGCGGAGGTCCTCCACAAGCGTGTCAAGATACTAGAACCCAGCTTTTGGTGCAAGCACCAGTAGAGGGAAAATTCCTGTCGGCAGATGGCGCTGGGGAGTGCAGAGGAACCAATCCTCTGTACCTCCACAAATGCCAGACAGGAATTTGTACGAAGCGCAGAACGCAATCGCAAGAGAGGCGATTGCGAATGAGAACGAGCAAAGGGACAGATTGTATGTGTGTGCGCCAATCTAGTCGCCACCCCGCGACCGCGCATACACAACAGCAGATATGAAATAGGAACGCGATCGCGAGAGGTGCGATCGCCAGACGTGACACAAGGCAGATCAGAACAGAATACGAGGTTAGCAAAGGCACAGCAAATAATACAATGAGAATATACGGAAAATAATAAACGCTAGCTAACCGCGAACACCGCACTCATTCGCAACAGTGCACGCGGTTATGCGCGGTCTCCACGTGATAAGCACAATAGAGACAAACACGCCTAACTAACCATCAACAGACAAACACGAAACAAAGAACGTGAACGCTTGCTTAACGGTTACCTCACCGAGCCTACAGCAAGCGCCCATATCAGACAAGACAGACAAACGAGAAACAGGAACTAGGCAGAAAGGATCCACCGCTCTTCCGCCAGAGCAAGTGTGATCCAAGCAGGAACACAGATCAGAAAGATCCACAGCCGCTAACGCTAGCGGCTAGTGCGATCTAAACAAGACAGATCAGATGAGGTAGCCGGTAGCAACCGCTGCTCCAGCTTACACTCCAGGAACTCAGATCAGAAGGATCCACAGCCGCTACCGCTAGAGGCTAGTGAGATCCAAACAAGACAGAGCGATTCGCTATCAACCGCCGCTGGTGACAGCGCAATCGCGACAGACAAGACAAGACAGAATAGGCAGTACAAATTATACACAAACTGACTGCACTAACTAGGAATGCAAGGAGCACTCCCCAAGAATTAACTATACTAAGATAGCAGTGGCTGACACTCCAGGTGAGTCCAGCAGGAACAAACCTCTATGAGCAGCGAAGCATTGTGGGACACACATAGTACTTATAGTACACGCCTCCAATGAATGTGGCCAGGCAATTTGCATGACAACGTATGCAAATTCCTCAGCAAGCACAAGCTGCAAAACTGACAGAAGGTCTACTTTCCAGAGTCCTGCAGCATGCAGACCTGAATAATGATCAAAAGGCTGCCTGCCTGCGCAGGCAGCTGAGCGGATCGTTACAGGTCCTTTGGACCGAGTACAATTTCAGTAAGCTGAACCAGGATTGGTTGCTCCGGATTACCTTACTTGCGCACTGTAATCATTGCTGTTTTTTTTGCCCTGCTTTAATGAACAAACCTAGAAGGGGTACATTGATTAAAACAGAAAGTTGCTTTAATATTTTTTTTAAGACTCCTGATGCTCACTTTCTTTGGAAACGGATAAATTAATGTTCTGAAAGGAAAGTATGTAAAATTTGCAAGAGTAAAAGTAATTATACAATCCAGTAAAAGCATACACATAACTTTACACTAGTATGATTTAACAGTTTGTTATACAATTTAATGAACTGCCCAAAGACTATTTGCATATTAAATTATTATTAACATAGAAGTCTGCAGCAGTGGTGGTGAGTATTCGCCTTTCTGAAGACTGTTTAGGTAACACCACTCGCACCTGCTCCTTCACTTTTTCTTTCAACTTTTGAGGTTCATGTTGTCCTTGTCTACTCTTCTCACCACTTCCAGATTGCAGTCATCTATTGCCTTCCTGGACTAGTCTTTATCTTTATAGACCATTCTCCATGGCTTCTCCAATTCTCACCCAATAATACAATACACTACATTGTACCTATCACTGCAATCTGTCTACTGATTGGGTCTGTTGTCTACCAATAACTACAGTATGCTGCCTGTAACAATGTATTTATTACTCCTATCTACCTGTTGCTACAATCTGTCACTACAGTCAGCCTATCATGACACTGTCACTATCAGGCTCTGTTCACACTGGAGCGAAGAATGGACTTTTTTTTTTCTTTCTCCACTCATTGCTAAACGGACAGTGGACAGCTCCTATTTTATAAATGCCGTATCGGATTCGTTGCAGTAACTTCTTTGCAGTCCGTGATAATCCCGGGCAGGCATTCACCATATAGCCTATGGGGGTATCGCATCTGCCCTGGGCTACAGCTGGACCATCGGAGCGGACATTGCACTGTCTACTCCTGCTGATCCAGTGCAAGTGGGAACCGAGCCTTACTACAACCTGCCTATTCCTTGGGTCCCTGTAATTACATGTACATCAGCTTATCACTACAATCCTAATGCCTGGTACACACTAGCCAATTTCCCATCAAATAGATGTGTCAATAAATAATTTCAGACAGAAATTATTCTGATCGATTTTCTGACCACTTCTATGCAAATTGATCAGAAAAACGATCGGAAATCAGATTGGACCTGTCGGAAATTATCTATTCCACCCATCTATTTGATGGGAAATTGCATGGTGTGTATTAGGCTTAATCTCACTGGCGGTACGCAGTTTCAGAGGCTGCGTCCACGGGAGGATTTTTTAAAAATAAAATGTAATTAATATGCTTAAGCTAGCACTTCGCTACCTAACTATGCCCCCAAGCCCCGCCGGACCTAACTAACCCCCCCCCCCCCCGATCGCCGCCGCCAATATTTACCCCTCCGCAAACCCGTGAGAGCCGCAGCTTCACCATGCATCTTCACTCGTCGCTATGGCAACGATCGGACATGACGTCATCGTGGTCATCATGCGCAGTCCCGATCCTCCCCATAGCAAAGCCTGGAGCTGTTTGGGAAGCTGGGCCATCGCAGGATCCCTGGGGGGTACGTATTACGGCGGCGATCCCCCCAATCGGTGGAGAGCGGCGAAACTTAGTGGGCATAGTTAGCTAGCCAAGTGCTAGCTTAAGCATATAAATCACATTTCATTAAAAAAAATTATCCCAGGGCCATGTGAACCTCTGCCACCTCTGATAATCTCCCTATCACTGGATTCATGCTAATATCTCATTATAAACGCTATCTACTTTCAATTATTTCTGCAATCTATAGGCAGCCATACACTGGACGATTGCCACCAGATTGGCCAACAGATGATCTCTGATCAAATCTGATCACCGAGGGTCCTAATGGCTGCCCATTACTGCACACAGATTTTGAATCGATTTAAGCTTGAAATTCATTCAAAACCTGTGGAGCTGCCGTCTGCTCACTGCCCCCTGTGTGCTCCCCCGCCAGCAGCAATACATCAGCTGTCTGCCGACGTGAGTCCCCGGTCCGTGCTGACACTTTCTCTGGATGGCCTGTCTCCTATTCACTTCCTGTCCCGTCCTGTGATAAGCGGAAGTACAAACAGCTCTACAGTGTAAATTTTGGCTTGTCACAGGAGGAGACAGAAGAGGAGATAGCCAGCCAGAAAAAAGTGTCAGCAGGGACCGGGGACTTGCGCTGGCGGACAGGTAATGTTTTGCTGCCGCCATGCTGCGTCTGTTGTCGCCAAATCGATCGTTGCTAACGACGCGCTCCCAACCCGCCTGCGATCAAGCATAATGTTCTGCCGATACAGATCGACTGAATTGATCAATTTTGGATGGAAATCGATCGATTGGTCAACATTTGCGTTATCGATTTCACAGCAGATTCGATCACAGTGATCGAATCTGCTGTATATCAACGGGAAATCGACGTAGTGTATGTGTATGGGCAAAGTTGCCAATTTAGCACAACTTTCCTGCCTCCTGAAAGTCACTACTGGGCTGTCAGTGCAATAATACATGGCCACACTAACCAACACTGAGCAGCTGGATGCAGCAGAGGGTGAAACAAAGCGGTGACTCCTTAGCAGCTATTTGCATAATCATTATCATTATTTGCATAATGTACCACACTAGGCTTCAATGTTCCCAAGGCTCTCTGGTGGAGATCTGAATGTACAAGCACTTTTTCCCTGATGCTTACAGTTTATACAACATAACGAAAGCACGGGTTCATTTTAAAGAACAAAGTGGGACTATCAATGGTTGCTAGGGGTGTGAAGGCCAGCTCTTGTTGTAGACATACTCGCTAATAAGCTTTCCTGTTTCCAGATATGTACCGTACAGGAAACAAATGACTAATGTACTGTAATTTTTTTTTTACTTTTCTATATAAATAAATAAATCAGCTAGCAAGGTCCAGTGAGAAAATTCATGCCAAACAAGCTAAGAACATATATATATATATATATATATATATATATTTATAAATCAAATTAAATTGCACTTCTTCATGAGAAATGTGCTCTCACATCCTTTCTGGAATGCCTTGCTTGAAGGCAGGATTACTCCCAAAGCCCCTCCCACTGCTCATTAATACCGTGGATTTGTTCCTTTCCCCTCTCTACCCTTAGTATAAGTCAAGATAATATGCTGTTTTGCTTCATTTCTCTTCTTAGAGACAGGGCAGAGATGGTATTCAGAGATCAAAACATTACTGTTATAAAGTTGACATGGCAGGAAATTGATTTGCTGAGGCACTGATGGGTCAGGAAGCATCAATGTCCATAAATGATACCATAAAATGCCTTCCCAATAATTATTTTCTTACATTTTGCATTAAAGGTATGTGCACACTATTGCAACAGCACAACACATACCAAAAGTTTTGTACATTAGATGTCTGTACTGTCTGTTTCAATACATATATCAAAAGTACCTAGCTGGCTGGTTCCTTTTCCTGTTGAGATGACATTACAGTTTTATTGGACAGACCAGAATTTTAATTCAGTATGTTTCTCCTTTAGTTTCTCATTTGACATGTTTTCACATCTTCTCAATTAAAGAGGCACTTTTGCAAACTTATCCATTAAAGTAAAGGTAAAGTAAATATCACAACCTGAAAGTAGTAGAAGTGTAAAAGAAAAACAAAGTGAACAGATGACTCTCACTACTCAGATTCTCCAGGCATTCTGCCTCTTGTGTACTTAGTGATGGAGCTGCGGAGCAGCTCACTCACTTGTGGGGGCCAACAAAAGCAGCTGGATTTAAAGAAAAAAAATCCCTCTCTGTTTTTATGTTGTAGGAACTTTGGCACATTCCTAACTTTCACTGATCTCTTGATGCTGAAAGAGCTGGGTAGCTATGGATAAAAATCTTTCCAGCGTATTGGCAATTGGCAATACCCAATACTATCACAGTTCCCTTCCCACTACTTTTACCCTATATTTAACCAGTTACAAGTAGCAGAAGTATCAGGTAATAAGAACGTTTTGTCAATTGTCAATGCTATCCAACCAGTAGAAGCAGTAGAGTGTTGTACCCTGTTAGTCATCAGTAAAAGCAAGACGTTTTCAACAGGATGATATTTATTGGCTAACTTAGACGAAAAGCAGTAAGCTGATTCCTGTCACAATTTAAAACACAGCTTATATACACTGGACATTAAAAAGGAGATACATTGTTCTACAATAAAAGTCATAGGATGCTTTAATTCCAACATAAAGAGGGTCTCACAGGGATGCTGGTTAATTTATGACCAAAAGACAAGACCGCTTGTTTGGTTAACCATTACATACCACAGACTTCGTGTGATGAGAAGACCTTGTAACTCATTCAAACTTCACTTGGCAAGGCTACATACAATGTTTGTTGTAGGCTAATGCAAATTGTAGAATTTAAAACCCTTCTTACCAGCACAAGAATTAAAAAGAGTTATGGCACAAGAAATTCAAAAGTTAGCCAATAAATGCTATCATACTCAAAACTTCTTGCTCTAACCAACCAGAGCGAAAGTGGTCAGATTGATAGTCTGCACTGCACCCGAGTAACGCTTTCCAAATCCAGGTCCCTTACTTTTCCCTACCTATTTCCCCTCCTGGGGTACCACTTTTTTCTAATATGTTCTTTTCTTTTTGATAAGATAAGTGGCAGGTCATGACGGAGTTTCGCCTCATGAAAGTATTATGCTGATTAAATGAGTTATAGATGATAAAGATTGGTCACACACTTGATGGGTATGTTCTGAGTTCACTTATAACTTGGATACATGTTCTGAAGATTCACTTAATGGTGTTAATAGTTCTAACGTTCTACCTTTTGTTTTACCGGTATGTCACATTTATTGATACAAGATAAGCAGAACCCCTCCAGTATATAAGGCTTATATGCTGCCAGATATTATTAGATACATTCCAAGAGTGTTGTATTATTCCCTCCCTGTGTGGGAATATGTACTTGTATCATTGTATTTGTTGGTCATCTTCTTTTACAAAACGTTTAGAAAAATTATTAAATAATTTGCAATGAAACAAAATATCATATATTTTTTTCTGTGTTTTGTGCATTTTTAAAATAGCAATAAATTATTGTTTTATTATATAAATGATTAATAAGAAACTATTTTACAGTGTTAATGTTTTATTCTAAACCAACAGAGCACTACATTTCCCCAAATATTCCCGAAGCTATTCTAGGACCCTCTTTCTTTAGTCGAACAATATTGGTGTTTGACTTATATCACCCAGTAGTCTTCAAGTCAACACTGACATTTCAACAACAAACCTTTTGTCCCCTTTATGTCCATCAGTTTCATTTTTCTGAAAGGTCTACTGTTCCAAAAAGAATACAAGAAGTTGCTTAAAATACAGGCAGAGGAAGTGCGGCTACATCCACCAGCCATCTCAACAAGCCTTTTTTTTTATGTATTTAACACTAATGGTGGCCATACATGGTACAATTTTTTCATACAATCTTACCATTTCTATGTAATATAAGGGAACTGCCTAAATTATCCTTGCAGTATATTCACTTAATTTACCCTTATACTACATAGAAATGGTAAGATTGTATGAAAAAATTGTACCATGTATGGCCACCATAAGAGTCAACAGTTTTTTTGAGTTCTGTCTTGGTTCACCATAGCTACAGCACATACTGCATATTAAAGGGACAAAAATAGTTGTGCTCAAAATGTACATAAAAACTTTAAAGCCCTAGTTCAGCCATGCCTATTTTAGTAAATTTGTATTTATTAGCAATGCACAGTGTTTGGTACCGTACAGCTGCATAATTTGCTTTACCCATAAATACATGGTTGATGGAGTCTTGTAGCTTCATTTCCTGTTGAGATGAGGCTGCAGTTTTGTGCAGAGGAAGTTGTCTACACTCCTCCCCCTATCTAATCATATCCCCACAAGTAGTCATAGAGGAACTGGGAGGGAAAAACAACCAGTGTGAACACAGGTCACTTGATCTCTTTAACCCCTTCCACTGCTTAGAGAATCTGAGCAGCAATGCTGTTCACAAAGAGTTAATCCTTCACATCACAAGGTGGAGCTGGGAAGACCACACTCTGTGCCAGCTACATGTTTGCTAGAAGGATCTCTGGATCACATGACTAACTTTTCCAAAGGGAACCATTTCGAAATGGCTGCATGAAATATGAAAATTGTGTGAGTAATGGGCACCAGTGTCAGACTGGGAGGTGGAAAAACTGAGGAAATTCACCTGCTGGCCAAGCAGCAGTAACCCTGTGTTATCACTCCCAATAGAAACCTATAGCAAGTCTTTACTGTGAGCAGCAACACCTGATTACTGCTGCTTGGCCAGCAAGTGGATTTCCTCAGCTTTTCCAGCTCCCAGTCCGACACTGAATGGCACAATCTCCTATTCAGCATTAGTAAGAATAAAACATGTGGCAGGGTGAACTAAGGATTTAAAAATGAAGGCCTATCATTAAAAATCACGCTTGCTAAAGGCACATGTCAGCATCACCAAACCATGAGTTTTTCTGACAAGAAAGTCTTCTGCTCCATAAATTAACAAAAACAAAACAAAACACAATATCCTACGCTGCCTATAACTAAAAAAAGATTCTTGGTCTGTAGCCACAAAAAAAAGATTGAGGACAATTGGTGTAGTAAGTGAATGTGGGAAAGGTACTAAAATCTTATTGCTTTGAATAGGCCCACATGATGGAGTAACGTTTTTGCAATACAGGTAAAACTTGAAAAATTAGAATATTGTGCAAAAGTCCCTTTATTTCAGTAATTCATCTTAAAGAGAGCCCAAGGTGGGCTCAAAAGAAAAAAAAAGTAGGCCTCCTGATTCGTGGGGCTGAGCGGATCAGGTAGCCGCAATAAATACCACTCCACACCGCTCCTGTGGGCCGCAATGGCTCACTTTCACTATAGGTCACAATGCTGGGATGAGAGATTCATTCTCTCATCCAGCATGCAGGGAGGCGGAGAGAGTCAGGGGGCGTGACCAGGGAGAGAGAGCTTCCCGATGGCAGCTCTGGAAAACCTGTAAGAATGCCCCTGGCAGGCGGTTTTGTACAGGGAATACCTCTCCTTGTGTTTACCTCTGAGATGGCGACAAATAATGTTGACAATCTAGGGGGGCTATAGCGCGGCGGTGGGGGGGCAGAGAGCGGCGGTGTGGGGACACAAAGCCATGTTATGAGGCAGAGAACATGCCTGTGTGTCCCATCTGCCGACCTCAGGTTCTCTTTAAAGGGTGAAACTAACATAGGAAATTGGAATCCTTTGCAGGTGTTTTTGGATTAATTAGCTGATTAGAGTCTGACACTTTGAGCCTAGAATATTGAACGTTTTCACAATATTCTAATGGTCTGAGATTTTGAGTTTGGGGTTCTCATAAGCTGTAAGCGATATTCATCAACATTATAGCAAATAATGGCTAGAAACATCTCACTTGGCGTGTAATGAGTCTATTTCATACATTAGTTTCACCTTTAGGCTGCTTTCACAGTGAGACGTTACAGGCGCACATTAGAGCAGCCTGTAACGCAGCCCCACCGCACAGTAATGAAAAATTAATGGGCTGTTCACAGTGCCCACGTTGCGTTACATTGTAACGCAGGACGTCAGTTGAGAGTGCTGCATGCTGTGCGTTATGCGTGGCTAAGCCGCGTTAGACTGTGCGCACATGCTCAGTACTGTTGGAGGAGAAGGTCTTCCCTCCTCATCGGCAAGCCACATGGCTAATTAATATTCACTACACGGTGTGACGTGCAGTGTTTACTTCCTGGAGCGCCGCTCTGTTCGGCGATTGGCTGGCGGGACCACGTGATGCCGCATGCGTCCAAGAGTACGCATCACAGCATCACGGACGCCAGAGTGAGCTGCACAACGTGGCTCACTCTGACATCCACATCTAAGAGCCCCAGGCGTTGCGTTAGGGGCACGTTATGCGACCATAACGTCCCCTAAAACGCAACGTCTTGGTGTGTAAGTAGCCTTAAAGTTGAACTACTGAAATAAATGGATTTTTGCATGATATTCTAATTTTTCGAGTTTCACCTGTATGATAACAATGTATTTATAAAGAAACAAGGTTTAGAGAACAATAGCATAGATAGATATTTTAGAATAAAGCAGCCCATACACTCAGCCGATTTTCTGGCCGACCGATCGATCGCGATCGATCGATCGATCGATCGATCGCAAATCGGTTGGCCAATCGACCGATCGACGGCCGATTTCGATCGATTTCGATGGATTTCCATCGAACTAGCAGGGTGGAAAATTTAGGTCGATCTGATGAGATTGCTTATCAGTTTGCATTGGCCTTAATGGAAATCTGATGGCAAAAAAATGCCATCAGATCGAATTTCAACAGATTTCAAACTGAAATCTATTGGAATTCTATCCTGGTAAAAAATGTTCTAAAAACGCATCAGATAGATCATCAGATGCATTTCTTATCTGTCTGCTGCCAATCTGACGAGTGTATGGGCACCTTAAGAGGATCTGTTTAACCTATAAATCTAAAAATATTAAAGCCCCAGCACAAGAAACATTTTATCATTGCATTTTATTTAAATTATATTATTATCTTAATAAAATGCTATTAAAATCTCATTAAAAATGATTTGTATTTTGCATTGTATTACTCAAAAGCTTGAAAGCTGTCAGTGTTTGCCTGGACTGCTGTGTACACAGCTGCTGCCTGCAGCAAAAAAAAAAATATACAGATTTAATTACATTTTTTTTATTACTGCAGGTATATGGACGGCAGTTATTAAAAAAAAAAAACATGAATGATCTAGAGCTTTAAAGAGAATCTGTATTGTTAAAATCGCACAAAAGTAAACATACCAGTGCATTAGGGGACATCTCCTATTACCCTCTGTCACAATTTCGCCGCTCCTCGCCGCATTAAAAGTGGTTAAAAACAGTTTTAAAAAGTTTGTTTATAAACAAACAAAATGGCCACCAAAACAGGAAGTAGATTGATGTACAGTATGTCCACACATAGAAAATACATCCATACACAAGCAGGCTGTATACAGCCATCCTTTTGAATCTCAAGAGATCATTTGTGTGTTTCTTTCCCCCTGCAGCTATCTTCCACTGAAGTGTCAGGCTATTTCTTCCTGCAGAGTGCAGACAGCTGTGCCTGTATGTAATTCCTCAGTATGTGAAAGCCCAGCCAGCTCAGAGGAGGATTTATCCAGCTTGTAAAAGATAATAGAACAGAGAGAAGCTGCACGAATCTAAATATCACACAGGCAGTGTGCAGAGAGGGGCCTGGAGGGGGGAGATGGATCACAGAACCACAACACTGAAGAACTTGGCAGCCTTCCAGACACAGGCCTGACAAGTCTGACAAGAGAGAGATAAGTTGATTTATTACAGAGATGGTGATAGTAGAACGTGCTGCAGTAAGCCAGAACACATTAGAATAGCTTTTGGAACTTGTAGGATGATAAAAAACAGGATGCAATTTTTGTTACGGAGTCTCTTTAAAGTGTTTGTTAAGTTTAATTTTTATCAACCTAACCCCTCCCTTGTCCTTTCTCTGGTCAACAAATTTCTTTATTGCTGAATAAAACAGTTACTACGGTAACTACCTGAGGTAAACAGTAGCAGGCACATTGCCTTATTGTCCCTGAGGACTGACAGGCTCTCATTTACAAAATATGAGAGCCCACTGTCCAAAATCACCCCCCCCCCCCCCAACCTCAATAGAACTCTTCAGGAGAGGGGTTGAATGTCATACCAACTATGATCACTACCAGCAGTGATCTTGAACCACAAAGCAATTTTTTTTATTGGATTGCAGCAACCTGAACTGAAATGAGCAACAAGAGACGGGGCGACTGCAAACAAAAGAGAATGGCTGAAAGCAGGGCCGGCCTTAGGTTTCACTGAAATCTGATTTTTGTGCCCCCCCCTTCATCCTCTTTGCACGTACGCACGTGCGCATGCGCACGCACACACACATACTCTCACACACATAGGCCCATATGCAGTTCACCTTTTCTACTGAGTTACCTCTCAGTACAGCAGTTAACAACCTTTTTGACATTGTGACACCTCACGCCAAATGCTCAGATCTCCGTGACACGTCACATATGTATAATAGAAAATTACTATTAATAACCAAGAATGGATGAAAAGATTGCAATATCCTGAATATACTTAAAAATGAAGGCTACAACCTTTTAGGAATATTAATAAAAACAGTGGGATAGTTAGCCCCCCTCCATTTGGAATGATAGCGCAGCACCAACAATTTGCACCATGCGTTATAGCCACAGTGAACCACCCCCAAATAAAACGCCCTCAGACTCAGTATAGGTAGGTAGCCAGGTATAGGTGCCCCCAGTATAGGATCTCCTGTGTAGGTTCCCTCAATATAGGTAGCCAGTTGAAGGTCTCCACCCCCCCCATAGGTAGCAAGGCGTAGGTTCCTCCAGTATAGGAAATAAGGTGTAGGTGCCCTCAGTATAGGTAACCAGCTATAGGTGCCCCCTTGGAAGCCGGCGCCCTGAGCGACCGCTCCGGTCGCTCAGGTCAAAGGCCGGCTATGGCTGAAAGGGTATCGACCCTCCCTTCAAACAAGCAGGAGAACAAACCAATCAGAAACAATGGCAAATTCTATGTAAATAACTCGTCAAGTTATGATCTTTAGGAGGTAGAGATACCTGTTTAGGAGAGAAGCTTATCATATTTTCCTACAAACATTCTGGTTAAATCTGAACTTATCAAACACTTATTTATTTTATGGAAAACTATTTTCTATACATTTTCTGAATGGGACGATTCCCAGGCTGGGTTCACACATACACTTGTACAGTGTTGTGCACAGTGCCAGAGCATACGCTTTCACCATCCATCTAGCACAGGCATGGGCAAACTTGGCTCTCCAGCTGTTAAGGAACTACGAATCCCACAATGCATTTGCCTTTATGAGTCATGACTGTGGCTGTCAGACTCCTGCAATGCATTGTGGGACTTGTAGTTCCTCAACAGCTGGAGTTTGCCCATGCCTGATCTAGCATGTCAAAATAGTCTGTCGGAGCCAACGAATATGTTTTAAATGTGAGAATGGGTCCTATTAAAACACTGTTCCAAATGATCATGCACATAATATTTTTCTCTTATTTTCCTTAACAGTCAATGCAAGTGGCATGCAGCATCATTTTTGAGTCATCACCCAATTAGAGTGTAATTTCAATGTTACTGAACAAACCTCCTAATGATAACAGTATGTTTCTCAAAAATGAAAAAAAAAAAACATAAATTGTTCTGTTCCAAATTATTACACACAACAGAGTTTCAAAGTATTTTAAGGGTCGTAAAGAACTGAAAATAGTAATTTGTCAAATCAATCAAGAACATAACAGGTCAAGTTACATATTAACATAGAACCGCTTATTTGATAGCAGCTTCATAATTCTTGCTTCCATTGAACTTGTGAGTTTTTTTTAGAGTTTCTGCTTGAATTTCTTTGCAGGATGTCAGAAATAGTCTCCTAGAGCTGTTGTTTGGATGTTAACTGCATCTCACTCTCATAAATATTTTACTTGAGGATGCTCCAAGGGTTCTGAGGAGGATTGAGGACAGCCAATGATGCAGAGTTATTCCTTGCAGAATTAAATGGTGCCTTATCATGCATGAAGATGATTTTGTCACAGAAAGCATGATTCTTCTTTTGTGCCATGGAAGAAAGTGGTCAGTCAGAAACTCAATATACTATCGAAAGGTCATTTTCACCTTCAGGGACCCCAAAGGGGCTGATCAGCTCTCTCCTCATGATTCCGGCCCAAAACATGAGGTCGCAGTCTTGTTGGGATATGGTGGCCATCCACCACTCCATCCATCTGGACCATCCAGGGTTGCAAGGCACTCATCAGTAAACAAGACTGCTTTAAAAAAGTCTACATGTAGTTCTGGGCCCACTGCAGCTGTTTCTTCTTGTGAGCATTGGTTAGGGGTGTCAGAATAGTATGTGTATGCGTAACTGCAATCCTCTGGAGGATCCTGCACACTGGCATTTTCAAGATTCCAAAGGCACCAGCAGCTTCAAATACCTGTTTGCTGCTTTGTGATGGCATTTTAGCTGCTGCTCTCTCAATCTGATGTATTAATCTGATGTATTTGTCTAGCAGAACCCTTCCTCATTTTTCCTTTATCTGCGGAAACCCGTTTGTGCTCTGAGTCAGCCACAAATCTTTTTAAAAGACAATGATCATACTTACGTTTTTCTGAAATGCCTTGTCCAAGACATTCAACTTTTACATGCTTTTTTTACAGCAGAGAAATCCTTTTTCTTTCACATATTGCTTGAAAGTGGTGGCTGCTTAACCACTTGAGGACTACAGTGCTAAACCCCCCTAAAGACCAGGCCAGTTTTTTGCTTAATAGGCCACTGCAGCTTTAAGGCCAAGCTGCAGGGCCGCACAACTCAGCACACAAGTGATTCCCCCCTTTTCTCCCCACCAACAGAGCTCTCTGTTGGTGAGGTCTGATCGCCCCCAGATTTTGTTTTTATATAAATATTTATCTGTGTATTGTTTTTATATTTTTAGCTATTTATTTATGTTGTATCCCCGCCCTCCCTTCTCTCGCGAGCCATTCCCTGTGATCGGCTGTCATAGGCTTCAGCCTATGACAGCTGATCACTCCTGACACAATGGAGGGGACAGTCATGTGACACTGCTGCTGATCGCAGTGCTGTACATGGTAATGTAGATGGTGGTTTTGCCATCTAACAGTCTCACGAGCGACGCTCGGAGACTAAAGGCGGGGCGGAGCTCCGTCCCTCAAGCAGGAGATGCGCGCGCAGCCTGCGCACAATCTCCTGCAGTAGTCGGCCCTAGGACTTGATGCCAGTTGGCATTAGGCTGTCCTGGGGCTGCCGCCGTGGCCACGCCCATTGGCGTGGGGCGGTCGTTAGGTAGTTAAAGGACAACTATCAAAGTTAACTAAACTTCTAAATGCCACGTATATTTCCAGTATTTACTAGCAAAGAGCAATATAAAGGCTTTTTTTATCTTTTAATGTTTTATGTGAAGAAAATATGACATTTACAGAGAACAGTTTTCACTGTGGACATTACTATGGAGGACTGTGTCCAGCACATCCACCATGCACAAACAATCTTTACTAGTAGTAATCTTGTGAGTAAAATGTGCAGAAATATAGCTTCAAATGTGTGTAAACAACATCAGTTGCAGCTTTGTGTGCCTGATGTGTGTCTGTGTCTATCTCCATCTGCTTCGCAGTTTAAAGTAAACATTTTACAGCCAGGGAGATCTCATACTGAACGGGGAAGGGGGGAGGATCCGAGTAAGGACAAAGTACTGATCCTCCTTTACAGATCCTTCTCTGTATCGAAAAATCCCTCAGCTGTTCATATGATCTGTGAGAAAGCAGGTAGGGCAAAAACAAACAGTAAATCATTCCTTTGTGAATAGTGACAGAGAAGTGGAACCTAGCTACATAGTATGGTTCTAGCCCCTAGCATTGACGCCAACACAAATTGTTACAAACAGCTGGTAAACAACGCATTTTTTGCACACAGGCTGTGATGAGAGACCTCTGGAAAGCTTTGTATTGTTGCTGGCTAAAAGCTCTATAGGTATGAGGGGTTTACAGAAGAACAGTTTCTGTGATAGTTGTTCTTTAACCTCCCTGGCAGTGCATTTCTGTCTGGATTTATGGGTCTAAAAGCGGTAAATTTTTTTCAAGAATTTTAGGCCTCCAATTCTTAAGTCTTAACTCACCAAAATATATCAGAATAAAGGCCTGGTAGACATCCTGCATATAAATGCACTCACACATCTTCCAGACTAAGTCAGCATGTGTTACTAGTCATTGCACTGTTTTAAAATGATTTGGGCATTCCACAAACTTTGCTCCAGGAGATAGCAAAAGATCTGTAGTATTTCTTTTGCTTTTTTCCTTACTGCAGGGTAAAAAGTATCCGCCTGATCGGCTCTGTCCACACCACCCAGCGTGCAATTGTAGTCCATCACGACCTACTGCTTTGGAATGTCTTTACCACCTAGTGTCCTGGTGGTGACAGACTGACAGTCGAGGTGTCATGGACTGTGCTCAGGAGACAGACAGAGATAATTTGCATATTCAGTAAGCTGCTTGGTTACTCTGTTAGACATCCTTTTTGTCATACCAGCGGAGAGCCAGCATTTTCCCCTTTTGCCAAGCCACAATGTCCCCAGTTTTCAGCTTCTGTTTGCAAATGCTGATGGCATTTCCCACCTGTTATGCCTAACGGTGCTGTAGGCATCACTCTTGTTTTTCATGAGAAACTCAAAAAGATGAGGGGAACTGTAAAAGTTGTTAATGGTAACGCAATAGCCTTTTTCCAGTACAGAGACAGTACAGAGGATGTCGCCAATCCGTAGTTGTTGAACCTGGGGTTGAACTTTGTGCCTTTGCCGGTATACAGTATTGTATTCCAGATGAACCTGATTGATGACTCACATACCATGTATGATTTTATGCCAAAGCGGGCTCGCTTAGATGCTATGTATTGGACCCAACACAGCCTCCCCTTATAGACCATCAGACTCTTGTCAACACTTACTGTATGTCCCTCTGTGGTACATAAGTGGTCCGGAAGCTGATACACCTCTCAATTTTTTTTTACTTTTGGCGCAGGGTGGGTGGACTCTTAGAAGATGTTGTTGTTGCTGAAGTGCAAAAACTTCATTATCAAGCTAAACCAATATTCGGACATCACAGTTCCAAAGAAAGGGGTAGCGATAATTTTATTAGTAGACCAATACTATTTCTGAAGGGGCTTCCCCACCACCCCCTGCAGGATAATTAGGCCCGAAAAAGAGCCAAATGTCCTGTTTGGTGACCGGCTCCCATGTCCTGCTCCTTGAAAAGCGCCCATGAGGAGCAGCCAGTTGTTGGATGGCATAGCGGTTTGTCTTCTCCACTACTATTTCAATGACCACGTCAGTGAGAACAGCTGCATGTAGACCAGGGGGTTGTGCTCACATTCTACTTTCAGGCCAGGCTCCCTAGTAAAAGGGAGGCATCCCTCTCCTTTTGTAAGTATGTGATTTTTGAAGTTATTTATGCCTCAGGTACACTTTAGGACTGGAATGCTTCTGCTACCACTCCTGTGTTTGTGTATTGCTGTGCAGTGAAAATAGGAACTGGATTCAGGTATTTTTATTAGGTGGATGTAATAATACACAGCAAAATTAAAAGCTTGGCTAGTATTCAGCTTTAAGTGTGCCAATAACTCATTGTGCTGCTATGAAAAAGCATTAAGTGTCATACAGCAGTAGACAATGGCATGGCATACCACATAATAATAAGAACAAAGGAACTCAGAACAATGTAGGACAACACAGCTGTCGTATTTTTATAGATGGGTGGGCCCCTCCAACATAGCAATAATAACATTCCTTTCAGTTAAAACAATAATTAGCTGAATGAAGGTATTTCTATTGGAATGCAGATAAAGGCATAAGCATGTATCTTAGGAGAAAACAGAAAAAGGCAGTGAAAGGGTAAACTACGCTTAGCTTGCCGGCATCTAAATTACCTCCCTTCCAGTTGCCATGGAACCGCTTACCGTTCCTTAGCTGACTATCTGAAAACCTAAAAGCTCCCTAGGAAAAAAGAGAAAGGAGGCAGGGGGTGGGGGCGTTTTTCACTCAGTCAGTCCCTGGAAGCTGAGTAAACAAGACAACATCTCTTGGAACAAAAAGTAACAGTTTGAGCAATTTTCTGTACTAATGGCATTACCCTGAAACCAAAGATTACAACTCTATTTATTTTGCTTTATGCTTGCCAAAAGGTTAGCTCCTCAATTATTTCTTTTAATTCCTTTCACAGTGGGGCACTAAGGAACGAGCTTTCTTTCTGCATGATATAAGCACAGGGATGCCACAAGGCCTTCTAATACCTGGTGTGATTGGGTCGTCCGTGACAATCCACTCCACAGAGCTGTCATGTAGGACACGACTTTCATTATATGTAAGGAGACTCTTCTGTGCAGGTGAAGCATTACCCCATGATGGAGTACTGAGGGGCTGTTTAATCAAGACAGATTCAAAGGAGAATGGAGCAAAAGTGGAGCAGAGGCTCAAAACAACAAATCAGGTTTTACCACTTTAATATCAGCGGTCTCTGCCTCTTAAAGTGGATCCGAGATGAACTTTTAATCATTGCATAATTGTGTTCCTTTCCTATTGTTTATAGGGCATTCCTCAAGCCAAATACTTTTTTGTTTTTGTTTTAATGCTCTAATTCCCTATAAACTAAATAAACCACTCCCACAGGTTTTCAGAGAGCCAAGGCACTTTTAGACAGTAGCAAGGGCTCATGGGAGCTCAGTCTGGGCAGGAGGAGGGGGAGGTATTACTAGCCAGAGATTTCAAAGGCAGAGGGGAGGAGGGAGGAGGAGGGGGGATTCATTTTCTTTGCTCAAGATGCAGATAAGCCTGCCTCTGTGTAATGTTTACAAACAACATGGCTGCTGTCATTGTATCACAGGAAGAAATATTCTTATTCTATTAAAGCTGTTTGCAGCTAGATTTGCTGTGTAAACTATCTAAACTTTAGCTAAGATATATAGACACGTTACTTGTTATAGTTAGTTTTTCATCTCGGATCCGCTTTAAGGACCAGAGGCCGCTGTTACAGAAAATGCAGAATTCCGACAAATCATTGCACATCAAAAAAATTGATATCAATTAGGATATCTTAGCGAGCGCCACACCTAAAATACTAAGACTATTGTTCACTGTGGGCAGGCTGCAGAAAGTCAAAATGTTACACCCACATATATACCATACATTAAAAGTTATAAACTTTGCGCTGCCTCACAGTCCACTTAAAAGCAGAGTCCCTGGCCACACAGCCACCGGGATTGGTTCCACTTCAGTTTTCACAACCAATAAACCTCAAAAGAAAAAGAAAAAAATCCTCATCGCATTGAATTTGGAACTGATGCTATGAGGATTTTTTTTTCTTCTTCTTTTGAGGTTTATTGGTTGTGAAAACTGAAGTGGAACCAATCCCGGTGGCTGTGTGGCCAGGGACTCTGCTTTTAAGTGGACTGGGAGGCAGCGCAAAGTTTATAACTTTTAACGAATCATTGCACATACCCGTTGCAATCGCTGTCACCGCCGCATGTCGGGAACCTGGGCCATCCACTCTGCCATCTCTATGATGGCAGAGTCATATGAGCCGGTCAGGAGCTGCTTTCATTGGCTCCTGACTGTGTCTATCAATGTAAGCCAATGGCGAGTGAGCTGCGGTCGGAGACGGCGGGGAGACAGCGGCGAGATCAACGGGAGCGGTAAAAACGGCGGATGTGGGCAGCTGCGGTGAGTTGAAATCTACGCCCTGCCAGCCAGATCAGCATCAAAACTGGGCGTAGATTTTAATTAGCATTGTACGAAAGTAGTTAAAGAGGAACTTTAACCATGGATTGAACTTTTTCTCAATCAGTAGCTGATACCTCTTTTCACATGAGAAATTTTTCTTTTCTCAAATAGATCATTAGTGGGTTCTTTGTGGCTGATATTGTGGTAAAACCCCTCCCACAGTGTGATGTCATGACCTTGGTCCTGACATTTTGCTGTCTGTGAACCTCGTTGCATTGTGGAAAATAACAGCTGTTTCCAAATGCCAGGCAAGTAGTTCTCCCTCTGTGCATAGAACTCTCAGTAAATGGACATTCTGCAAAGATCACCCGCCAGTCTTAAAAATGTTGCCGCCTGTGATTCATTTTACAAAGTAATTCTGGGAGAGGAAAGATTTTACAATGGGCAAACTCCAACTAAATAATTTATAAATAAATAGTGTAAAAAAATAAGCAATTTCATTTTGTTATTCATTATGATATTTTTACTACAGTACCTTTTTTAGGTGGCTATTCATGCTTAGAAAGCCACCCAATGTACCAAACAGATTAATCTCTCTCTGATCTGAATCTGACCAGAGAGGGATTAAAGGACAACTGAAGTGAGAAAAAAATATGGAGTCTGCCATATGTATTTCCTTTTAAACAAATCCAGTTACCTGGCAGTCTTGCTTATCTATTTGGCTCCAGCAGTGTCTGAATCCCACACCTGAAACAAATGTGCAGCTGATTTTATCAGTCATGAAAATAATGTCAGAAACACCTGATCTGCTGCATGCTTGCTCAGGGTCTACGGCTACAATTATTAGAGGGAAAGGATCAGCAGGACAGCCAGGCAACTAGTATTGTTTAAAAGGAAATAGATATGGCAGCCTTCATATCCCTCTCACTTCAGTTGTCCTTTAAATCCCCACATACACAGAACACATATTTTCAATAGATTTCACCTAAAAATCTCTTGAAAATCTACCAAACCGCAGCAATCAGAATCAGAATCAGAATCAGAATCTTTATTTTCGCCAAGCATGACTGGGACGTGCCCGGAATTGGGTTTGGCACATTACAGGGGTGCTGATACATGAAATAGTTACAGTTACAGGACAGGACATGCAGTAGGAACAGAACATTATATAGCATTAATACAGAGGGAGACAATGTGGCATAAGTAACCACACCAAAAACAAAGTAAAAAAAAAAAAAAAAAAAAAAAAAAATACACTTAAGCTGGAGCATCGTCTATATGCAGAGTGCCTCAGCGCGGGCATGGTATTTGGGGTGGGGATGGGCGTTTCCATGGAGAGAGTTCAGAACGTTGACAGCCGAGGGAAAGAAACTGTTCTTATGTCTTGAGGTCCTGGTGAAGATGGAGCGGAACCGGGGCCTTCGTCTTGAGGGGAGCTGACTAAAGAAGCGGTAGCCTGGGTGTGAGGGGTCGTTGGTGATCTTTAAAGCTCTGGAGTTCAGCCTAGAGTGGTAGAGGAGGTCTAGAGTGGGAAGAGGTCTCCCGATTATCTTCTCCGCTGATCTAATGACCCTCTGCAGTTTGAGCCTGTCGCTGGCGGAGGAGCCGGCGTACCACACCAGGATGGACGAGCATAGGACAGATTCAATTGTGGCGGAGTAAAAGTTTGTCAGAAGCTTTTGGGCCATACCGAACTTTTTTAGTTGGCGGAGAAAGAAAAGCCTCTGTTGGGCTTTCCTCTGTGTTGAGGCAGTGTTGGCTTTCCACCTCAGGTCATTGGAGATAATTGTGCCCAGAAGGCGGACACTGGGGACTCTTTCTACTTCCTTGCCATCAATGCAGATTGGAGGCGGGGTGGAGGCACGCCTCCTGAAATCAACGATCATCTCTACAGTTTTCGCTGTGTTCAGGACCAAACCGTTCTCTCTACACCAGTGGCAGATGCTATCGACCTGGTGACGGTACTCCTTCTCATCGTCTTTGGTGATAAGACCGACAATGGTCGTGTCGTCGGCAAATTTGATTACTTTTACGGAGTCTGATGCACCTTTTCATACAGTGAAACGCTATGGGACATCGATCCCTCTGCCCTGAATCTAATTTTGATACTTTTTTGTCCCAAATCATTCGAAATTATGATCAATGTGCCTTGTTGCACTATAGATTTTTGACAGATTCGATTAGAGTGAGCAAAGTTTCTGGGGTAAATTGATACATGTATGGCCACTTTAGTCATAAGGTTAAACCAAGGTTCTGATTAGCTGATCTGGGTAGGATGTTCGGTTCAGCTTTGTTTGCTTACATCTTGATAACTTAACACGTGACCATACTGACTTGTGGCAGGGTAAAGGACACACACAGGTGCATTTGCTTTGCATCCATAAAGTAGGAACCTGATAAAAAAAAAATTTGAAACCACGCTAAAATAATAAACGTGATAGTCACAATACATAAAATGACAGCACAAGACCTCAGTGTAAAGCTTATTCTGTAAGGCAAAAGGGTAGGTTGCATGTGCAGCAACCCATAGCATCCAATCACAGTTCATCGACGTTCATTGATGCAGTTGGTAGCTGTGAATTACTGCACTTTACACATTATGCTTGGTCTTTGCACAGCTTCAATTAGTATGCTGGTTTGAATCAATATTAACCCGCATCAGTTCAATTAACATAACAGCGAGGGCTGTAATACAGGTAGTGACTGAACTGAATGCTTGCAGCTACGCCTACACTCAGCAGCCCAGAGTCTTGTTGGTTGATTGCCATAGGGACCCTTACAAGTGAAATTTAATTTACAAAAGAAAAAGAACATTGAAGCTCTTTGCCTGTCAAATGTTGCATTACAGAATGGGACAACCTCAAGACTTATGCTGCCCACACCAGAGCAGGGACAAGGTCCTCCAGCACCCAAGGCTGAGACACCAAAGTGCGCCCCTCCATCCCTCCCACCCCAGTCGTCACACACTGATTGCTATTAGACTAAGAGGGCCACAGGGTCCACAACCTCCCCAACACCTTAATCTCTAGTTATCTGGCTTGCAGTCACTGCTATGTATCCCCTTTTCTTATTTTTTTCATCTTCAAACACAATTGGGAATGACAGCTGAATGAATTGTGCGCCCCCTCCTACACTGCGCCCTGAGGCTGGAGCCTCTCCAGCCTATGCCTCGGCCCGGCCCTGGCCCACACTGTAATCATTCAATGGCATCAATAAACAATGTCTTCTATGCAGAATGCTAACAACATGTTAAAAACAATCAGGGACTTGCAATCATTTTATCAATGGGAAAATGTGATTGCATTACATTGAATGTATTGTGTTAAAACAATTACTTTTTTGACTTCAAAATTGAATCTTTCAGAAGACTGCATTAACCCTTTCCAATCTTGTGTTGCACTATTATCCGACATTGGCCTTTTCCAGCATAAGTCCAATGTAAGACATAGGGCCATATGCAATTCACTTTTTCACCTGAGTTTTCTCCTAGGTAATATTTTCATAACTTCTAAATAAAGTACATTTTACACCATCAGCAAGCAAACAAATGCTCAAAATGTTGATGTTGACAGTACTTTATCGCCTACTTTTTAGTACGTTTTTAATTGCAAAGTGCTAAAAAATGTATTTAAATTGAAGATGAAAAATGATCTCCTAGGAGAGAACTCAGGAGAAAACGTGAATTGCATATGGCCCCTAGTCTGACATAGGAAAAATTGGCTGCCACTAGGTGGCACTGTTGTTGGATAAAACCCAGGACAGCATCTGCCCCGTCAGATCAAAGTGTCAGACTAATTCCAATACTTTGCTCACCACTGTCTCTATCCTTTGCTGCATAATTTAGATACAACAAGGGTGCATTTGGGCCCATCACTAGGGGTGCCGTCGCTGAATGTAGTCCAGCTCAGTTTCACTCTGTATGGATCAAAGTGTCAGAGAGAATAAAGAAGGTAACAGTCTTCTGAAAAAAGCATGACATGTGCAAACAAAAGATATGTGTGGAATGGTCTTCGAGAGAGAAGCTCACACAGATGTTTTATCTAAAAGGGCCCCTGGATTCAGGTACACCTTCAATTATTTTTTTAAATAAGCAAAAGAAGAATTACTGGGTGCAGTGAATCAAAGGTCCTCATCACCTGAGAAGGGCTATGAAATGAATAAGAATAAGCCCTACATGGGATTGTGTCAATCTGAAAAGGTTATTATTAGTATAGTGCTAGATACCCCTGTCAGGAGTTTAACATTAGTGTCAATGGATGAGGTAGCTGTGTTGCTGATTGGTTCCCCCCATTAGGTACAGGTTGCAGGGTAAGAGAAAGTAGCTAAAGTTATGATTGGTCGGCAGGTGAGCTGAAGGTAGTCTGCCAGGTGTTGCTAGGGCAAAGACATTGTTGCAACAACCAATCAGCTAGATTTACAGGGTATAAAAGAAGGGTCCGTTCAGCACATTTCACCTTGTAGTCCTGAGCGGCTTAGGGAGCTCCCCACCCACCCTCCCCCTCGAAGAAAAGGGATTCTCGTCGTGGTCAAGCTTTATTGGTTCTTCAAGTCACACGGGCGTGTGTGGACGAAGTTCGGCTCAGGGGTCCTTTCGGAAAGTTTGAGTATGATAAGTGGTCCGAACCGTAGTGGTGGATCACAATAAGTGCTTTTAGCTGTTATGATGTTTTGATGAAAAAGTTATATATATATATTTATATATTTAATAAAGTTATTTGGACCTCTTTGAGTATTTTAAGTTAACCAATAAAGAAGGCCACGGCCAATTTTATGCCAACTTGGAGGGTTTTTTGTCTTTTGTTTATATATGTATATATATGTATATAGATGTTTTATTGTCTTAAGGTTTGATGTAGTTATTTCATGGTATTGACTACACTCCCATCCTTAACAATGCATGTTTCCCTTGCTCACTCCTCCTCACCTCCTAGGCAGCTGTAACTAGGCAACACCCCCCTCAGTGAAGTGGGTACCACACTGATGCAGTCTATTTAGAAGGGGGTAGGGTGCCACTACATACTCTGATGAAGCCATGCCTCCTAGACTCTAACAACCTATCATTGACTTAAAAATTCACTCTATTTGGCACACTAGGCTTGGTATATAACTTTTCTCCTTGAGATTTTGAGATGTAACTAAAAAAAAAAAAATATGAAAAGAGAAAAATAATATTCTGTCACAGGCCCTGCGTCAGTAAACTTTTCCCTGAGTTTCTCTCACAAGAAATATTTTTATACTTCATCCATAAAATACATTTGCAGTTCCCAGCAAGCAAAAAGACTCTTGATGTCCGTGCAAATTCTAATCGCCTGGCATATTAAACTGATTCGCTCAAGCATTACAAAGGTGGCTTTAGGCGAATTGCTGGGCAATTTTTATTGCTTTTGCTGAAGTGTCTTAAACGCCACACATCAGTTATTGCTTAAGTGCTTTTCTGCCATGCCTTTACATCTTTCATTTATTTAACACTTTAAATGAGAAAAAAATCCTCTTATTATCTTTAATACTTTGTACCTCATGGTTGCTGGTATTGCCAGAATGTTTGAGCTGGACAGTGGGAGGCTCTAATGCCTCAGCAATACCAGCCTTCATGGTCCATGACATAGGGGTAGACTCTGAAAGAGTGGAGCTAACCTTTTGCAAAGCCCTGCTTTCCATGCCAATGGCAAGGGGCTCCTCCTCACCTTAGTGCTCATGGCATATGGGGTTAGCTACCTTCACACATGTAGAACAAGACCATGGAGAAGAAAGGGGTGGGGGAGGGGGAATTTGTGGTGAAAATGGGAACTTATTGATAAGAGCACTCCTGATGTCCATCCTGTGCTTGGTAAATAGGTACAGTAAAATAAAACTTTATTACAAGTGTCATGAATTTTGAGGACTGGTGTTGTTCAGCCAGTGGAGCCACACACTGTCCAGTCCAATTGTTCTGGAAATACCAGCCTGCATGAGGACAAAAAGCTAACCACCTGTGTAAAGGTCCGTACACACGCCAGACTGCAGGCAACGACGAGTCTGTCGTCACCTCCCGCTGGGTGGGCTTTCCAGCGACAGTCCGGCGTGTGTACAGTCTGTCTGCAGACTGATATGGCTGTTTCTGAGCGATCTGCCCGGCGGATCGCTCAGAAACAGCCGTATCAGTCCGCCGACAGACTGTAAACAAGCCGTACTGTCTGCTGAAAACCCACCCAGCGGGAGGTGACGACAGACCCGTCGTTGCCTGCAGTCCGGCATGTGTACGTACCTTTATGCAGGTGACAAATTTAATTGATGTGAACAATGGCTTCCACATTTACAACTCAATCAAGTAAAAAGAATGTCAGGACAAGAAAAATATGTTCAGTTTCTTTGGCAAATTTCTATTCACGTGAGTTAAACAATCCCCAGTCGTTAACACTGGCTTTTGTTGTAATTGATTTGAGGCCAAGATGAGAAAACATCTCCTGAAAGAAAACTCAGGAAAACAAGTTGATTGAATCAGAGCCAGAGAGTCTATTCTAGGAAGAAGCATTATGAAAATGTGAATATCTGGATAAAATATAGGAACAGATTGAATCCATTTTCATTATGAGAACTCTGCAGTATCTGTATTTTCTGTTGAACTTTAAAGTCATTGTAAATATTATTAAATAAAACAGAACTACTGGACTAAATATTGCAAATAACTTGTCAAAGCAATTTCTCTAAAGATAATGATAGTGGCTGTTTTGTAATCCTCTATGGGCCCTTTTCCATCTGCAGTCGCTAGCGTTCACGCTGAACACTAGCGACTGCTGAATCGCAAAACCGGCGATTCCCCGACGTTTTGCGGCCGCGATTTTGCTATGCTATGCACTGCATAGCAAAATCGCGGCAAATATCGCTCCGCCGCGCGTTCGCGTTCGGGTAAAAAACGAATCGCGGTAGTGGAAATGACCTACCGCGATTCCTATGTTAAAAAGCAAACCGTACCGATTGTAAAATCGCTAGCGGTTTGCGACTTTGCGATTCAGCCAGCGCAAACGCGCTGGTGGAAAAGGGCCCTTAAGGGCTTCCAAACTAATTTAGAAAGACTACTGTTCTATTGGAGCACAATGCTGCAATATTTAAGGGCTGGTTCACACTGCAATCACTTTACTAAGCACCAGTGATTTTTAAAAGTGCTTGCTAATATATTGCTATGTGGGATTTAAAAAAAAAATCCCACCACTTAAAGTAAGTTTGAAGCATTTTTTTTGGTGTTTTTTTTTTAACAGATACTCACCTAAGGAGAGGGAACATTCTGGGTCCTATAGAGCCTTTACGTTCCACAGGCTCCCCCATTCAAATCTCCCGCACCGGGAGGCTTCAGAAGTCTTTGGGAGCCCGAGCAATCCAGAAGACGGGCAGCTCCTTACTGCACATGCCTGAGTGCACAAGAGAGCGTGCTCGCACATGCGCAGTATGGAGCAGCCCGTCATTTTGAGCACTCGGGCTCCAGAAGCGGCAGAGAGCAATCTCCAACTCATCCGTTGGAGACTGCTAACAGGAGAGCAAGCAGTGGAACGTGGGGACCGAAGGAGGAACGGGAAAGCTCTATAGGGCCCAGAGCCTTCCCTCTCCTTAGGTAAGTATATGTTTGGTTTTCTTAAAATCATTTCAGACTCCCTTTAAATGAGAACACATATCTAGTGTTGTATTAGAAAGAGCTTTTCAAAACTCTGGCACCACTAGACACTAGAAAACTGTATAGGGGAGGGAGGGGGCCACTACACACCAGGGGACTGTATAGGGAAGGGAGGGGGACACTAGACACCAGGAGACTGTATAGGGGAGGGAGGGGCCACTAGACACCAGAGGACTATATAGGAGAGTGGAGGAGGGTCACTAGACACCAGGGGACTGTACAGGGGAAGAAGAAGCGCCACTAGACACCAGCAAACTGTATAGGGGAGAGAGAGGACCACTAGACATCGGGGGACTGTATAGGGGAGTGGAGAAGGGCCACTAGACATCAGGGGACTGTATAGGGGAGGGAGGAGGGGCATTAGACACCAGGGAAATGTATAAAGTAGCGAGGGGGCCACTAGACATTGAGGTTGGCCTGCAATTTGGTCCCAGTGTTCAATGTTGGCCCATTTTATATTTGAGTTTGACACCCCCTGTTTTATGCAAACACATTTTTTGATCTAACAGATGTTTAGTAAATCAGGATCCACATTTGTTCAGGACCCACATTTGTTCATTTATCACAACGCCTTTCTCTAATACTCTCTTATTCCTGACTGTTCTGTTTATGTTACTACTGCAGTAAGCTTAAAGGGAACCTAAACTGAGAGGGATACGGATGTTTCCTTTTAAACAATACCAGTTACCTGGCAGTCCTGCTGATCTATTTGGCTGCAGTAGTGGCTGAATCACACACCTGAAACAAGCATGCAGCTAATCCAGTCTGAGCACCTGATCTGCATGCTTGTTGAGGGTCTGCGGCTAAAATTACTAGAGACACAGGATCAGCAGGAGAGTTAGGCAACTGGTATTATTTTAAAAGGAAAAAAATCCATATCGTTCTCAGTTTAGGTTCCCTTTGAAGGATACTTGAACTGAGAGTGATATGGAGGCTGCCATATTTATTTCCTTTTAAAGTGTACCCGAGGTGACATGTGACATGATGAGATAAACATGTGTATGTACAGTACTAAACATATTAAAAACCAGGGAGTTTTACTTTTTTTATTTTGCTGCCTGAAATAGTTAATTTTTAAGGCTGGAAATGACAGCTTCTGGCTTGTCAGGAGCTTGTCAGGAATATAGTAAACATCACTGATAAGCAAATTACAGCCATAAAAGTTTTTTGTAACAAAATACATTTTCTACATATTTCTGAGAGCAGATGGAGAGAGAAAGGGTCAATATAGTTCATGTATTTTCATTTAGGGACACTTAATAGACTGCAACTGAGCAGAGACAACAAAACATTCAATCGACTTTCTAAATGTTTAAATATAAAATAAAATCCTGGGATGTCTTAAAAAGTCATTTTTAGGAGTATCAGGATAAATATAATTGTTTATCTCCTCAGTTTATTTTCACCTCGGGTTCACTTTAAACATAACCAGTTTCCTTGCTGTCCTGCTAAGCATCTGCCTCTAGTACTTTTAGCCATAGATCCTGAACAAGCATGCAGTTCAAGTGCTCTGCCTGGATTAGCCGTATGCTTGTTTCAAGTGTGTGATCTAAATACTACTGCAGCCAAATAGATCAGCAGGACTGTTGGGCAACTGATATTGTTTAAAAGGAAATATATATCCCTTTCAGTACTTTAAATTGTAACTTAAGTCGCAAAAATGGAGCAGTGCAGTTTTAAATGTAGTTGCCTATTATAATATGTCATTAGATATAAAAAAAAGAATACAGAGAGCCCAATATAGTGTAGTATGTATTGAAATACGAAGGAAAAGTAAAGTGTGAGAATAAAATAAAACTCTCTGTCACGGAGGCGCTTCTCGTGTTCCTGACTACAGACTGTTTATATCCCTACCTATTGCCTGATGAAGCGGATTACACCTGCGAAACACGTTGCATCTTTTTGGGGGGAATATACAATAAATTTGTTTGTCAAAATTGACAGTTATCGTGTCTGCTTCTTGGAGGTAAGTCCACCGCTGCCTCCCAAGCATTTTTAAAGTTTTTGGATATTTTTATCCTACTGGCATCTCTGTTCTCTACTACTATAATATGTAATTGTTTATTGCTTTAATTTAATCCAGCAAGGAAAACAACATCTGCTGTGCATCTCCTGTGCAATGTTGTATGACTAATTATTCCTTACATAACTTTTGAAAGCACTGGTCAGGGGAACACCATATACCCTTTATGTTACTGGTTTTTATTTTGCTAAACTCCATGTAAAGAGAGCAGGCTTGCCCTCACCCCCTTGACCTGCCCAGGAACACTCACATGGGTTTACTGACACAGTAATGTGTGTGTGCATAGACTTTTTGTGGTAATGCAAGGGAAAGGAAGCAGATGTACACATAGATTGTATAAAACTGCTCTTACAATTTAAATTCTCTGCGAGTTTGTTAAAGTGTAACTGTCGGGCATAAAATAAAAAATCAATTCTTTATTTTTATCTGGTAAACAAGTAATAAGTATACTAACCAGGCAATCCAAAAGTTAAAATCTCTATTAATTTTCTTGTTGACCAATGATCATTCCCCAGTTTACCTGGCTCTTATTTGGTACACACAAAATTTGGTAGACAAAAAGGAAGTTGCAGGGCTTGCTGGGTTGTCCTTTTTTGCTTCTCTACTTCCCCTCAGACTTAACTAATGCAGCCTAATTAGCTGAAGCCTCTTCTCCCCCCCCCCCCCCTTTTCCATTCCCACACCTCTGTTCCTTTCTAATTGCCCAATATTTCTCATGCTGAGACAATGCCCTTTCTATAGTGAAGGGCGGGCAAATCATGCAGAGGAGAGTAGGGCAGGAAATTACATCAGGATTGGCTTCAGAATAGACACAGTTAAAGGAATACTGTAGGGGGTCGGGGGAAAATGAGTTGAACTTACCCGGGGCTTCTAATGGTCCCCCGCAGACATCCTGTGCCCGCGTAGCCACTCACCGATGCTCCAGCCCTGCCTCCGGTTCACTTCTGGAATTTCAGACTTTAAAGCCTGAAAACCACTGTGCCTGCGTTGCCATGTCCTCGCTCCCGCTGATGTCACCAGGAGCGTACTGCGCAGGCACAGTATGGTCTGTGCCTGCGCATGTACGCTCCTGGTGACCTCAGCGGGAGCGAGAACACTGCAACGCAGGCGCAGTGGTTTTCAGACTTTAAAGTCTGAAATTCCAGAAGTGAACCGGAGGCAGGGTTGGAGCATCGGTGAGTGGCTGCTCGGGCACAGGATGTCTGCGGGGGACCATTAGAAGCCCTGGGTAAGCTCAACTCATTTTCCCCCGACCCCCTACAGTATTCCTTTAAAATGGGAAATGCTAAGAAGGGTTTTCTCTTTTTTTACTGTAGAAAAATCACTAAAATCAAAATGTTAACTGTGCAATGCATATATTATGTAAGTAGAGCAAGTATTTATCTACTTATGTATGTGTTGTTTTTTCCTGAGATAGTATGGCTGACAGCTCCTCTTTAAATCAAATATGTGCTAAATCTGTAAACACCTGGTTGTAGTCTAACAGGACGACAATAAACCTATCAACCCACCTTCCAAACGCCAAAGCCACATTAACCACCGAAACAGAAAACTGACAGCAGTACAAATACAGAGTACACCTGACCAAGCCCATTGAGATCTTTATTTGTTGACTCAACAAGTGCCAACAACATTGTAGAAAGTATGACTGCATATCAATCTGTACAAATTACATTGTGTTAGGTAGACTCTCACTGCATATAGTGATATAGTGGTTAATTAATTGTGATGATGTCACAGATCAAACTCAGCCTACCTGTCGCCAGTCAGTCACGCAGTCATGGAACTGAAGTTTTTCCTAGAGAAAACATAAAATGTCTTTAGCTTATCTGGTGCAGTTGAACTATCCAACTTATCAAATTACATCAAGAAAAACAACACTAATAGAATACTTTGAGATTTTGGTACAACATGGCCTGTCCTCAAGTACAATAGTTGTTCTGCATACATCAAAAGTCAGCTCAGGTTTAAAAAGTCATTGTATGTAGGGAATGATAAATTCTTTCCCACAAAGAATCCGCCAAACATCAAAACAAGAAAAGGCTTACCAGCTCCCAACAACCCACATTATAAGGTTGTAAAATGGCTCAGGTCACAGATAACGTCCAGGGAACATCAGACGGTGTGAAGATCCAGTGGACATCCAAATGGAGGTAAAGTTTCAGGAATTTACATAGGAAAACAAAAACGGCACTATCTGACCGTAACCCGTTTATCTAGATAACATTTCTTTAAAAGGCAGTAGATACTGTATAAAGACAATAACTCACATATGGGGCCCATAAATTTCACCGGAAGATTAACGCGCATGTAATGGTCAATCATAGATCAATAGACAATGGTGCCACCTGTTATCTTCCCGACTGGTTTCGCAGACTTGTGTCAACAAGTCGCAAGACTGTGAAACCAGTCAGGAAGGTAATAGGCGACACCATTGTCTATTGATCTACAATTGACCATTACATGTGCGCTAATCCACTGGATCTTCACGACGTCTGATGTTCCCTGGATGTTATCTGTGACCTGAGCCATTTTACAACCTTATAATGTGGGTTGTTGGGAGCTGGTAAGCCTTTTCTTGTTTTGATGTTTGGCGGATACCTACCTCTGAGCATTTGATGTATTGTGGTGAAGAATTTATCATTCCCTACATACAATGACTTTTTAAACCTGCGCTGACTTTTGATGTATGCCTGACTTCTGAACTTTTGGACATTGTTCTTCTCGGCGGCAGTTCCATTGTCCCTTGGCGGCGATATATTTGCTATTATATACAACAGTTGTTCAACTGACTTTTTCTGCCTTGTAGAGTTGGGCCGAACCTCCGATTTTCGGTTCGCGAACCGGGTTCGCGAACTTTCGCGAAAGGTTCGGTTCGCGTTAAAGTTCGCGAACCGCAATAGACTTCAATGGGGATGCGAACTTTGAAAAAAAATAAATAATTATGCTGGCCACAAAAGTGATGGAAAAGATGTTTCAAGGGGTCTAACACCTGGAGGGGGGGATGGCGGAGTGGGATACATGCCAAAAGTCCCCGGGAAAAATCTGGATTTGACGCAAAGCAGCGTTTTAAGGGCAGAAATCACATTGAATGCTAAATGACAGGCCTAAAGTGCTTTCAAACATCTTGCATGTGTATACATCAATCAGGTAGTGTAATTAAGGTACTGCTTCACACTGACACACCAAACTCATCGTGTAACGCACCGCAAACAGCTGTTTGTGTAGTGACGGCCGTGCTTTACTGGTGCGCACCATGGCGAGAGTGCAGGTTTTGGTGGCTTTACAGCCCATATGGTCACCTGGCTGATGTAGCTGAATGACAGAACAGTGACTGTCCAGCTGATCAAATTTGGTCTGACCACAATGAGGCAACGACCTTATTATCGTGGGTGTGCCCCCCGAGACACTCATCTAGGCGCCGGTCATTGCTCCATTGTGATACGCAAGCCCCTTCACCACGGCAAGGTAATGATCACGAAGGGGAATGGGCGCATGTACATGCCTTTTCTTTTGTTGTTGCAGCTGCCCGCAGTGCAGCCAGAAAAATTAGGCAGTCATGTACACGCACCCGAAAAATTATTACAGCGGCCGCTGCTAGCAGCGGCCTAAAAAATTCAGCAATCCGCCTGGAGTCCCGGACCCTGTTGGTGGTGGCGGAGAAGGTAGTCAAGCGGCCTGCAGGCAGACATGCTGTGTGGAGGGACTGGGAGCGACTTAGTCTTCTTGGGGCAGGCCAGGCAGCCAGTCACACGGCGTGCAGGCAGAGATGCTGTATGTGCGGGGACTGACTTAGTCTTGGGGCGGGCAGCAGCCCTCCGGGATCCATGCCTCATTCATTTTGATAAAGGTGAGGTACTTAACACTTTTGTGACTTAGGCGACTTCTCTTCTCTGTGACAATGCCTCCAGCTGCGCTGAAGGTCCTTTCTGAGAGGACGCTTGCGGCAGGGCAGGAGAGAAGTTGGATGGCAAATTGGGACAGCTCTGGCCACAGGTCAAGCCTGCGCACCCAGTAGTTCAAGGGTTCCTCATCGCTGTTCACAGCAGTGTCTACATCCACACTTAAGGCCAGGTAGTCGGCTACCTGCCGTTCCAGGCGTTGGTGGAGGGTGGATCCGGAAGGGCTACGGCGAGGCGTTGGACTAAAGAACGTCCGCATGTCCGACATCACCATGAGATCGCTGGAGCGTCCTGTCTTTGACTGCGTGGACACGGGAGGAGGATTAGTGCCAGTGGCGGGTCCACTGAACAGAACAGGTATGCAGTGGCGGGTTCACTAAACAGAACCGGTATGCAGTGGCGGGTCCACTGAACAGAACAGGTATGCAGTGGCGGGTTCACTAAACAGAACAGGTATACAGTGGCGGTTCACTAAACAGAACAGGTATGCAGTGGCGGGTCCACTGAACAGAACAGGTATGCAGTGGCGGGTTCACTTAACTGCACAGGTATGCGCACTGATGCGGTGGGTTCACTGAACAGAACAGGTATGCAGTGGCGGGTTCACTAAACAGAACAGGTATACAGTGGCGGTTCACTAAACAGAACAGGTATGCAGTGGCGGGTCCACTGAACAGAACAGGTATGCAGTGGCGGGTTCACTTAACTGCACAGGTATGCGCACTGATGCGGTGGGTTCACTGAACAGAACAGGTATGCAGTGGCGGGTCCACTGAACAGAACAGGTATGCAGTGGCGGGTTCACTAAACAGAACAGGTATACAGTGGCGGTTCACTGAACAGAACAGGTATGCAGTGGCGGGTTCACTTAACTGCACAGGTATGCGCACTGATGCGGTGGGTTCACTGAACAGAACAGGTATGCAGTGGCGGGTTCACTAAACAGAACAGGTATGCAGTGGCGGGTCCACTGAACAGAACAGGTATGCAGTGGCGGGTTCACTTAACTGCACAGGTATGCGCACTGATGCGGTGGGTCCACTGAACAGAACAGGTATGCAGTGGCGGGTTCACTAAACAGAACAGGTATACAGTGGCGGTTCACTAAACAGAACAGGTATGCAGTGGCGGGTCCACTGAACAGAACAGGTATGCAGTGGTGGGTTCACAGCACAGGTATGCAGTGGTGGGTTCACAGCACAGGTATGCAGTGGTGGGTTCACAGCACAGGTATGCAGTGGTGGGTTCAATGAACAGGTATACAGTGGCGGGTCCACTGAACAGAACAGGTATGCAGTGGTGGGTTCACAGCACAGGTATGCAGTGGTGGGTTCACAGCACAGGTATGCAGTGGTGGGTTCACAGAACAGGTATGCAGCCAGACAGGAACAAGCTAAGCCTAACTAATCTTTCCCTGAGAGACAGTCTGCAGCAGCTCGCCCTACTCTGACTAATGCAGGCACACGAGTGGCCGTAATGGCCGCCGCTGCCTGCCTTATATAAGGGGGGGTGGGGCTCCAGGGGCTAGTGTAGCCTAATTGGCTACACTGGGCCTGCTGACTGTGATGTAGAGGGTCAAAGTTGACCCTCCATGTGCATTATGGGGCGAACCGAACTTCCGCAAAGGTTCGCCTGCGGGACGCGAACGCGAACCACTGAAGTTCGCATGGAACCGTTCGCAGGCGAACCGTTCGGCCCAACTCTACTGCCTTGTTTTATTGCTATGTGGACGCATGCATCACCATTGGACACTGCTAAATAATAAAGGTAGCCATACATCTAGCGATGATGGGCAGATTCGACCAAGAGACAAATCTCTCAAATGTAGGCATATAGGGCTCTTGTTGCTTATGCTCGGAAAATGATAGTATTGAGATGGAACCACAAAGCCCCTCCCCACAAAAAAACACTGGGTGGCTTATGTACATAAAGATCTGGTTCATATAAAACGAGTATACACTAAACGAAAATGCCCCCAAAAATTTGTGAAGCCTTGGAGTAAATGGCTTTCTTATTATAGCTTGGAGCAAGCTGATTAGTATCACTGCGGTACTGTTGTATATACAGTATGTTGCTGGGACTCTTTGGAGAGGTACGTGACTGGATCAGGCCTTATAAGGTCAGAAAACCACAACGCTTTGTTAAGTAAGTAATTGTTGCTGGACTGCATTGGAGCATTTGAACAGTACTCGCAGGCAGGATCACCCCCCCCCCCCCCCCCCCCGACATGCCATCTCATTTCTATTTCAGCAGGCCAGCACATAGTCAAGCTTCTCCAGGGCTGAAAATCATTGGAGATCATAAATATTTCTTAAAACCTGACCAGAATTTTTGAAAAATTGTCAGGTTTTGTTCAAAGGGGCTTCTGAATAGAGTTGGGCCGAACCTCCGATTTTCGGTTCGCGAACCGGGTTCGCGAACTTTCGCGAAAGGTTCGGTTCGCGTTAAAGTTCGCGAACCGCAATAGACTTCAATGGGGATGCGAACTTTGAAAAAAAAAATTAATTATGCTGGCCACAAAAGTGATGGAAAAGATGTTTCAAGGGGTCTAACACCTGGAGGGGGGGATGGCGGAGTGGGATACATGCCAAAAGTCCCCGGGAAAAATCTGGATTTGACGCAAAGCAGCGTTTTAAGGGCAGAAATCACATTGAATGTTAAATGACAGGCCTAAAGTGCTTTCAAACATCTTGCATGTGTATACATCAATCAGGTAGTGTAATTAAGGTACTGCTTCACACTGACGCACCAAACTCATCGTGTAACGCACCGCAAACAGCTGTTTGTGTAGTGACGGCCGTGCTGGACTGGTGCGCACCATGGCGAGAGTGCAGGTTTTGGTGGCTTTACAGCCCATATGGTCAGTCACCTGGCTGATGTAGCTGAATGACAGAACAGTGACTGTCCAGCTGATCAAATTTGGTCTGACCACAATGAGGCAACGACCTTATTATCGTGGGTGTGCCCCCCGAGACACTCATCTAGGCGCCGGTCATTGCTCCATTGTGATACGCAAGCCCCTTCACCACGGCAAGGTAATGATCACGAAGGGGAATGGGCGCATGTTCATGCCTTTTCTTTTGTTGTTGCAGCTGCCCGCAGTGCAGCCAGAAAAATTAGGCAGTCATGTACACGCACCCGAAAAATTATTACAGCGGCCGCTGCTAGCAGCGGCCTAAAAAATTCAGCAATCCGCCTGGAGTCCCGGACCCTGTTGGTGGTGGCGGAGAAGGTAGTGAAGCGGCCTGCAGGCAGACATGCTGTGTGGAGGGACTGGGAGCGACTTAGTCTTCTTGGGGCAGGCCAGGCAGCCAGTCACACGGCGTGCAGGCAGAGATGCTGTATGTGCGGGGACTGACTTAGTCTTGGGGCGGGCAGCAGCCCTCCGGGATCCATGCCTCATTCATTTTTATAAAGGTGAGGTACTTAACACTTTTGTGACTTAGGCGACTTCTCTTCTCTGTGACAATGCCTCCAGCTGCGCTGAAGGTCCTTTCTGAGAGGACGCTTGCGGCAGGGCAGGAGAGAAGTTGGATGGCAAATTGGGACAGCTCTGGCCACAGGTCAAGCCTGCGCACCCAGTAGTTCAAGGGTTCCTCATCGCTGTTCACAGCAGTGTCTACATCCACACTTAAGGCCAGGTAGTCGGCTACCTGCCGTTCCAGGCGTTGGTGGAGGGTGGATCCGGAAGGGCTACGGCGAGGCGTTGGACTAAAGAACGTCCGCATGTCCGACATCACCATGAGATCGCTGGAGCGTCCTGTCTTTGACTGCGTGGACACGGGAGGAGGATTAGTGGCAGTGGTACCTTGCTGGCGTTGTGCCGTCACATCACCCTTAAAGGCATTGTAAAGCATAGTTGACAGCTGGTTCTGCATGTGCTGCATCCTTTCCACCTTCCGGTGAGTTGGTAACAGGTCCGCCACTTTGTGCCTGTACCGAGGGTCTAGTAGTGTGGCCACCCAGTACAGCTCATTCCCCTTGAGGTTTTTTATACGGGGGTCCCTCAACAGGCAGGACAGCATAAAAGACGACATCTGCACAAAGTCGGATCCAGTACCCTCCATCTCCTCTTGCTCTTCCTCAGTGACGTCAGGTAAGTCAACCTCCTCCCCCCAGCCGCGAACAATACCACGGGAAGGTTGCGCAGCACAAGCCCCCTGCGACGCCTGCTGCGGTTGTTCTCCTGCCGCTGTCCCCTCCTCCTCCTCCTCCTCCCCCAAAGAAACACCTTGCTCATCATCCTCTGAGTCTGACTCATCTTCTGCACATGACCTCTCTTCTTCCTCCTCCTCCCCCCTCTGTGCTGCCGCAGGTGTTGAGGAAACAGCTGGGTCTGATGAAAATTGGTCCCATGCCTGTTCCTGCCGTAACGGTTCCTGGTCACGCTCATTCGCAGCTTCATCCGCCACTCTACGCACAGCACGCTCCAAGAAGTACGCGTAGGGAATTAAGTCGCTGATGGTGCCCTCACTGCGGCTCACCAGGTTGGTCACCTCCTCAAACGGCCGCATGAGCCTGCATGCATTTTTCATCATTGTCCAGTTGTCGGGCCAGAACATCCCCATCTTCCCAGACTGTTTCGTTCTACTCCAGTTGTAGAGGTACTGGGTGACGGCTTTCTTCTGTTCTAGCAGGCGGGAGAACATGAGGAGGGTCGAGTTCCAGCGAGTGGGGCTATCGCAAATGAGGCGTCTCACCGGCATGTTGTTTTTACGCTGAATTTCTGCAAATCGTGCCATGGCTGTGTAAGAGCGCCTCAAATGCCCACAGAACTTCCTGGCCTGCTTCAGGACATCCGCTAAGCCAGGGTACTTTGCCACAAATCTTTGAACCACCAGATTCATGACATGTGCCATGCAGGGTATGTGTGTCAGCTTCCCCATATGCAAAGCGGCAAGCAGATTGCTGCCGTTGTCGCACACCACGTTGCCTATCTCCAGGTGGTGCGGGGTCAGCCACTCATCCACCTGTTTCTTAAGAGCAGCCAGGAGAGCTGCTCCAGTGTGACTCTCCGCTTTGAGACAAGCCATGTCTAAGATGGCGTGACACCGTCGTACCTGGCATGCAGCATAGGCCCTGCGGAGCTGGGGCTGTGTAGCTGGAGAGGAGAACTGCCACTCAGCCAAGGAGGAGGAGGAGGACAGCGAAGAGCATGTAGCAGGAGGAGAGGAGGTGGCAGGAGGCCTGCCTGCAAGCCGTGGAGGTGTCACAATTTGGTCCGCCGCTTTCTGCTTGCCATCGTTCACCACCAGGTTCACCCAATGGGCTGTGTAGGTAATGTAGCGGCCCTGCCCGTGCTTGGCAGACCAGGCATCCGTGGTCAGGTGTACCCTTGACCCAACGCTCTTCGCAAGAGATGACACCACTTGCCTCTCAACTTCACGGTGCAGTTGGGGTATGGCCTTTCTGGAAAAATAAGTGCGGCCTGGCATCTTCCACTGCGGTGTTCCGATGGCCACAAATTTACGGAAGGCCTCAGAGTCCACCAGCCGGTATGGTAACAGCTGGCGAGCTAACAGTTCCGCCACGCCAGCTGTCAGACGCCGGGCAAGGGGGTGACTGGCCAAAAGTGGCTTCTTCCGCTCAAACATTTCCTTCACGGACACCTGACTGCTGCTGTGGGCAGAGGAGCAGGAACCGCTCAAGGGCAGAGGCGGAGTGGAGGAGGGTGCCTGTGAAGGTGCAAGGGAGAGAGCGGCATAAGCAGATGATGCACCTGAAGGAGGAAGAGGAGAAGGAGGGTGACTTTGCTTTTGTGTGCTGCTGCTTTTGCTCAGGTGGCCATCCCATTGCTGTTTGTGCCTTTTCTGCAGGTGCCTTCGTAAGGCACTTGTCCCTACGTGAGTGTTGGCCTTTCCACGGCTCAATTTTTGTTGGCAGAGCGAACAGATGGCTTTGGTCCGATCTGAGGCACACACATTAAAAAATTTCCACACCGCTGAGCCACCCTGGGATGTGGGCACCTCAGCAGCTGATGCTGAAGGGCAAGTTGGCTGGCTGTACATAGGTGGCGAATCTGGCGATACATGGTGCCGGACTCTGCCACCAGCTGTTTCTGACGAAGAGCTGCCCCAGCTTCTTTCAGCAACTTCTATCCTCCTACTACTCTCTGACTCCCCCTCTGAACTGTCCCCCTCTTCATCTCCTCTATTGGGAACATACAGAGGATCCCTATCATCGTCATCATCGTAATCATCCTGCCCAGCTTCGCTTGCCTCAGAAAAATCCAAATGTGTAGGTCCTTCATCCTCCTTACACGTTACATCCATAGTGTTGTCGCGTAACGCAGACATATGAGCTGGTGAAAATTCATCTGGCTGTAACAATGGCTGTGCATCAGTGATTTCACCACCACTAAATAATTCTTGCGAAGTGTCAAATGCAGCGGAAGTGGTGCTAGTAGTAGCGCTGGTGGCTGAGCAAGATGAGGTGTTCTGTGTCGCTAAATACTCAACCACGTCCTGACAATCTTGGGAGGTGATGGGACGTGCCTTCTTCCGAGCACTGTACTGTGGGCCAGGTCCACACGAAATTACATTTACACGACCTCGCGCAGACCTGCCGGGTGGCCTTCCTCTGCCTCTGCCACTACCTCTTCCTCTTCCTCTACCTGTTTTGTCCATATCGGGTATGCACGGAGTGGTATATCACACTGCGTGCACTCACGTAGGTAGGTGGGTTCACTTAACTGCACAGGTATGCGCACTGATGCGGTGGGTTCACTGAACAGTACAGGTATACAGTGGCGGGTTCACTGAACACAACAGGTATGCAGTGGCGTGTTCACTAAACAGGTATACAGTGGCAGGTCCACTGAACAGAACAGGTATACAGTGGCAGGTCCACTGAACAGAACAGGTATACAGTGGCGGGTCCACTGAACAGAACAGGTATACAGTGGCGGGTTCACAGAACAGGTATGCAGTGGCAGGTTCACTGAACACAACAGGTATGCAGTGGCGTGTTCACTAAACAGGTATACAGTGGCAGGTCCACTGAACAGAACAGGTATACAGTGGCGGGTTCACAGAACAGGTATACAGTGGCGGGTCCACTGAACAGAACAGGTATACAGTGGCGGGTTCACAGAACAGGTATGCAGTGGCAGGTTCACTGAACACAACAGGTATGCAGTGGCGTGTTCACTAAACAGGTATACAGTGGCAGGTCCACTGAACAGAACAGGTATACAGTGGCGGGTTCACAGAACAGGTATACAGTGGCGGGTCCACTGAACAGAACAGGTATACAGTGGCGGGTTCACAGAACAGGTATACAGTGGCGGGTCCACTGAACAGAACAGGTATACAGTGGCGGGTTCACAGAACAGGTATACAGTGGCGGGTCCACTGAACAGAACAGGTATACAGTGGCGGGTTCACAGAACAGGTATACAGTGGCAGGATCACTGAACAGGTATGCAGTGGCAGGATCACAGTACAGGTATGCAGTGGGCTGAGGGCTCACTGAACAGAACAGGTATGCTGTGGCAGGATCACTGAACAGCTATGCAGTGGCAGGATCACAGTACAGGTATGCAGTGGGCTGAGGGCTCACTGAACAGAACAGGTATGCTGTGGCAGGATCACTGAACAGGTATGCAGTGGCAGGATCACAGTACAGGTATGCAGTGGGCTGGGGGCTCACTGAACAGAACAGGTATGCTGTGGCAGGATCACTGAACAGGTATGCAGTGGCAGGATCACAGTACAGGTATGCAGTGGGCTGAGGGCTCACTGAACAGAACAGGTATGCTGTGGCAGGATCACTGAACAGGTATGCAGTGGCAGGATCACAGTACAGGTATGCAGTGGGCTGAGGGCTCACTGAACAGAACAGGTATGCTGTGGCAGGATCACTGAACAGCTATGCAGTGGCAGGATCACAGTACAGGTATGCAGTGGGCTGAGGGCTCACTGAACAGAACAGGTATGCTGTGGCAGGATCACTGAACAGGTATGCAGTGGCAGGATCACAGTACAGGTATGCAGTGGGCTGAGGGCTCACTGAACAGAACAGGTATGCTGTGGCAGGATCACTGAACAGGTATGCAGTGGCAGGATCACAGTACAGGTATGCAGTGGGCTGGGGGCTCACTGAACAGAACAGGTATGCTGTGGCAGGATCACTGAACAGCTATGCAGTGGCAGGATCACAGTACAGGTATGCAGTGGGCTGAGGGCTCACTGAACAGAACAGGTATGCTGTGGCAGGATCACTGAACAGCTATGCAGTGGCAGGATCACAGTACAGGTATGCAGTGGGCTGAGGGCTCACTGAACAGAACAGGTATGCTGTGGCAGGATCACTGAACAGGTATGCAGTGGCAGGATCACAGTACAGGTATGCAGTGGGCTGAGGGCTCACTGAACAGAACAGGTATGCTGTGGCAGGATCACTGAACAGGTATGCAGTGGCAGTATCACAGTACAGGTATGCAGTGGGCTGAGGGCTCACTGAACAGAACAGGTATGCTGTGGCAGGATCACTGAACAGGTATGCAGTGGCAGGATCACAGTACAGGTATGCAGTGGGCTGAGGGCTCACTGAACAGAACAGGTATGCTGTGGCAGGATCACTGAACAGCTATGCAGTGGCAGGATCACAGTACAGGTATGCAGTGGGCTGAGGGCTCACTGAACAGAACAGGTATGCTGTGGCAGGATCACTGAACAGGTATGCAGTGGCAGGATCACAGTACAGGTATGCAGTGGGCTGAGGGCTCACTGAACAGAACAGGTATGCTGTGGCAGGATCACTGAACAGGTATGCAGTGGCAGGATCACAGTACAGGTATGCAGTGGGCTGAGGGCTCACTGAACAGAACAGGTATGCTGTGGCAGGATCACTGAACAGCTATGCAGTGGCAGGATCACAGTACAGGTATGCAGTGGGCTGAGGGCTCACTGAACAGAACAGGTATGCTGTGGCAGGATCACTGAACAGGTATGCAGTGGCAGGATCACAGTACAGGTATGCAGTGGGCTGAGGGCTCACTGAACAGAACAGGTATGCTGTGGCAGGATCACTGAACAGCTATGCAGTGGCAGGATCACAGTACAGGTATGCAGTGGGCTGAGGGCTCACTGAACAGAACAGGTATGCTGTGGCAGGATCACTGAACAGCTATGCAGTGGCAGGATCACAGTACAGGTATGCAGTGGGCTGAGGGCTCACTGAACAGAACAGGTATGCTGTGGCAGGATCACTGAACAGGTATGCAGTGGCAGGATCACAGTACAGGTATGCAGTGGGCTGAGGGCTCACTGAACAGAACAGGTATGCTGTGGCAGGATCACTGAACAGCTATGCAGTGGCAGGATCACAGTACAGGTATGCAGTGGGCTGAGGGCTCACTGAACAGAACAGGTATGCTGTGGCAGGATCACTGAACAGCTATGCAGTGGCAGGATCACAGTACAGGTATGCAGTGGGCTGAGGGCTCACTGAACAGAACAGGTATGCAGCCAGGAAGAAGTTAAGCCTAACTAATCTTTCCCTGAGAGACAGTCTGCAGCAGCTCGCCCTACTCTGACTAATGCAGGCACACGAGTGGCCGTAATGGCCGCCGCTGCCTGCCTTATATAAGGGGGGGGTGGGGCTCCAGGGGCTAGTGTAGCCTAATTGGCTACACTGGGCCTGCTGACTGTGATGTAGAGGGTCAAAGTTGACCCTCAGGTGCATTATGGGGCGAACCGAACTTCTTCCGCAAAAGGTTCGCGTGCGGTACCCGCACGCGAACCACCTAAGTTCGCGCGAACCCCGTTCGCCGGCGAACCGTTCGGCCCAACTCTACTTCTGAATCAGCCGCTTGGTGACTCTTTCAGATGCTTTTCTGCAGGCACATAGGCGGACATGGAAGTGCAAAGCTTAGGCAAGTACCTTTCAGGAATAAACAAGATGATGGGAAAAATGAGGATAGAGCGCAAAAAGCTTCAAAAAGCAGATCGCAGCAGTTTTACCGATCGCTAGAGCACCACGATAACACGTAAATTGCAGTGCTCAATTTCCACTACCACGATTCATTTTTTGCTGAATCGCAATCGCCGGCCGGGTAGATTCTCGGTGTGATCTATGTTCCCAACGGCAAAGGGAGCAAATGTGGCTAGTAGAAAATGCAGCTTGCGCGATCGCAAGTGCGAGTGATTTGATCTACTGATTGTGCTTGCCAGTGTAAAAGGACCCTGACATCACAAACCGCAACTATTGACTGATCTGAGACAAGCTTATGCGCTTTGTGTCCTACAGGAGAAAAGGGCGTTACAGATGTTTGGTTGTTGTTGTAGGTACCATGGAAAAACGTTTCTCAAAAGAAACTTTAGGTGAAAAGTTTACCAAATCAGAATCAATATCGTAATATGCAAAAAAATGGAATATGGATTGCCCCCCCCCCCCCCTCCCCCATACAGTGAGTTATCATTTGGCATGAATGGAGAGTACAATGGACAGAGTCTAGCTATCTCTTTCAGATGGGAGCAAATTATTGTGTGGTTCCTCCAGCTAAGATGTCATCATAGAAGCCATGGAGTAATACGTGTGTAAAGTTAAAAAAGAGTGCCTCCCATCACTGAATGCACAAAATGCATTAACATTATTTATTTTGTTTTTGCTATGTAAAAATTTAGAGTCCTGGCAGGAAATTATTACTGGTCAAATGATATCATGCTGGGCGTTATTACACAAGTCAAATCACATGTTCCTGAAGGTAATCTATACTCTGCTTGACATTATAACTTCAAGCTTCCCACTGAGCATATTTGCTGCAAGGCCGAGCACCAAAATACTGTTAGAATTTGATTATTTTAGAAGCTATGTGAACCTCTGTGACTGGTACAGCTTGAAGCAATATAACCTATCTACCCTAAATTGTTTGGTGTCGTATCAGAAGATAAAGTATTTAGCCTCACTGCCACTGAGCTCAGCACAACAGATTGTGTGGGGATATCTGCCTGACAGGGACAGATGTGGCTGGAAACAAATGCCGATTTTAAATAACCAAGTTTTTGATGTAATTTTCTGTTACCTCACTCTCTAACTAATCTAGCATTGTACCTGCCTTATCCCCATGCATCACCACTCCTATATGCATCCCTAAGCCCCCCCCCCCCCCCCAAAGTCCACTGTATCCAGTGCTGCAATAAATCTATGAACAGCATTTAGCCCTTTACCTACTTTGTAATCTGTTTCAAAAGACTTCCATAACAGAATTTCTAAACCTGAAAACACTATATATTGGGTGAGTTGGCGTTTTTGTACATCTTCTGTTTGCCTGACTGTATTAATAAAATCATATTTTTTTCTGGTTTTCTTTTGCGACCAATTTAATAGCAGACAGCAACGCGTGCAGTGTGAACGGGGCCTTAGGCAGCTAGAGAGTGAATGTTTAAACCAAACCTAAACGAAAGTTAAAAGTTATATACTTACCTAGGTCGTAGAAAGTATCTGAATGGTCTGGAGGATTCCCAAATCCTCCCTGACCCCATCAATGCTGTTTGGTACCCTCTTCTTCTTTGCGGCGGTGCTCCCATCTGAGTACAAGCTTGTCCAGACTGGCCAATAAGGTCCACGCATGCCCAGTAGAACAAAGTCGCTTGTGCATGGGGAAAAAAAGCTGTGCACAAAAAACTTCGCTCTACTGGGCATGTGCGGACAGTACTTGCTCATGCCCAGTACAAAGAAGCTCTTCCACGGATTGAAGCGTGGCTATGAGAGCATATTCGACAAGCTCTTGTCAAAAATGTTCAGAGTGGCCCAGCAATTAAATAGTGGTTTCAAGGAGTATTGGGGAGGCTAAGTATCTAATTTTTGTATTATAAACCACGTCAGGTAAGTTTTAAAACATCCGCAGATAGCAACAATCATACAATAAATTACAGGTATTATTAAAATTAAATTCCCAACTCGACAACACTTCTCCTTTAAACCCCTGGCAGTAAAATTACTTCTACAATTTAGTCTCATCTCATGCCTAAGGAGGTCTTAGGCCCCGTTCACACTGCACGCGTTTCCAGCCGCGTTTTGGAAACGCGTGCAGGTGGCCGACACACACGACATCAGACATTGCATAGAGTGCAATGTCTGATGTTCACACTGCATGTGTTCCGGACCTGTGCGGTCCGGAAACGCATGCTGCACGCATTTTTTGTAAAAACGCATGGCTGTCCCATTCACTTTTCAGTGATGGGATCAGCCACGCAACGCATACGAACGCGGATGGCGTGCTTTCGTACGCGTTGCGGTCCGCATGCGTTGCGGTCTGCGTTCTGCAGTCTGAACGGGGCCTTACTTGCTTAATGCCACACCAGTCATAACATACAAGCATGCAAAGTTGTTCTGAGGTACACAACTGCCATTTCATTGAAGATCAGGATATGTACAGAGCAGCCATAACTATCCTCTTTACAGTCAATTAGTTAGAAGATTTAAATCCAAAAACAGGGATTGTCCCTCATAAACAGGGACATTTGAGAGCTATAACACATTTACATCATAGTGAAAGGTCTGATACTTATAACTACAACACTGAAATAAATTATTGACCAGTGCCCTAGTTTCAGCAGTTTCAGACAATATACTGATTACAAGGCAATGAAAGCTGACTCTGAAAAATGAAACTGAGGAAACCCATTTGTGGAAACAGCAGGTTTCTGGTTACAACAACAAAATGGGAAGACAAACATTATTAGCAGGTGTTTTTCAGTCAGAATGGCCTTGAGGTGTGTCAGGCAAAAATATTTACAGTACGAGGGAGTGGGTACTAGTAGGTGTGCACAGACTGATCCTACAACAAAATACTACAGCGTGACATGTCTGTCTACAATGCTGCTCTAATGAGAGCCACACCTCACCTCCGGCCTTTCTTAGAAACAGTTCCACTCTCTGAAAAGGTGACACCAGGATTTATGACATACTGTACTTCATGCTTTATTTCTGTTGGATTTATTTTTCACAAATCATTAAACATACATACATGTTTTTTCATATTAATATGTGAAGAAACTCAGATAATACTTAGATGTATGATAAAATATTAAACATTTTACATAGATCACCAGATAACTGAGTATACAGAGACCCCTATTCAATCCACTTTTTCTCCTAAGTTTTCTCCTAGGTGATATTTTTACATCTTATCAATCAAAAGCATTTTTAGCCACCAGCAAACAAGAAAATACTTTCGAAAATAATTCAAAAAAATTATTTCGAAAAAATGATCTCCTAGTAAAAACTTGAATTGAATAAGGGCCAGTGGCCCATATGCAGTTACTTTTTTCTCCTGCGTTTTCTCCTAGGAGATAAGTTTTTATCTTGCATTTAAAATATTTTTTCAGCACTTTGCAACTGAAAAAGTGCCAAAAAAGGGTTTAAAGGTGCTTTCCATGTTGTTTTGAGTATTTTATATCACCTAGGAGAAAACTCAAGAGAAAAAGTGAATTGCATACGGGGCAGAGGGTCTAAACTTTAGTTATTAGAGGCACTCGTGCTTGTGACCACTACATTCCAGGTAATTTTATTGACATGAGGAAGCGGGCCAAGACCCGTGAAACGCGTTGACTTAACATGCATGAATTTTTTTTATTTCCATTATACTTGGTTTGTCCTTCTGAGAAGGTTAGATATGCACTTCTCTTTCATACTATAGCTTATGCAATTATTAGACCTATTGCTCCTGTGCAATACAGCAATACTATATACTATATATGTATAATGCACTGTTGTGTTGGTTGCATTATTTGTTATGTCTTTTGTCCACCGTTTTCATTTCTTTCATTCGAGGATATGTCCCCAATAAACGTTTGACATTTTTGAGAACTTTATTGGTTCATTGGTGTTTGCTTTGGGTATTCTTTCTGTTTGCTGAGTTTGTCATACATATATATCCATGGCAGTATAATTGTTATTTGTTTGGTATTGGGGCTGTCCTTTTTTGTACACAATAAATATAAAAACATTCTATTTTATCAGTTGTTTTCAATGCACCAGTAAGAAACTTCATAATGAATAAAAGTTACATTCCCAGTGAATTGTTTATTACATTTTTGGCCCACAAGAATAAACCAAGACATGGCACAATGCCTATAAAATGCATTAACACTGTATAGCAGACTGCATCGAAAAATATAAATTATATAGAATTTTTGTGGGTTGCAGAAATTTCAGCTGAGGCCTCATTTCCATTTTTGTGGCACTACCTATACCGAACCTAATGAGGCGCACCTGACCAAAAACCAAAACAAAACTAGATACTTAAAGAGAACCCGAGGTGGGTTTGAAGAATATTATCTGCATACAGAGGCTGGATCTGCCTATACAGCCCAGCCTCTGTTGCTATCCCAAACCCCCCTTAGGTCCCCCTGCACTCTGCAATCCCTCATAAATCACAGCCACGCTGCTGACAAACAGCTTGTCAGAGCTGGATGTGTTTATCTCTATAGTGTCAGTCTGCTGCTCTCCCTGCCTCCTGCAGAACTCCAGTCCCCGCCTGCATCCCTTCCCTCCCTGCTGATTGGAGGGAAGGGATGGGGGCAGGGACCGGAGCTATGCAGGAGGCGGGGGAGCAGCTGAGACTGACACTACAGATGTAAACACAGCCACACAGCACGGCTGTGATTTATGAGGGATTGCAGAGTGCAGGGGGACCTTAGTGGGGTTTAAGATAGCAACAGAGGCTGGGCTGTATAGGCAGATCCAGCCTCTGTATGCAGATAACATTCTTTAACCACTTGAGGACCCACCCTTTACCCCCCCCTTAAGGACCAGCGCTGTGTTGAGTGATCTGTGCTGGGTGGGCTCTGCAGCCCCCAGCACAGATCATGTAGCAGGCAGAGAGATCAGATCACCCCCCTTTTTTCCCCACTAGGGGGATGATGTGCTGGGGGGGTCTGATCTCTCCTGCCTGCATGTGGCTGGCGGGGGGGGCACCTCAAAGCCCCCCTCCGCGGCGAAATTCCCCCCTCCCTCTCCTACCTGCTCCCCCCCGGAGATCAGGGCTGCACAGGACGCTATCCGTCCTGTGCAGCCAGTGACAGGACGTCCCCTGTCACATGGCGGCGATCCCCGGCCGCTGATTGGCCGGGGATCGCCGATCTGCCTTACGGCGCTGCTTCGCAGCAGCGCCGTACAATGTAAACAAAGCGGATTATTTCCGCTTGTGTTTACATTTAGCCTGCGAGCCGCCATCGGCGGCCCACAGGCTATTCACGGAGCCCCCCGCCGTGAATTGACAGGAAGCAGCCGCTCGCGCGAGCGGCTGCTTCCTGATTAATCAGCCTGCAGCTGGCGACGCAATACTGCGTCGCTGGTCCTGCAGCTGCCACTTTGCCGACGCGCGGTATGAGTGCGCGGTCGGCAAGTGATTAAACACACCTCGGGTTCTCTTTAACTCAGCAGAGGGAAGCTTCTGGATAGTCCAGAAAATTCTGCAATGTTCTTGTGTCCTTCAATTCTTGTTTTGGGACGCTTTAAAAATATTTGACAATGTGTACAAGCATGGCCAGTGGCCACACTGCACAGGAGCAAAGTACAGTTCAGGCCTGTGAAGAAGCAGGGAGCCACATGTGAACAGCTTTTTTTCTCCATGTATGAGCAGCTTTTACATCCATGCACGAACAGCTCATTGTTACTCACAACGTGAACCCTACTGGCACCTGCGCAGTGCGACTGTAATCGTACTCGCGGCAGCATGAAGAGAGTCCCTACTGAGCAGGATACCATCTTAAGACACTTAAAGGACCTTTGTCACGAAAATCTTAAAATTTAAAATATATGTAAACATATACAATTAAGAAGTGTGTTTCTTCCAGAATAAAAAGAGCCATATATTACTTCTCTCCTATGTTGCTGTCACTTACAGTAGGTAGTAGAAGTTTGACTAACCCAACAGGTTGTGGACTAGCCCATCTCCTCATGGGAGGTTAACAGGGATTTCTTTCGTTTCAAAATGTTCTTAGTCAATGGCAGTTGCTACGTGCAACTGCTCAAAAAGTGTACGATGAGCAGGGAGGCTGGCCAGTATCTTTCTATCAATCTTTTTCAGGGAGTGTCTTTATAAAGAATAAAGGCCATGCTGAGAATCCCCTATGGAGAGATGGACTAGCCCAAAACCTGTCAGTAATGTCAGATTTCTACTACTTACTGTAAATGAAAGCAACATAGGAGAGAAGTAATTTATGGCTCATTTTACTCAGGAAGAAACGTACTTCTTATTTGCATGTGTTTTAAATTTTAAGATTTTCGCGCCAGTTCCAACCAATTAACAACCGCCAGTTCAAGGAGGGTGTCTCCGTGAACAGTGTGCGAGTCGCCGATCGCGGCTCGCACGCATTATGTAAACACGCGGGAAAGAAATCTGTTTACATCAATACGACGCTGCTGCGCAGCAGCGCCATAAAGGAGATCGGCGATCCCTGGCCTCTGATTGGCCAAGGATCGCCGGCATCTGATAGGCTAAAGCCTATCCTATCCGGCGCAGCCCATAGCCTGCGGGAGAAGCAGGTATGGGCAGAGAGGGCAGAAATCGCTGCGGAGGGGGCTTTTGACGAGCCCCCCCGCAAAGCGCAGATAACCAGCGGCGATCAGATCCCCCAGCAGGACATCCCCCTAGTGGGGAAAAAAGGGGGGAAGTCTGATCGCCCAGGCTCAATCCTGATCGGTGCTGCGGGCTGGAGAGCCCACGCAGCACCGATATCAGGAAAATCCCCTGGTCCTTAAGTGGCTGGATAACGCACACATTAAAACGAGTGTGAACTACAATGGAGATTAGACATTAAGACATTAATTCAGAGCCTGCACCCAATCCGCTACAGCACAGAAATGTGAACAGGCCTATAGAATTGTATGGGCAGTGACGTAGGCCTGTGCAGGCCGTGCAGGGTTCCTGTATCTTCTGGGGCCTATGCAGCTGCACCACAGTGAGGGCCAGATTATCCTCATGGTTCATGTATGGGTTGGCACCTTGCCTGTTCAGAAGCTGTTTCTCCCTCCTTGTCACTCACCTTCATGTAGTTGTCTTTCCCTTTATGTAATTTTCCACCATGTGTCTGTCTCTCATTATAACTATGTACTCTGTAAAGTAGTGCAGAACATGGCACCACTATATAAATATCATTATTTATTTTTTTTAGTATTTATATGGCACCAAAACTTTCCACAGCGCTGTGCAGAGTATATTGTCTTTTTACTTAACTGTCCCTCAGAGGGCCTCACAATTTAATTCCTGCCATAGTCATATGTCTATGTATGTATCATGTAGTGTATGTATCATAGTTTAGGGCCAATTTAGGGGATGTCAGTTAACTTATCTGTATGCTTTCTTAGGGATGTGGGAGGAAACTGGAGTTCAAACCGGGGACCCAGCGCTGCAAGACAAGAGTGCTAACCTCTACCCCACCGTGCTGCCCACAAAATACACAATAAAATAAATACACAATAATTATATGGTAGAGACTGTAGACTATGACTGTGGTAGCTATTAGATTGTAAGTTCATGTGAACACTAGAGATGGCTTGAACCTCCGATTTTCGGTTCGCGAACCGAAAAACGTGAACTTCGGCAAAAGTTTGGTTTGCGCGAACTTTCGCAAACCGCAATAGACTTCAATGGGGATGCGTGTGATGATCCGCTCAGCTGGCTGCACAGGCAGACAGCTGTTTGTCCATTCCTCTAGTCTGTGGGCTGCAGGTCTCTGGAACAGAGACCTGTCTTTCCATTGCAAGTTTCTGGTCTGTTCTCTTGCTGGGGAATTTGCATACATTAGTTATGCAAATCCCCTACCTGCCTTCTTTGATGGCTGGCACTATAAGAGCTTTATGTTTCCCAGAAGGCTTTGCTGGTCATTTCCTTTCCATGGTCTGTTCCTGATGGACACTGCTGGAGTGTCAGCCATTGCTATCTAGTATAGTTAATTCCTGGGGGTTGCTTTAGGCTCCCCTTCTAGCCCAGTCAGGTTGTATTATCTGTATTGCCTGTGCTGTCTTGTCTTGCCTGTTGCCATTGTCCAGTCCCAAAGGTGGTCGACAGGAAATGGTTCTGATCTCTGTTCTTGGAGTATAGCTGGTGCAGCGGTTGCTACCAGCTATCTCTTTTGTTCTATCTCCTGGGATCGCGCTAGCGACTTTTCGCTAGCGCTGGGGATCCTTCTGTTCTGTCTTCTGGGATCGCGCTAGCTACTTTTCGCTAGCGCTGGGGATCCTTCTGTTCTGTCTTCTGGGATCGCGCTAGCTACTTTTTGCTAGCGCTGGGGATCCTTCTGTTCTGCTACTCTGTACCTGGATCGCGCTAGCCACTTTTCGCTAGTGCTGTGGATCCTATCTCTCGCTTGTCCCTGTTTTCGTGTGTCTGTCTTGTCTGCTACGCTTGCTGGAGGCTCGGTGAGGTAACCGTTAAGCAAGCGCTCACGTCCTCTGTTTCATGTTTGTCTGTCGATGGTTAGTTAGGCGTGCTTGTCTCTATTGTGCTTATCACGTGGAGACCGCGCATAACCGCGTGCACTGTTGCGAATGAGTGCGGTGTTTGCGGTTAGCTAGCGTTTGTTATTTTCCGTATCTCCTTATTGTATTACTTGCTGTGCCTTTGCTACCCTCGTATTCTATTCTGATCTGCCTTGTGTCACATCTGGCGATCGCACCTCTCGCGATCGCGTTCCTATTTCATATCTGCTGTTGTGTGTGCGCGGTCGCGGGGTGGCGACTGGATTGGCGCACACACATACAACCTGTCCCTTTGCTCAATCTCATTCGCAATCGCCTCTCTTGCGATTTTGTTCTGCGCTTCGTACAATTCCTGTCTGGCACTTGTGGAGGTGCAGAGGATTGGTTCCTCTGCACTCCCCAGCGCCATCTGCCGACAGGAATTTCCCTCTACAGGTGCGTAGCACCTTTTGCTGGGTGCCTGCAAATATACGCTTGTGGAGGATTTCCGCCGTGTCAGCGCATGCGTTGTGCGCTGATCACGGAGAAAGTTCCACAATCGTTACAGAATGACCAGCCGAACCCAAAACCCCAGTGTAGACGGAATTTCCGATTTGTACGATTTTGTCGAATATGGCTCTTGTACCTTTAAGAGATTTAAAAAACTTGAACCTGAATCAGCAGACGAATTTTTGTCTGAGTGTACGAAACTGTTAGCGAACCCTGAATTCCAATGCACCCTAGTGTCTACCTGGGCCCCCCAAATGGTCTACATTCTGTTGGGGGGCGAAATGATGTGTTAGATCATACCACCCTGAGTCAAAGACCCCTGGAATTCTTGGCCTTTTTAATTCACAATTGGCTGAGATTACCTCAATTACCATACCCCCTTAATGAGTTGTTGTCAGCAGCTCAATCAGCTGTTCCATCTACTCTTTCATCCATAAAGCAGCCATCCAAAGCCTCTAAAGGTGCGTACACACATGCGACTATAGTCGTTTGTAACGATCGTTCCCCGATCTTTACCAACGACGATCGTTACAAAAAACGAACCAACGACTATTAAGGCAAACGACGAACGAGGCAAATCGCTACAAAACAAAGTTCTGTCTTGGCGGATTTTTACCACCGACGATCGTTAGCAAAAGTGGTACATCGTTGGAAACGATCGTTCGTACCAGGCTGGACATGCGCATTTCTCTTTTTCTCCAAGGAACTTTACAATTTTATGCGCAGGCGCATTAAGTGCTTTTACGTGGTGTAACGTTCGTTCTAACGATGTGATCGTTACACACTTTTTACAACTAACTTTACTTCGGTCGTTCTTTCGTCAATTAAAAGATCGTTCGTCGTTGACAACGAACGATCGTTGTCGCATGTGTGTACGTAGCATTGGTCTAAACGTAAAAGATCTAGGAAGGCTTCCCAGCGGAAAGATCCGTTGCCCATGGCAACCACAGATAGAGAGGTTATTTCTGTCAAGTCTGAAATGGGCAAAACCATGCATGCAGAATGATGTTTATAATGCATCTGCTGATCAGTTTCCAGGTTTTTTGCCCCAATCCAAAGCTTATGTGGATCCTGCTATAGGTAGGATCGCCCACTATATTAAAGCAGTTAAAAAATCTGTATTCGTTCCTGATCCCCACCCATATGGAGATTATTTAGATACTGGGTTGTTCGAACCGCCATTTGCCTCATGGGAAATCGGGGCCTTGGTGGAGGAATTTGATTTGGATTGGAAAGCCTTTTGCGATTTTTACATCGCAAAAAGCGCGGATGTCCTCAACGATTGTCTTGACTCTGTGTGCCTTTTGATTGATTCTGATGAATGTGACGAGTGTGTTGTGGATCTGGTGATGTATGTGTGGCAGATCATTTTGGATGAATTACACACACACCAATTAATTGATCCCAATAAAGAGGTAAAAGATTCCCGTTCTGTTCCTGCTCCAGTTCCATCTGTAGACTGTGCGCACTATGATTGTTCATCCTTTGTTAAGTGTGCATGGGAGCCCCCATTTGAGAAATGGGAGATCGAGCTCCTGGTCTATGAATTGGAATGTGATTGGAGATCGTTTTGCAATCATTACCGTTCTAAAAACGAAGCAGTTTTGTATGCGTGCATTGAATCTGCGTGCACTTTAATCAAGACTGGTGAATGTATCTCTGACTTTGTGACTCCGCTGTTTGACGTGTGGAGAATGATTTTGGATGAACTACATGCGCTTCAATCTGCTAAAAACACATTGTCAGCGGACGATTGTTCCAATCCTCTGGATTTAAAGAAAGTGAGTTTTGAATGCATTCCCTTTCCCAAAGCAACTGAGTGTTTGAAGTCTGAGTGCAAGTCGTTCAGAGCAGTTGCTTGTGTGGAAGTTGAACCAGTGCGGTCTGATGTCGCCACCGCACGTATGGCTGCAAAAGGTCTGTGTGGTCCTGTGTCTAAGGAAGACAGATTTTTTCCCTCAGGTTCTCTAAGATCGTCCGTTTGTGAGCCTGCCATGGGGAAAATTCCTAAGTTATGCAACTTTAAGAAAATTATTGATGTGTCTAATAAAGTTTCTCCTGTTGTTGTCGCCACTTCTTTTGCAAATGAATCTATGTCTTATTCTGTTCGCACCTGTGCAGGCCTGTTGCCTGATGACAGTTGCTCCAGTGTTTCTGTCCTAGATGCCTTGCAGTCTGCTCCACAGATCGCGGAGGTTTGCGATATGGAAGCGTCAGTTTCGCAACCTAAAGCGATCTTGGATCCGCAAATTTTGCGTTCTGACTCCTCGGATTCGACATTGTTAGCCGAATCTAAGAGTGAGACAGCGCTTCGGTTTTGCGAATCTGATGCTGAAGCTTATTTGCCTTGTCCAGAGAAGCTTTCTCTGAACTTGCCCTGTACCATGAATAAAGGCATGATGTCCACTTGCATTGACATTTGTGAGTCTGATTCTGAAGAAAGTATTGACTCTCCACCCAGTACTCTGGATGAGTCAATATTGCCTTGTACAATATCTCCTGCCCTGCCCCTAGAGGCTCGTCTAGGTATTGATTTTTACCTGTCTTTCTGCAGTTTTGGAGTTGCAAGCTAGTTTGACTACTACGCAGAGTTCTGGGTGCAGCGAGATTAAAGTTAGGGAGTCAGTGTGTGGTCTAGTGAATATTCCTGTACGTTCCACTCATGATGATGAAATTCAGTCTCAGTTTAGGGTGGAACCTTCCCTGGGAGATCTGCCCTGTTCTCAAAGTAAAGTTCCAGTTTTGCCCTGTAACATGGATAGTACAGAATCCTTCTTAGACAACTTGAAAAATGATGTTCCTGAGGTCTTGTTTGATGATCTGAAGGTCTCCGAGTTCCTCCCAAAGGGTGCAGAACTTGTAAGAGATGTCCCCTGCCCCCCAGGTCCTTCTGAGGTGTTGCCCACTTCAGTAGGCATTGCTGCCTTGCTGACTACTTTTGCAGCTCTTGTGGAGCTTCATTCATGTGTAGTCAATGATGATATTACAGTTACAGAAAATTCTGAATTTGAGTCTGAGTCTTCTTTTGAAAGACCAGTGCCTGTGACCTTTACTCGTGATGATTTTCTGCCCGGTACTGGTTTTGGTCTTGTCGTGTCGGACTCTGAGGTTGGCAGTTCCCCGACATGTCCTGAGGTTTCTCCTGCACTAGTGTACCCCGATGTGCTCTGTGACCCAGAAAGCCCAAGTGTGCCTCGGTTACCAGCGTACTCAGATGCTTCCTCAGTGGAGACATGTTCTGATATAGCCTGCCTGCTTGCATGCCCAGAAGTGGTCCCTGAAAGTCCTGATCTTGATGGGTGTCCTGCTAATTTTGAGGCTGGAATGATCATAGGTTCCATAGGGGTTCTTGGTGGTTCTCCATGTGAGCCTGGTGAGCGTTCTGGCTTCTTGGGATCTCTGCGGAGCTTCAAGGCGTTCTGGGAGATTCCGGGAAAGGTTTTGCTTGGTGCCCTGAATACGATCAGCAATGGCTTTGGTGTTGTAAGGGACACTTCGAACAGGTATTGTGGCAGGTTTGGTATTCTTGGACGCTCCTTGGAAGGTGGTGGGTATTGTCTGGAGGGTGTTGATGGCTTCTTCTCTGGTGTCCTCAGTCCTGATGGGTGTTACGCTGAGACTTGTAGTGCTGATGGGCATGTTTCGGTGGCTTCTGCTTCCGATGAGGTCGGTTTCGGATGGACTGACTCTGGAATTGGGCCTTGTCGGGTTGTCCCGACCTTCATGAGTCTTCAGTTAGAGTTTTGTGATGATACCAGTTTTGAGGGATGTCTGGAATCCATCCCTAGAGGGGGGGGGGGGGGGGGTACTGTGATGATCCGCTCAGCTGGCTGCACAGGCAGACAGCTGTTTGTCCATTCCTCTAGTCTGTGGGCTGCAGGTCTCTGGAACAGAGACCTGTCTTTCCATTGCAAGTTTCTGGTCTGTTCTCTTGCTGGGGAATTTGCATACATTCGTTATGCAAATCCCCTACCTGCCTTCTTTGATGGCTGGCACTATAAGAGCTTTATGTTTCCCAGAAGGCTTTGCTGGTCATTTCCTTTCCATGGTCTGTTCCTCATGGACACTGCTGGAGTGTCAGCCATTGCTATCTAGTATAGTTAATTCCTGGGGGTTGCTTTAGGCTCCCCTTCTAGCCCAGTCAGGTTGTATTATCTGTATTGCCTGTTCTGTCTTGTCTTGCCTGTTGCCATTGTCCAGTCCCAAAGGTGGTCGACAGGAAATGGTTCTGATCTCTGTTCTTGGAGTATAGCTGGTGCAGCGGTTGCTACCAGCTATCTCTTTTGTTCTGTCTCCTGGGATCGCGCTAGCGACTTTTCGCTAGCGCTGGGGATCCTTCTGTTCTGTCTTCTGGGATCGCGCTAGCTACTTTTCGCTAGCGCTGGGGATCCTTCTGTTCTGCTACTCTGTACCTGGATCGCGCTAGCCACTTTTCGCTAGTGCTGTGGATCCTATCTCTCGCTTGTCCCTGTTTTCGTGTTTCTGTCTTGTCTGCTACGCTTGCTGGAGGCTCGGTGAGGTAACCGTTAAGCAAGCGCTCACGTCCTCTGTTTCATGTTTGTCTGTCGATGGTTAGTTAGGCGTGCTTGTCTCTATTGTGCTTATCACGTGGAAACCGCGCATAACCGCGTGCACTGTTGCGAATGAGTGCGGTGTTCGCGGTTAGCTAGCGTTTGTTATTTTCCGTATCTCCTTATTGTATTATTTGCTGTGCCTTTGCTACCCTCGTATTCTATTCTGATCTGCCTTGTGTCACGTCTGGCGATCGCACCTCTCGCGATCGCGTTCCTATTTCATATCTGCTGTTGTGTGTGCGCGGTCGCGGGGTGGCGACTGGATTGTCACACACACATACAACCTGTCCCTTTGCTCAATCTCATTCGCAATCGCCTCTCTTGCGATTGCGTTCTGCGCTTCGTACAATTCCTGTCTGGCACTTGTGGAGGTGCAGAGGATTGATTCCTCTGCACTCCCCAGCGCCATCTGCCGACAGGAATTTCCCTCTACAGGTGCGTAGCACCTTTTGCTGGGTGCCTGCAAATATACGCTTGTGGAGGATTTCCGCCGTGTCAGCGCACGCGTTGTGCGCTGATCACGGAGAAAGTTCCACAATCGTTACAATGCGATCTTTGACAACTAGAAACATTTATGCTGGCCACAAAAGTGATGGAAAAGATGTTTCAAGGGGTCTAACACCTGGAGGGGGGCATGGCGGAGTGGGATGGACGCCAAAAGTCCCGGGGAAAAATCTGGATTTGACGCAAAGCAGCGTTTTAAGGGCAGAACTCACATTGCATGCTAAATTAGAGGCCTAAAGTGCTTTTAAAACATCTTGCATGTGTATACATCAATCAAGGAGTGTAATTAGATTACTGCTTCACACTTATTATTATTATTATTATTATTTAGTATTTATATAGCGCCGACATATTACGCAGCGCTGTACAGTGTGTGTATATATATATATATATATATATATATATATATATATATATATATATTGTCTTGTCACTAACTGTCCCTCAAAGGAGCTCACAATCTAATCCCTACCATTGCCATATGTCTATATTATGTAGTGTAAGTACTGTAGTCTAGGGCCAATTTTTTTTTAGGGGGAGCCAATTAACTTATCTGTATGTTTTTGGAATGTGGGAGGAAACTGGAGTGCCCGGAGGAAACCCACACAGACACGGAGAGAACATACAAACTCTTTGCAGATAGTGCCCTGGCTGGGATTCGAACCAGGGACCCATCACTGCAAGGCGAGAGAGCTAACCACTACGCCACCGTGCTGCCCACTTACACACAAAACTCACTGTGTAACGCACCGCACACAGTGGCGGTAGTGCAGGTCATGGCGGTTTTCAAGCCCATATGGTCGCCAGGCTGAGGTAGCTCTATGACAGAACAACAATGACTGTCCAGCTGATCGAATTATCGAATTTGGTCTGTCCACAATGAAGCAACGACCTTATTATCTTGGGTGTGCCCCCCCCCGAGACACTCATATAGCCGGCGGTCATTGCTTCATTGTGATACACAAGCTCCATCACCGCGGCAAGGTAACGATCATAAAGGGGAATTGACACCTGTACATGCCTTTTGTTTTGTTGTTGCAGCTGCAGTGCAGGCAGAAAAATTAGGCAGGCATGTACACGCTCCAGAAAAGTTATTATAGCAGCCGCTGCTAGCAGCAGCCCTAAAAATTCAGGAATCCGACCAGCGCAGACTTCTTCTACGTATTCTGGCAATGTACTCACCGTATTGGAAACACATTCATGCAGAACTTCAGAGAATATTTAGTATTATTATACCATTCACTCCTGAGGGCTTACTATTGGGTAACATTGAAGACAGTCTTTTATCAACTCATAAACTGACAGCTTTCAGAACACTGGTTGCTTATGCACTGAAAATGATAGTGCTGAACTGGTGGCTGGATGGTGTAATGGTTAAGGGCTCTGCCTCTGACACAGGAGACCTGGGTTTGAATCTTGGCTCTGCCTGTTCAGTAAGCCAGCACCTATTTAGTAGGAGACCTTGGGCAAGACTCCCTAACACTGCTACTGCCTATAGAGCGCGTCCTAGTGGCTGCAGCTCTAACACCTGGAGGGGGGCATGGCGGAGTGGGATGGACGCCAAAAGTCCCGGGGAAAAATCTGGATTTGACGCAAAGCAGCGTTTTAAGGGCAGAACTCACATTGCATGCTAAATTAGAGGCCTAAAGTGCTTTTAAAACATCTTGCATGTGTATACATCAATCAAGGAGTGTAATTAGATTACTGCTTCACACTTATTATTATTATTATTATTATTTAGTATTTATATAGCGCCGACATATTACGCAGCGCTGTACAGTGTGTGTATATATATATATATATATATATATATATATATATATATATATATATATATATTGTCTTGTCACTAACTGTCCCTCAAAGGAGCTCACAATCTAATCCCTACCATTGCCATATGTCTATATTATGTAGTGTAAGTACTGTAGTCTAGGGCCAATTTTTTTTTTAGGGGGAGCCAATTAACTTATCTGTATGTTTTTGGAATGTGGGAGGAAACTGGAGTGCCCGGAGGAAACCCACACAGACACGGAGAGAACATACAAACTCTTTGCAGATAGTGCCCTGGCTGGGATTCGAACCAGGGACCCATCACTGCAAGGCGAGAGAGCTAACCACTACGCCACCGTGCTGCCCACTTACACACAAAACTCACTGTGTAACGCACCGCACACAGTGGCGGTAGTGCAGGTCATGGCGGTTTTCAAGCCCATATGGTCGCCAGGCTGAGGTAGCTCTATGACAGAACAACAATGACTGTCCAGCTGATCGAATTATCGAATTTGGTCTGTCCACAATGAAGCAACGACCTTATTATCTTGGGTGTGCCCCCCCCGAGACACTCATATAGCCGGCGGTCATTGCTTCATTGTGATACACAAGCTCCATCACCGCGGCAAGGTAACGATCATAAAGGGGAATTGACACCTGTACATGCCTTTTGTTTTGTTGTTGCAGCTGCAGTGCAGGCAGAAAAATTAGGCAGGCATGTACACGCTCCAGAAAAGTTATTATAGCAGCCGCTGCTAGCAGCAGCCCTAAAAATTCAGGAATCCGACCAGCGCAGACTTCTTCTACGTATTCTGGCAATGTACTCACCGTATTGGAAACACATTCATGCAGAACTTCAGAGAATATTTAGTATTATTATACCATTCACTCCTGAGGGCTTACTATTGGGTAACATTGAAGACAGTCTTTTATCAACTCATAAACTGACAGCTTTCAGAACACTGGTTGCTTATGCACTGAAAATGATAGTGCTGAACTGGTGGCTGGATGGTGTAATGGTTAAGGGCTCTGCCTCTGACACAGGAGACCTGGGTTTGAATCTTGGCTCTGCCTGTTCAGTAAGCCAGCACCTATTTAGTAGGAGACCTTGGGCAAGACTCCCTAACACTGCTACTGCCTATAGAGCGCGTCCTAGTGGCTGCAGCTCTGGCGCTTTGAGTCCGCCAGGAGAAAAGCACGATATAAATGTTCTGTGCTTGTTTGTTTGTTGAACTGGAATCAAGAAATTCCTCCTCACACAAAACACTGGAAAACTTATGTCCATAAAGACCTGATATACATTAAAAGAGTATACGTTAAGAGGAAATGTCCTAAAAAAATCACTAAAACATGGAATAAATGGCTTTCATATTATGACTTACAATTAATTGATTAACCACTTCCCGACCGCCGTATATACAATTGGCGGCCGGGAAGTGGACGCCGCAAGGACCGCCGTATTGACAATTGGCGGCGGTCCTTGTATGGGCATGGGCGGAGCGATCGCGTCATCCGTGACGCGATCCTCCGCCTCCGCCTGGCGCCGCTCACCCGCCGCAACATCCCGCCGGCCATACGGAAGCGCCAGCGGGATGTTAACTCGACGATCGCCGCATACAAAGTGTATAATACACTTTGTAATGTTTACAAAGTGTATTATACAGGCTGCCTCCTGCCCTGGTGGTCCCAATGTCCGAGGGACCACCAGGGCAGGCTGCAGCCACCCTAGTCTGCACCAAGCACACTGATTTCCCCCCCCTGCCCCAGATCGCCCACAGCACCCATCAGACCCCCCCCTGCCCACCCCCCAGACCCCTGTTTGCACCCAATCACCCCCCTAATCACCCATCAATCACTCCCTGTCACTATCTGTCAACGCTATTTTTTTTTTATCCCCCCCCCTGCCCCCTGCTCCCTCCTGATCACCCCCCCCCACCCCTCAGATTCTCCCCAGACCCCCCCCCCCCTAGACCCCCCCCCCCCCCTATGTACTGTATGCATCTATCCCCCCTGATCACCTGTCAATCACCTGTCCATCACCTGTCAATCACCCGTCAATCACCCGTCAATCACCCGTCAATCACCAGTCAATCACCCCCTGTCACTGCCACCCATCAATCAGCCCCTAACCTGCCCTTGCGGGCAATCTGATCACCCCCCCACACCAATAGATCGCCCGCAGATCCGACATCAGATCACCTCCCAAATCCATTGTTTACATCTATTCTCTCCTCTAAACACCCACTAATTACCCATCAATCACCCATCAATCACCCCCTATCACCACCTGTCACTTTTACCTATCAGATCAGACCCTAATCTGCCCCTTGCGGGCACCCAATCACCCGCCCACACGCTCAGATTGCCCTCTGACCCCCCCTTATCAATTCACCAGTGCATTAATTACATCTGTTCTTCCCTGTAATAACCCACTGATCACCTGTCAATCACCTGCCAATCACCTATCACCCATCAATCACCCCCTGTCACCCCCTGTCACTGCCACCCATCAATCAGCCCCTAACCTGCCCCTTGCGGGCAATCTGATCACCCACCCACACCATTAGATCGCCCGCAAACCCGCCGTCAGATTACCTCCCAAATGTATTGTTTACATCTGTTATCTTCTCTAAACACCCACTAATTACCCATCAATCACCCATCAATCACCCCCTATCACCAACCGTCACTGTTACCTATCAGATCAGACCCTAATCTGCCCCTTGCGGGCACCCAATCACCCGCCCACACGCTCAGATTGCCCTCAGACCCCCCCCCCCTTATAAATTCGCCAGTGCATTAATTACATCTGGCCTTCCCTGTAATAACCCACTGATCACCTGTCAATCACCTGCCAATCACCTATCACCCATCAATCACCCCCTGTCACTGCCACCCAACAATCAGCCCCTAACCTGCCCCTTGCGGGCAAACTGATCACCCACCCACACCAATAGATCGCCCGCAGATCCGACATCAGATCACCACCCAAGCGCAGTGTTTCCATCTATTCTCTCCTCTAAACACCCACTTATTACCCATCAATCACCCATCAATCACCCCCTATCACCACCTGTCACTGTTACCCATCAGATCAGACCCTAATCTGCCCCTTGCGGGCACCCAATCGCCCGCCTACACGCTCAGATTGCCCTCAGACCCCCCCCTTATCAATTCGCCAGTGCAATATTTACATCTGTTCTCCCCTGTAATAACCCACTGATTACCTGTCAATCACCTATCAATCACCCATCAATCACCCCCTGTCACTGCCACCCATCAATCATCCCCTGTCACTGCCACCCATCAATCACCCGCTGTCACTGCCGCCCATCAATCACCCGCTGTCACTGCCACCCATCAATCAGCCCCTAACCTGCCCCTTGTGGGCAATCTGATCACCCACCCACACCAATAGATCGCCCGCAGATCCGACGTCCGATCACCTCCCAAGTGCAGTGTTTACATCTGTTCTCTACCCTAAACACCCACTAATTACCCATCAATCACTCCCTGTCACTGCTACCTATCAGATTAGACCTCTATCTGCCCCTAGGGCACTCAATCACCCGCCCACACCCTCAGAATGCCCTCAGACCCCAGCCCTGATCACCTCGCCAGTGCATTGCTTGCATCTATTCCCCCCTCTAATCACACCTTGAGACACCCATCAATCACCTCCTGTCACCCCCCTAGCACTCCTATCCATCAGATCAGGCCCAATACAACCTGTCATCTAAAAGGCCACCCTGCTTATGACCGGTTCCACAAAATTCGCCCCCTCATAGACCACCTGTCATCAAAATTTGCAGATGCTGAACAGTCATTTTGAGACATTTGGTTTCCAGACTACTCACGGTTTTGGGCCTGTAAAATGCCAGGGCGGTATAGGAACCCCACAAGTGACCCCATTTTAGAAAAAAAGACACCCCAAGGTATTCTGTTAGGTGTATGACGAGTTCATAGAAGATTTTATTTTTTGTCAAAAGTTAGCGGAAATTGATTTTTATTGGTTTTTTTTCACAAAGTGTCATTTTTCACTAACTTGTGACAAAAAATAAAATCTTCTATGAACTCGCCATACACCTAACGGAATACCTTGGGGTGTCTTCTTTCTAAAATGGGGTCACTTGTGGGGTTCCTATACTGCCCTTGCATTTTAGGGGCCCTAAACCGCGAGGAGTAGTCTAGAAAACAAATGCCTCAAAATGACCTGTGAATAGGACGTTGGGCCGCTTAGCGCACCTAGGCTGCAAAAAAGTGTCACACATGTGGTACCGCCGTACTCAGGAAAAGTAGTATAATGTGTTTTGGGATGTATTTTTACACATACCCATGCTGGGTGGGAGAAATTTCTATGTAAATGGACAATTGTGTGTAAAAAAATCAAACAATTGTCATTTACAGAGATATTTCTCCCACTTAGCATGGGTATGTGTAAAAATACACCCCAAAACGCATTATACTACTTCTCCTGAGTACGGCGGTACCACATGTGTGGCACTTTTTTTTACACCCTAAGTACGCTAAGGGGCCCAAAGTCCAATGAGTACCTTTAGGATTTCGCAGGTCATTTTGCGACATTTGGTTTCAAGACTACTCCTCACGGTTTAGGGCCCCTAAAATGCCAGGGCAGTATAGGAACCCCACAAATGACCCCATTCTAGAAAGAAGACACCCAAAGGTATTCCGTACGGAGTATGGTGAGTTCATAGAAGATTTTATTTTTTGTCACAAGTTAGCGGAAAATGACACTTTGTGAAAAAAAACAATTAAAATCAATTTCCGCTAACTTGTGACAAAAAAATAAAAACTTCTATGAACTCACCATACTCCTAACGGAATACCTTGGGGTGTCTTCTTTCTAAAATGGGGTCATTAGTGGGGTTCCTATACTGCCCTGGCATTTTAGGGGCCCTAAACCGTGAGGAGTAGTCTTGAAACAAAAATGACCTGTGAAATCCTAAAGGTACTCATTGGACTTTGGGCCCCTTAGTGCAGTTAGGGTGCAAAAAAGTGCCACACATGTGGTATTGCCGTACTCGGGAGAAGTAGTATAATGTGTTTTGGGGTGTATTTTTACACATACCCATGCTGGGTGGGAGAAATACTTCTGTAAATGACAATCTTTTGATTTGTTTACACACAATTGTCCATTTACAGAGGTATTTCTCCCCCCCAGCATGGGTATGTGTAAAAATACACCCCAAAACACATTGTACTACTTCTCCCGAGTATGGCGATACCACATGTGTGGCACTTTTTTGCACCCTAACTGCGCTAAAGGGCCCAAAGTCCAATGAGTACCTTTAGGATTTCACAGGTCATTTTGAGAAATTTCGTTTCAAGACTACTCCTCACGGTTTAGGGCCCCTAAAATGCCAGGGCAGTATAGGAACCCCACAAATGACCCCATTTTAGAAAGAAGACACCCCAAGGTATTCCGTTAGTAGTATGGCGAGTTCATAGAAGATTTTATTTTTTGTCACAAGTTAGCGGAAATTGATTTTAATTGTGTTTTTTCACAAAGTGTCATTTTCCGCTAACTTTTGACAAAAAATAAAATCTTCTATGAACTCACCATACTCCTAACGGAATACCTTGGGGTGTCTTCTTTCTAAAATGGGGTCATTTGTGGGGTTCCTATACTGCCCTGGCATTTTAGGGGCCCTAAACCGTGAGGAGTAGTCTTGAAACGAAATTTCTCAAAATGACCTGTGAAATCCTAAAGGTACTCATTGGACTTTGGGCCCTTTAGCGCAGTTAGGGTGCAAAAAAGTGCCACACATGTGGTATCGCCGTACTCAGGAGAAGTAGTATAATGTGTTTTGTGGTGTATTTTTACACATACCCATGCTGAGTGGGAGAAAGATCTCTGTAAATGGACAATTGTGTGTAAAAAAAATTAACAAATTGTCATTTACAGAGATATTTCTCCCACCCAGCATGGGTATGTGTAAAAATACACCCCAAAACACATTATACTACTTCTCCTGAGTACGGCAATACCACATGTGTGGCACTTTTTTGCAGCCTAACTGCGCTAAGGGGTCCAAAGTCCAATGAGCACCTTTAGGCTTTACAGGGGTGCTTACAATTTAGCACCCCCCAAAATGTCAGGACAGTAAACACACCCCACAAATGACCCCATTTTGGAAAGTAGACTCTTCAAGGTATTCAGAGAGGGGCATGGTGAGTCCGTGGCAGATTTCATTTTTTTTTTTGTCGCAAGTTAGAAGAAATGGAAACTTTTTTTTTTTTCTCACAAAGTGTCATTTTCCGCTTACTTGTGACAAAAAATAATATCTTCTATGAACTCACTATGCCTCTCAGTGAATACTTTGGGATGTCTTCTTTCCAAAATGGGGTAATTTGGGGGTTATTTATACTATCCTGGAATTCTAGCCCCTCATGAAACATGACAGGGGGTCAGAAAAGTCATAGATGCTTGAAAATGAGAAAATTCACTTTTTGCACCATAGTTTGTAAACGCTATAACTTTTACCCAAACCAATAAATATACACTGAATGGGGTTTTTTTTATCAAAAACATGTTTGTCCACATTTTTCGCGCTGCATGTATACAGAAATTTTACTTTATTTGAAAAATGTCAGCACAGAAAGTTAAAAAAATAATTTTTTTGCCAAAATTCATGTCTTTTTTGATGAATATAATAAAAAGTAAAAATCGCAGGAGCAATCAAATAGCACCAAAAGAAAGCTTTATTAGTGACAAGAAAAGGAGCCAAAATTCATTTAGGTGGTAGGTTGTATGAGCGAGCAATAAACCGTGAAAGCTGCAGTGGTCTGAATGGAAAAAAAGTGGCCGGTCCTTAAGGGGTAGAAAGCCCTAGGTCCTCAAGTGGTTAATGTTTAACCTACTAACTGAACTGGGCATGTGGCTGTGGCTGGACCAGACCCTTTTGGATTTTAAAATCCCACCCTACCGAGCAACACTTTCTTCTTGGACTGCACTCTGTATTAACGCTATTGTATTGAATCAGTACTTTTTGTTGTTGTTGTGGCACTGTTGCCACTTAAACTTCAATAAAAATATTGTTTAAAAAAAAAAAAAATCAGGAATCCGCCTGGAGTCCTGGACCCTGTTGGTGGTGGCGGAGAAGGCAGTCAAACGGCCTGCAGGCAGAGATGCTGTGTGTGTGGACTGACTTAGTCTTCGGGTGGGCAGTAGCCCTCCGGGATACATGCCTCATGCATTTTGATAAAGGTGAGGTACTGAACAGTTTTGTGACTTAGACGACTTCTCTTCTCAGTGACAATGCCTCCAGCTGCGCTGAAGGTCCTTTCTGACAGGACGCTTGAGGCAGGGCAAGACAAAAGTTGCATGGCAAATTGTGACAGCTCTGGCCACAGGTCAAGCCTGCGCACCCAGTAGTCCAAGGGTTCATCGCTGCTCAGTGTCTATATCCACACTTAAGGCCAGGTAGTCGGCTACCTGCCGGTCGAGGCGTTGGTGGAGGGTGGACCCGGAAGCGCTAAGGCTGGACTAAAGAATGTCCGCATGTTCGACATCACCATGAGATCGCTAGAGCGTCTTGTCCTTGCCTGCGTGGACATGGGAGAAGGATTACTGGCAGTGGTACCTTATTCCGTTGTGCAGTGACATCACCCTTAAACGCACTGTAAATCATAGTTGCCAGCTTGTTCTGCATTTGCAGCATACTATCTGCCTTCAGGTGAGTTGGTAACATCTCCGCCACTTTGTGCCTATACCAAGGGTCTAGTAGCGTGGCCACCCAGTAATTGTCATTTCCCTTGAGTTTTTTTGTACGGGGGTCCCTCAACAGGCTGGACAGCATGAAAGATGCTATCTGCACAAATTTGCTCTTCCTCAATGACAGCAGGTAAGTACTCTTACTCTCCCCAGCCACGAAAAATACCACGGGAACGTTGAGCAGCACAAGCCCCCTGCGACACCTGCTGCAGTTGTTCTTCTGCCGCCTTCTCTTCCAAAAAAAAAAAAAAACACCTTCCTCGTCATCATCTGACTCCTCTTCCCCACATGACTCTTCCTCCTCCTCCTCCTCCTTCCCCCTCTGTGCTGCCGCAGGTGTTGAGGAAACATCTGGTTCTGATGAGAATCGATCCCACAACTCTTCCTCCTGTAACTGTTCCTGTTCACGCTCCTCCATGGCTTAATCCACCACTCTACGCACGGCACGCTCCAGGAAGAACGCATACGAGTTCAAGTCGCTGATGGCGCCTTCACTACGACTCACCATGTTTGTCACCTCCTCAAAGGCTACATGAGCCTGCAGGCATTTCGCATGAGTGTTCAGTTCTTCGGCCAGAACATCCCCATCTCCCCAGAGTGTGTCCTTCTACTGTAGTTGTAGAGATACTGGGTGATGACTTTCTCCTGTTGTAGCAGGCGGTCGAACATCAGGAGGGTCGAATTCCAGCAAGTCGGGTTATCGCAAGCGCCTCACCGGCAAGTTGTTTCTCCGCTGAATATCGGCCAAGCGTGCCATGGCCGTGTAAGACCGCCTGAAATGCACACACAACTTCCTGGCCTGCTTCAGGACGTCCTGTAAGCCTGGGTACTTAGACACAAATCTCTGAATTATGAGATTCAGCACATGTGCCATGCAGGGTACATGTTTCAACTTTCCCAAATTCAAAGCCGAAATGAGATTGCTGCCATTGTCACACACCACGTTGCCGATCTCCAGTTGGTGCAGGGTCAGCCACTGATCCACCTGTTTGTTAAGAGCAGCCAGGAGAGCTCCTCCAGTGTGACTCTCCACTTTGAGGCAAGACATGTCTAAAATGGCATGACACCATCAAACCTGGCATGCAGCATAGACCCTGGGGAGCTGGAGCTGTGTTGCTGGAGAGGAGATCGCAGCACCAGTACAGTTGAACTGCCACTCAGCCAAGGAGGAGGAGGACGACAACAGCAAAGAGGATGTAGCAGGAGTAGGATGAGAAGGAGAGGAGGTGGCAGGAGGCCTGCCTGCAAGCCATGGAGGTGTCACAAGTAGGTCTGCTGCACAGCCACATACTCCCTGCTTGCCAGCGGTCACCAGGTTGACCCAATGGGTATCACCTTTTTTGAGAAATAATTGCGGCCTGGTATCTTCCACTGCGGTGTCTCAATGGCCACAAATTTTCGGAAGGCCTCAGAGTCCACCAGCTGGTATGGTAACAGCTGGCGAGCTTACAGTTCCGCCAAGCCAGCTGTCAGACGCGGGGCAAGGGGGGTGACTGGCAGATATTGGCTTCTTTCACTCAAAGATTTCCCTCACGGACACCTGGCTGCTGCTGCTGTGAGCAGAGGAGCAGGAACCGCTCAAGGTGAGAGGCGGAGTGGAGGAGGGTGGCTGTGATTGTGAAGGTGCAAGGGAGAAAGCAGCTGAAGATGATGCACCTGAACGAGGAGAAGGAGAAGGAGGGTGGCTTTGCTTTTGTGTGCTGCTTTTCCTCTGGTGCTCTTCCCATTGCAGTTTGTGCCTTTTCTCTATGTGCCTTCGTAAGGCAGTTGTCCCTACGTGGCTGTTGGCCTTTCCATGGCTCAATTTTTGGAGGCAGAGAGAACAGATGGCATTGCTCTGATCTATGGCAGTCACACTAAAAAATGTTCAAACCGCTTAGCCCCCTGGGGTGATGGCACTATGGTGGCATCAGCAGCGGACGTTGAAGGGCCTGTTGGCTGGCTGTCCATAGGTGGTGATACATGGCGCCGGACACTGCTACCAGCTGTTTCTGAGGACAGGCTCCCCCTGCTTCTTTCAGCAACTCTTCTCCTCCTACTCCTCTCTGACTCCCCCTCTGAACTGTCCCCTTGGTCATTTTGTCTGTTAAGATCCCACGTGGCATCCGTATCATCATAGTCATCATAATAATCCTCCCCAGCTTCACTTGCCTCAGACACCTCATAAACTGCACCAACAGCAGGTACTTCATCATCCTTCTCACTCGTTACGTCCATAGTGTCGCCTAACTTAGACATATGAGGTGATGTAACTTGCTTAGCACCTTCATCTTGTTGTAACAATAATGCCTGTGAATCAGTTAATTCCCCACCAAATAACTCCTGCGAAGTGTCAAATGCAGCGGATGTGGTGCTTGTAGTAGCCCTGGTGGCTGCGGAAGATGAGGTGTTCTGTGTTAAATAGTCAACCACGTCCTGACAATCTTGGGAGTTGGTGAGATGTGCCTTCTTCTGAGCACTGTACTTTGATCCAGGGCCGCACGAAATCACATCAGCACAACCTCGAACAGACCTGCCGGGTGGCCTGCCTCTGGGTCTACCCCTGCCTCTACCTGTTTTGTCTATATCGGGGGGATGAAGTGAAAGGTATGCACTGACTTGACTAATACAATGTGCAGTCACACAAGTGCAGTGCAAGGTATGCAGTAACTGGTATTACAATACAATGTGCAGCTGTCACACAGGTGCAGTTAACAGGTATGCACAGACTGGTATATTACACTGCGTGTGGTCACACAGGTACTGTGAACAATTATGCAATGACTAGTATTACAAATTTGCAGCTGTCACACACACAGGTACCATGAACAGGTGAAGTGACTGGTGGTATATAACACTGCGTGCGCTCACGTAGGTAGATGCACTGAACAGCAACAGGTGGGTATGCAGTGATTGGTATTCCAAGTGTTCAGCTGCCTGTCACACACACAGGTACCCTGAACAGGTGCAGTGACACTGCGTGTGCTCACGTAGGTAGGTAGGTAGGTAGGTAGGTAGGTAGGTGCACTGAACAACAACAGGTGGGTATGCAGTGATTGTTATTGCAAATGTGCAGCTGCCTGTCACACACACAGGTACCCTGAACAGATGTGGTCACGTAGGTAGGTAGGTGCACTGAACAACAACAGGTGGGTATGCAGTGAATGTTTTTACAAATGTGCAGCTGCCTGTCACACACACAGGTACCCTGAACAGATGCGGTCACGTAGGTAGGTAGGTGCACTGAACAACAACAGGTGGGTATGCAGTGATTGTTATTACAAATGTGCAGCTGCCTGTCACACACACATGTACCTTGAACAGGTGCGGTCACGTAGGTAGGTAGGTAGGTGCACTGAACAACAACAACAGGTGGGAATGCAGTGATTGTTATTACAAATGTGCAGCTGCCTGTCACACACACAGGTACCCTGAACAGGTGTGGTCACGTAGGTAGGTAGGTAGGTAGGTGCACTGAACAACAACAACAGGTGGGTATGCAGTGATTGTTATTACAAATGTGCAGCTGCCTGTCACATACACAGGTACCTTGAAAAGGTGCGGTCACGTAGGTAGGTAGGTAGGTAGGTACACTAAACAACAACAGGTGGGTATGCAGTGATTGTTATTACAAATGTGCAGCTGCCTGTCACACACACAGGTAGTCACTGAATTTGCTGGACCTGGCAGTGGCCCAGTAGGAATTACCAAGGCTGTATATGCAACACAAGTGTCTGTGGGACACACACACACACACACACACAAAATAGATCACAAGAACAATATTAGCTCTCAAAAGAGCTGTTGAGGATGAGGAGTGCTTTTTAGCAATAAGATCAGCAAGAAGGAGCAACTTAACAAGCCTAACACACAAGCCTATCTAAGCTTTCCCTATGTCAACAGCCAGGTTCTCTCCCTTCTCTAATTACTGCAGCCACAGGAGTGAGTGAAATGGCTGACGCTGCCTGTGTTTTATAAGGGGGAGGGGCTCCAGGAGAGAGTGTAGCCTGATTAGCTACCTTGTGCCAGCTCACTGTAATGTAGAGGGTCAAAGTTGACCCTAATGATGTAATATAGGGGGCGGGTCTAACCGCCATAAAGTTTGCGTTCGATCGCGAACGCGAACCGCCGAAGTTCGCACTAATAAGTTCGCATGCAAACCGTTCAAGCCATCTCTAGTGAACACACAGTCAGTACCATGACTGTACTCTGTAAAATACACTACGGAAGATATCAGTGCTATATAGATAGAGAATAATAATATTATTAATAATAGTATGTTGTTGTTTTTTTGACCATTTACATTTTTACAAGCTTTCATCTATTTCTTAGGGACATGTGTGATACTGCTACATGAGCAGTTGTGATAATAATTGCTAGTGGCCCAGTCATGTATGTGACATAATGGATAGGTAGGATATATGTGCTACATTAATAATAGTCAGAACAGACAGCTAGTTAGGGCTGTTGGCTTTGATGTAGGGTTTCAGCCTTTGACCATCAAATCCCAGCTGAAGCCAGTAGGAAAAACAGGGCCAACAACAGGGCCAAAAGCAGGACCAACAGGGAGTCTTTGGGCAAGACTCCCTGTTGGATTTGTCCGCCATGGACCGGAACAAATAGTCCAGATAGCACCAGAGTGCTGAAAAACAGATTCAGACATGGCTGCTGTGCACACTTCCAAGATCAGATTTAACCTATGTATGTGAAAATAAGAATAGGAGACACTAGGAAAGTTCCACATACCATTGTGATTACACAGGCCCAGATTTATATTACAGCCTGGCACAGATAGGCACAGATATCCTGGCACCTTAGACTTCCCCTCCATGAACCTACAGACACCCGCTGAACCGCACTGTAAGTGTGCTGGCTGGCCTAGCTGTCACTTCTCCCTTACTTCCCTTGTCTGTCATACGTAGCTACTGGTGTACCTAAGCATTAGTTAGCCAGAGGTACCCTCAGTATTAAGTAACTAATGGTGCCCCCAGCTGAAGGGAGATCTGGTCAGTGGAATGCTGAGAGCTAGGTGAGTAATCTTTCATTTACGCTCTGCTCTGGACTCTGCATAGTTAAGATGGGAGGGAGGCTCTAGGGGAGGGGAATGAGCCGCCTTTCCATCATTAGGCACCTGTAGACTCGTGCCCACAGTGCCTTATAGTAACTCAGGCCCTGTGACTACACATTAACATTAATTATCTTAGTTTATTTTCAGTTCAGGTTTGCTTTAGGCTGAGTCTGACTGAGATATGACTCAATATTGGCAAGCTCAGTGAACCAAGGTGTCAATTTCTATATGGGCACTGAACAGAACGTCCATTGCCTTATGGAATCTGATTGCTTAGTCCCAGTTAGTCATAACATACCAAGATGTACTGTATCAACAAACTTAAAGATTCAAGGATCCCACATACCAGTTACAGCTGAAAAGACAATAATAATCAGTGTTTGTTTTTTAAGTTTCCCTGCATGGTGCTGCAGCCTTTTTACAATGACAACAGCGTTATAATGCATGACAAATGCAGACAGAAATGTTAGCGGAGTTCTATTTTATATTGTAAGGATTCTGGTCACACTAAGATTTCAAAAGCAAACATTAATATTTGTGTGCAATACTAGAGCGTAGCTGGAAATGACACACCACCTGCACGATTTCCAGCGAATTAATGCATTAAATTAACCTAATTTCCTTGTGGATCCATTTAGGTGTGTCATGGATTCACCATTTGCATGAAAGTACATGCACAAAGGCTTGCACCAGACAAGAGTTCCCCTTAAGTTTAAGTTTTCTTAGAAAGAAAGCATGTCTGTAGAAGGTTTAAAGGTGTGTACACACACACTACTATAAGGAACGACGGGTCCGTCAGACTCTCCCGCGGGGCGGGCGTTCCAGCGACAGTAGAGCGTGTGTACAGTCTGTTGGCAGACTGATAACACTGTTTCTAAATGATCCACTTAGAAACATTTGCTCTCGGAGGGTCTGACGGACCCATCGTTCCTTATAGTAGTACGTGTGTGCGCACCTTAAAACACTTTACCTGTGCAAAGTAGTAAAACTTCCCCTGTATAGAGAGGCAATAAACCCATTGCCTCTTCCTAGCAGGTCTGGCTTACTCACTAAATGACCCCTCAGACATTCTCAGATCCAAAGATCACAGAGAATGCTGACAAGAAGCTAGGAAACCAGAGAGGTCATAAGTAATTAACTGCCAAAAGCAACACTCCCATATTCTGTCAACAGGAAATCAGCCTGGATGTCACTGTCAATACAACTAGCAATAAACAATAACAGTTCTCTATCGGAATGTTACATTTTAACTTGTTTTAACCACAGGAAAAGGAGTGGGACCATCACTGGTTTAACCCCCTTGCCGGTCCAATTCCCGCGGCAAGGGGGCAGCACAGCACTTTTTAAAAAAAAAAAAAATTCTTAAATCATGTAGCGAGCCCAGCGGCATCCCCCCACCCACTCCAATCGCCTCCGGCGATCAGAGTAAGCAGGAAATCCCGTTCAGAACGGGATTTCCTGCTGGGCTTACCCGGTCGCCATGGCGACGGGGTGGGATGACGTCACCGACGTCATGGACGTCGGGACGTCAGAGGGAGTCCCGATCCACCCCTCAGCGCTGCCTGGCACTGATTGGCCAGGCTGCGCAAGGGGTCTGGAGGGGGGGGGGGGGGCGGTAGCAGCGAATCGGCGGTGAGCGGAATATGCACACAGCTAGCAAAGTGCTAGCTGCGTGCAATAAAAAAACATTATGCAAATCGGCCCAGCGGGGCCTGAGAAATCTTCCTGCGCAGGTTACCCCGAGCTGAGCTCGGGATAACCGGCAAGGAGGTTAAACATGAATGTCCCAAACCGACAATCATAGCGGTAGCACCTTCTGCCACAAAGATAGGGATTAGTTATTACGTAGTTATCATGTTATTAAAAATAATAACTACACCATGTTGGATACCTATTAACATCAGAGAACCTAATGAATCCATAAATATTTGCATATTATCAATACTGCCTAATGTATTGCCACAGAGATATGATATGTACAGACATTCAATATCGATTTCTGCTCTAATTGTGGGGGGGGGGGGGGGGTGCAGAGATGGATCATGCATCAGTATCTGCCCATCTCTCATTACAATCTCCACCCAGCAGAGAGAGTGTTAAAAATCTGTGCTGCAGATTCACAAGGGTCCATCAATGCTGACCCATCCCATCACGTAATTCCATAGACTTCTCAGACTTTAGGGCCCATTCACACTAGAGCGATTAGCAGGTGATTCCCGCTAATCGCCGAAGGGTTTTTCATGATAAGTTGCAATTGCAAACTGTGTTGCCTGCAGCATTTTTCCGCAATTCTGAAGCGATTGCGATACAGTGCTTAAAAAAGCGCTGATCGCGATCGTCGAGAGTCGTGAGAGTGTACAGTGATTTTACCATGCTAATCGGGATGAAATCACCCATGCAAAACACATCAATCACCAATATTTTGCTGTATCAAATCGCATTCTTTTGTTAGATGTTTTTGTCAACTTTCTGTAATCATTTTTTGCATGCTTTCATTATGAAATAAATGGTTAATGGATTTCAGTCTTGTGTGCAGATTACTCAATTACTGACATATATAATTTTGCATCATTTGCACATGATTTCATGCAAACTTTAGCGGATTAACCACTTTTTCCACCACTGCAGTATATCTACATCCTCTGTGACTTCATCTAAGCCATGAGGACGTAGGTATACGTCGTGTAGCTGAAGCAGTGCTGTGCACGATTGGGCTTGCTCCTGTGCAAAACCTCCAGCACTATCTGCTGCAGCACTAATTGGTGAAAGGGAATATATGTTACCTGAGCCAATAAGATTGATTTTACCATTAAAAATACTTTTATTTTCTCAGTTCATAGTGAAAAATACACACTGTAGCATTATTTCAGAATCAAATATCTTGATTCTGAAATAATTGTGACAGGAACATAATTTAAGTTTTGTGATAAACAATAGAAATAGCCAAACAAAATGTATGTTTTTGTTTGGCTATTTCTACTGTTTATCACAAAACTACTATCTACAATAGCTCTTTTTATTTTTAAACTGGAATTGGTAAAACTGAGAAATAATGTGTTTTTTTTATTTTTTTCCTCTTTTTCCTATTAAAATACATAGACAACAAAATAGTTCAAGGGAAAAAAATGCCATGCAATGGAGCCTAGTTAGTCTTGAAAAAACAATACGTATTTCATTTAGGTGTCATAAGTAAGGATAACGTTATAACTGAATAAATAGGAACATAGATATAATGTCTAAACTGCTTTGGGCCATATAGGGGAAACAAGGTCTGGATGCGAAGTGGTTAATAGCAAAGCCCTCATACATGCTAAATTGCTCAGTATGTTCTGGGAACAGAGGGAATAAGACAAAAAATGCGAAGGAATTTTTTTAAAAGAAAAATAATTATAGCATATATGGGTGAAGCAGGTTACTTTGTGCGCACGGTGCTCAGTGCAGAGCGCCAAAGCTTGGCATTGTTATAGGAGCAATGCTGTGATGCGCGCCCTGCACAAAAGTAATTTGGGGATCTGGCAGTCATATGGCAACACAGGGTTTTTACATTTTTTCGCTTTCGCATTGCGGTGCGCTTGCGCGAAAGTATTTTGTCAATACACTTCCACGCTTTTTGAATGCTACACTTCCTGCTTGGCCTGAATAGAGATGCACTGCTGCAGTAATCTTCATAGGCTTTTTTGGTGGTGTGGTGTGATCAGCCAATCACACTGCAGGTCAGCAGTGTGAAACCATCCTCAGTGTCTGAGGGCTGAATGGCAAGCTGTGGCAAAGGGAACAGGAATTAGAGGGGGACATTACAATGCATGCAATAACAATGTAAGTGTTCTCTTGCAGCTTACCGGTGTTCAGCGGGGCATCCAGCACTGTGTCCAGCAGGAGAGTTACCTGAAACCAGACAGAAAACAGAGCTTGTATTATTCATGCATCAGATAAAGAAAACAATTTCACTTATTGTATCACAGCAAGCAAATTAGCAAGCAGAAGAGAACATAACCCTCACACACACACCCAACCTCTCATACCACAGCTTGCAGGTTAGTGTGTAGCAGAGCTCTATGCACTCCTCTCTCCTCTTTGCAGCCATGTGATGTGAGGCAACCTACCTCTGCTCCTATGGTTCCATGAGGCATGTCACGTGACTTGCACCAGGCGCAGTACAGAGCACAGTATGCTGCTGCACATGGTGTGGCTGCAGTCTGCAGAGGAGCAAGTTCAGCTCTAGAAGCAGTTAAGAGCCAGTTCACACTTGTGGTTGCATACCGTCCAGCAATTGGGATTTGCAACACATTTTTTTAGCGATTGTAGGGTGATTGCGTTTTGCGATTTCATTGGTGAAACGAGAATCACATCGCGATCCCTCTAAAAATGCTACATGCAGCGGTTCTGTAATTTTATCCCAATTGCAACTGCAGTGTGAATAGCTTCATTGAAATACATTGGCATATTGCTTTGCCGATTTGCCGGCGATCAGCAAAGCACTAACAAAATTCTCCGGTGTGAATGGGCCCACTAATATTACACTGATCTGCTGCACTACTCTGCAATATGAGGTGGGGTGGAGAGGGTAGCTTACTAACCACAGTTGTAAGGATGAGTGGGAGGGGTGAGGAGGATTGGTGCTATTCTGGACACACATACATGGTGGCTGGGGACTGGATACACTTTTTATGAGGTGTTGTCTGTCGTAGGGAGGTTACAGTAGCCACACTTGTTGTTGGGAGGATGGGGGTTATTCATCCCACACTTGTTATGGTGGTGGGTGGCAGGTGGGGGAGCAATGCAGTAACACTTTTTATGTGTGTGAAGGGGAGTACTGTTGGTCACCCTTGTTATTGGGGGTTATACATGTTGATAGATGGGGTAGAGACTGGGGGTGAGGGTTATAATATGTTGTTGGGGTAGCTAGGAAGGGGGCCCCATGCAATTTATGCTGGGGGGCCCGTGGTTTATAATTAAATCCCTGTTAGCTGCTGTTTTATTCAGAAAGATGTGTTAGCAGCGTGTGGCCACAGCAGAAATCCTTTTAAAGTATTTTAGGCATACATATGAATTGGCCGCCTGGAGACTTGGGCGCAGGATACACCCGGTATATGGCTTATCCTGCTGCTGCACAAGTTCCTGGCAGTGTTAAATACTATTCCCCCTCTAGGTCCACGTGGATAGTGGGAAATAATGTAATTCGGCTTCCAGCTATTACTGGAAGGCGAATTACAGTGTTTTTAGAAGCAACTTCAGCTTCTGATGGTGCCGAAGTTGCTGACTGTGCACCGCTATAGCCGTAATTCCTATTACGGCCTATGGTGGCGCCAGCTGCGCCCAAATGTCCTGCGCTGTACTAACTGTCCCTCACAGGGGCTCACAATCTAATCATTACCATAGTCATAAATCCATCATAATCTACAGCTATTTTTTATTTTTTTTAGAGGGAAGCCAATTAACTCATCTGTATGTTTTAGAATATGTGAGGAAACCAGAGTGCCTGGAGGAAGCCCACACAGACACAGGGAGAACATGCAAACTCTGTGAAGATAGTGCCCTGGCTGGTATTGAAACCAGGAACCCAGTGCTGGCCTGAGGGCCCTGCCAAATAGGCTTACTATCTAAGGGGGTGGGGGGGAGGAACACATAAGGGGGGGTGGGGTGTAAGTCGAAGGTAGGGTGTTGGAACTATGAAGATGGCAGGTAAGCAATGGTGAACAGATGAGTCTTTAGACCTGCATGAATGAGTTGAAGGTGGGGCCGAGCTGTAGGAAGAGATAGGGAGTTCCAGTTGGGGCTGCTCTGGAGAAGCCCTGGAGCCTTGAAGCAAATAAATGGTGCAAGAGGAGGACATCCATAGAGTGTTGGAGGAGTGGAGAGAGCAGGTTTGGGAGTGTCTCTGGATGAGATGCGAGATGTACAAACAGAAGGTATCTTAGATGGATTTGTATGCCAGGCAGAGCAATACATATTGAATTCTGAGAGGGACAGAGAACCAGTGAAGGGACTTGTGAAGAGGGGCAGCTGAGTGGTGGGAGTAGTGAATGAACCTTGTAGCTGTGGCCAGAGTCTGGTCTCAGGAAGTCCAGAAAGGATGGCATTGCAGTAGTCCAGAAGGCAGATGACCAGAGCATGGACCAAAAGTTTAGTGGTGTGGTGAGTTAGGTAGTTGTGAATACTGGTGATGTCACAATTATGGCAGAAAGCAAGGATAAGCTTATAATCAAGACTGGTGCCATTCCCATAATATTTAGTTTTAAACAACCACAACAGGGAAGCTCCTGAGGACACACCAAGAATATTCAGGCATAGATGAGGCAGCTGTGTTCTTCATTGATGTGAGATATCTTTCCTACAGGTGATCCAGTGGAGGAACCCTGTATGTAAGTTGGTGTGGGATGTTTTGGCTTCAATAAAAATGTACAGGCACTCTACGCTGTGTTTTGTTCTTATATCCTCTATGGTGTAACATGCTGGAGGTGTATTCATTATATCACCCTGTGATGTAGGATGTGGAAGGGCTACATGAACCTGTTGACTTTCACACTGTGAAACCTTATAAAAAACTGGTATGTGCATATCTGTAGAGGTAATGACTTAGATCTTATAACACCATTTGAACACATTTGTGTTGATGACACAAACAAAGGTGTTTTTAGAGCCGCACCAAGTGTATACAGATTTGGTGTTTTAGAATTGTTTTGAAGAATGGGCTATGGCTGCACACACTTATGCTTTAGCACTGACGTAGTGAAAGACTATTTAGTTATACTAGGCATCAGTAGTGGCATCGGCAGGCATGTGCCTATTGTGCTTTTTAGCAAGTGCATCCCTGGGTTTGATATTCAATGTAGAAGAACTGCTGTGGGATACATTGTCTCATTCTAGCTGTTCTCATAAAACAGCATTCTACTTGTAGGATAACAAAATAATATCAAGTAAGCAGTGATAACTCTTCATTACTATTGGTAGACTACCTGGAATGACAATGTACAGTACACAAGCACGAGCTGGCATTCTTCAAATACCAGACTATGGTGCTCTCAGTCTTACCTTGGTCCATACTGTGCAACACTGGCCATGTGCATAGCTAACACACAGTTGAAAGATGTATTTTTTTTCTATTTATCAATGCACAAGAGTGATATCTGTGTAAACAGCATCTCCTTCATCTCTGCAGCATAATCTATAATGGCCACAGACACGCTTCTTCTGTCTTCCAATGACATGACAATATTTGCTTCAGTTGTCCAGCCATTGAGTGGGCAATGACACAATCACTACTGACTACTGCCTTCCTAAACACTTGAAAGTTGCACTTGGGCTGATTTATCAAGAGAGGCCCAATAAAAACTGGGGAAAATGTGTGACCAAATTAAGAAGTCTAGTTTCAGGTGTTGAATGAAAACATTGCACTAGGCCCCCTTGCCCCATGTCAATAAAACAGCCTCACCACTACCACATATATACATCAGTCAAATCAATAATGTTGTGGACAAGGGTAGTGAAAATGAAAACTCCATCCTCTAATGTGTCCATAGACAAGTGACACCGTACTGATACTCATAAAAAATGTCCACTTGGTTAACCAACCTAAGTTTTTAGAACATTTAGATCATTCATCAAGTGCAGCAGGTATTTTTCCTGATGTCAGTAGGCAGTTTAACAGGCTAATCGCTTCAGGTTCAGCTTGCCTAAATGTCATGATCTGGTGCCTTGAAATGGAAACAGACTTTCCAAAAAAAACACCCCACGCAGGCAATCCTACATTAGAGCAGTCAGTAAAATATGCCCTGTCCAGCTTCGACTGAAAATTATAATGTAAAAGACCCGGGAGAGAGACAGGACAGGTACAAATTGCAGCACCAGAGTCCCAGGTTAAAATGTGGTTGTCTTTTACATCCCAAAAACATACTAATAAGTTAACTGGTTTCCCCAAAACTGGCCTTAGATTAGGGTACAGACTTTAGGCAATGACTACGGCAATACTTAGCAAAAGATACTGCGCTCAGTGTCCCTGATGTTAGCAGTCCAGGCAGCACACTATAGAGAGATAAAGTTCCCAAGATAATCCAGTCGAGATAGCAGCGCCAGCACTGTCAGTTTGAACCTTCACAGGACCTTTAAAGATAAGCAGAGTACAAGGGGAATGCCCTCATAGCGGGTAACACTTTTAACACAACACCCCTGTGCTCAAAAGGGTAGTGCTGAGAAGATTAAGGCTACCACCAATAGGACAGGAGGATATCACACTCCCCCCCGTTTGCCCCTGCTCACCAGATCACTGCTTGATAGTAAGCATATCAAATCCAATGGCGATATCTATAAAGCATACAGAGAGACAGCCTCTCATAGTGTAAAAAGTTTAATAAGGCACCCAGGCCCCGTAAAAAACCTACGTACATAAAAGTTTCTTTGTTTAAAAGCAATACATAGTTACAGATCCAATGCCGCCTCCGAACGCCTCCTGCGTGTCCCCGGCTGGACTCCTCTGTATAGCGAGCGTGCGTGCGTCCTCCCAAGCTCCGCCCTACGCGTTTCGTCACAAGTTGTGACTCATCAGGGGCTGGAGTGCGCACGCGTCCCCCCGCATTAAGTATGCGTGGCCGCACCCACCCCTCGCGTCCCAGCCAACCAGCCTGAGCACTAACTGGAGCCTGGATAGCGCAAGAGGCGGACGGCTCACAATCTCGCATCCCCTGCATACCCCCCGACCAAATATCCATCCCACGCCAGTACTGCTATGATATCCACAGCTAAATAATGCATACTACCCCACCCACCCTCCACCCCCATACTCCCCCACTGCATGGTACACATTTATAATATAGAAATATAGAATCATATAGAACTCCACATGTCAACATCATATGCATCCATATGTTACCCCGTGCAGAGCGCATCATGCACCACCACTATATATGCGCCGTTATATATAGCATATATCCACCATTATCCATAACACTATATACCAGCCTATCCTTTACCCTTACGGTCCATTACTCCATATCCATAATTAACCTCCTGTTTAAGGCAGCACTCTACTCTACATTTAAATGCCCTAATCGTTTGACAAAAAACAGTTGATGTCAACTTCTATATTCAACCCTTGTGGGGTCAATGTATGCAGGTAATATATCCATTTAGTTTCCATCTTACAGAGTTCTCGGAGCCTATTGCAACCCCTCCAGTGTGTGTTTAATTTTTCTATACCGCATATCTCCATATCACTCGGGTTGCATGCATGTTGTTTTTTAAAATGCGCAGGCACACTATGGTTCTCATGCCCACTTTTAACCTTATATATATGCTCTCCTGTTCTCTCCTTTAGTTCACGCGTTGTGCGGCCTACATATTGGTATCCGCACCTGCATCGTAATAGGTATACCACATATTTGGTTGAGCAGGTAATAAATGACCTGATCTTATACTTTTGTTTTGTTATAAAAGATTCAAACTCATATTTCACACGTTTATTGGCATTATTCAATTTACATCCCTGGCATCTACCACACGGGTAAAACCCTGGTTTCTGCCAGAGGTTATCCCTTTGTATACGTGGAGGGTCCACACAACTTGGGACCAACTTGTCCCGTAGATTGGGCGCCCTGCGATATATAAATGCAGGTTTGTTAGGTAGGGCCCTAGATAGCGTTTGGTCGCACATTAAAACCTGCCAGTGTTTTTTAACGATTTTCTCGACTTCCCTATGCTGTAAACTAAACTCACTTATAAAAGCAGTGTTAGGTGGCTTTTTGGCAGTTCTCTTATTATCCCCAATGAGATCATTTCTCTGCATTCTTCGTACTTGTTCCACCGTCCTATCAAGTGTGGACTCATTATACCCCTTCTGCAGGAACCGTTTTTTTTAAAACCTCAGCTTGTGTATCAAAGTCAGAGATATTAGTGCAATTTCTACGCACCCTTATCATCTGTCCCTTTGGTATAGCTCTAACCCAATTTGGGTGATGACAGCTATCAACTGGTATAAAGCCATTCCGGTCGGTTTTCTTAAAGAAGCATTTGGTATTCAATTCATTGTTATCCAGACGAATATTAAGATCCAGGAAGTGTATCTCAGTTCTACTGCATTCCAAGGTAAGCTGTATATTCGGTTCAAGACCATTGATTTCACCAATGAACTCCCTAAACTCAGACTCCCGGCCATTCCTCACAATCAGAAGGTCGTCAATGAAATGCCACCATGCAGTAATTTCCTGGCCACCCCTTGCTATGGCTCTTTCCTCCCATAGCGCCATGTACAGATTAGCTAGGGATGGGGCAAACGATGCCCCCATCGCACAACCATATTTCTGTACATAGTACTCACCCTTATACCAAAAATAATTATTCACAAGTGCAAATTTTAAGACCTTCAATAAAAACTCAATGTGTATAATTTGCATTTTCCCGTCCAGCAACAGGTAATGTTTGACGGCATCAATCCCCCCCTGATGAGGTATGTTCGTATACAAAGAGCTCACGTCTGCCGTCCCTAATAACGTACGCTCACTAACATTGATAGTTTGCAATACCTGCAATGTATGGGTGGTATCCTTTAATACATGCGGCAATTTTCCCACTAATGGTTGTAGGTATTTATCCAAATATATGCCCACTCTGTGAGTAATTGATCCAATGCCGCTAATAATTGGTCTCCCTGGTGGATGTACAGGGTCTTTATGCACCTTAGGTGTTTGATATATAATGGGTGTACGGGGGGCTGAGGGGATAAGATACTTGAATTCATGGTCTGGCACCATCCCCTCCGCCAATCCTTCACGTAATAAGGTGATGAGTTCCCTTTTAAATTTATGTATGGGATTACCAGGTAGTTTTGCATATGTGTCCGGGTCAAATACAATCTTATCTAGTTCACCAAAGTACTGTTCTTTACTTAGTACCACAACCCCCCCCCCCCCCCCCCCCTTATCAGCTGGTCTAATGACCAAATTTTTTTCCTCAAGTAGAGTTTTAGCTTGTTGTTGGGTACCCCACAGGTTTCTACTAGGGATGGCCTCTATATCCTTCAACACTAGCTTTTTGAACACTTCTATAGCATTCTGACTCCCATTGTTTTGTGGATTGAATGTGGAGTTATTCCGGAGATTAGTGTACTGGTATTGTGGGCCACTCACCGCCTTCTGGTTGGGTCCCTCTTTGTCCAAAAAATATCGCCTTAAATTAATTTTCCTAACAAATTTGTTGACATCAATATATGTACTGAATTTATTCAGATTCTTAGGAGGGGCATATTTTAGCCCTTTATCCAAAGTCCTCATCTCATCCTTAGTAAGGGCAGTCACAGCGGGTCACAGTGATCATTTTTTGGGGAGAGGCCACAATATGGGGTATGGGGAGGGGGGGGACGAGGAACTTATGTACACACCAGGACAAGCAAGAAAAAGGCGGGCAGAAGGGGATGTAGGGGAGGATACAGAAAACAAAAGAGGAAGGAGGTAGCCGGGGAGGGAATTTTTAATTTGAGTGGTACTGCCCTTACTAAGGATGAGATGAGGACTTTGGATAAAGGGCTAAAATATGCCCCTCCTAAGAATCTGAATAAATTCAGTACATATATTGATGTCAACAAATTTGTTAGGAAAATTAATTTAAGGCGATATTTTTTGGACAAAGAGGGACCCAACCAGAAGGCGGTGAGTGGCCCACAATACCAGTACACTAATCTCCGGAATAACTCCACATTCAATCCACAAAACAATGGGAGTCAGAATGCTATAGAAGTGTTCAAAAAGCTAGTGTTGAAGGATATAGAGGCCATCCCTAGTAGAAACCTGTGGGGTACCCAACAACAAGCTAAAACTCTACTTGAGGAAAAAAATTTGGTCATTAGACCAGCTGATAAGGGGGGGGGGGGGGGGGGGTTGTGGTACTAAGTAAAGAACAGTACTTTGGTGAACTAGATAAGATTGTATTTGACCTGGACACATATGCAAAACTACCTGGTAATCCCATACATAACTTTAAAAGGGAACTCATCACCTTATTACGTGAAGGATTGGCGGAGGGGATGGTGTCAGACCATGAATTCAAGTATCTTATCCCCTCAGCCCCCCGTACACCCATTATATATCAAACACCTAAGGTGCATAAAGACCCTGTACATCCACCAGGGAGACCAATTATTAGCGGCATTGGATCAATTACTCACAGAGTGGGCATATATTTGGATAAATACCTACAACCATTAGTGGGAAAATTGCTGCATGTATTAAAGGATACCACCCATACATTGCAGGTATTGATACTATCAATGTTAGTGAGCGTACGTTATTAGGGACGGCAGACGTGAGCTCTTTGTATACGAACATACCTCATCAGGGGGGGATTGATGCCGTCAAACATTACCTGTTGCTGGACGGGAAAATGCAAATTATACAAATTGAGTTTTTATTGAAGGTCTTAAAATTTGCACTTGTGAATAATTATTTTTGGTATAAGGGTGAGTACTATGTACAGAAATATGGTTGTGCGATGGGGGCATCGTTTGCCCCATCCCTAGCTAATCTGTACATGGCGCTATGGGAGGAAAGAGCCATAGCAAGGGGTGGCCAGGAAATTACTGCATGGTGGCGTTTCATTGACGACCTTCTGATTGTGTGGAATGGCCGGGAGTCTGAGTTTAGGGAGTTCATTGGTGAAATCAATGGTCTTGAACCGAATATACAGCTTACCTTGGAATGCAGTAGAACTGAGATACACTTCCTGGATCTTAATATTCGTGTGGATAACAATGAATTGAATACCAAATGCTTCTTTAAGAAAACCGACCGGAATGGCTTTATACCAGTTGATAGCTGTCATCACCCAAATTGGGTTAGAGCTATACCAAAGGGACAGATGATAAGGGTGCGTAGAAATTGCACTAATATCTCTGACTTTGATACACAAGCTGAGGTTTTAAAAAAACGGTTCCTGCAGAAGGGGTATAATGAGTCCACACTTGATAGGACGGTGGAACAAGTACGAAGAATGCAGAGAAATGATCTCATTGGGGATAATAAGAGAACTGCCAAAAAGCCACCTAACACTGCTTTTATAAGTGAGTTTAGTTTACAGCATAGGGAAGTCGAGAAAATCGTTAAAAAACACTGGCAGGTTTTAATGTGCGACCAAACGCTATCTAGGGCCCTACCTAACAAACCTGCATTTATATATCGCAGGGCGCCCAATCTACGGGACAAGTTGGTCCCAAGTTGTGTGGACCCTCCACGTATACAAAGGGATAACCTCTGGCAGAAACCAGGGTTTTACCCGTGTGGTAGATGCCAGGGATGTAAATTGAATAATGCCAATAAACGTGTGAAATATGAGTTTGAATCTTTTATAACAAAACAAAAGTATAAGATCAGGTCATTTATTACCTGCTCAACCAAATATGTGGTATACCTATTACGATGCAGGTGCGGATACCAATATGTAGGCCGCACAATGCGTGAACTAAAGGAGAGAACAGGAGAGCATATATATAAGGTTAAAAGTGGGCATGAGAACCATAGTGTGCCTGCGCATTTTAAAAAACAACATGCATGCAACCCGAGTGATATGGAGATATGCGGTATAGAAAAATTAAACACACACTGGAGGGGTTGCAATAGGCTCCGAGAACTCTGTAAGATGGAAACTAAATGGATATATTACCTGCATACATTGACCCCACAAGGGTTGAATATAGAAGTTGACATCAACTGTTTTTTGTCAAACGATTAGGGCATTTAAATGTAGAGTAGAGTGCTGCCTTAAACAGGAGGTTAATTATGGATATGGAGTAATGGACCGTAAGGGTAAAGGATAGGCTGGTATATAGTGTTATGGATAATGGTGGATATATGCTATATATAACGGCGCATATATAGTGGTGGTGCATGATGCGCTCTGCACGGGGTAACATATGGATGCATATGATGTTGACATGTGGAGTTCTATATGATTCTATATTTCTATATTATAAATGTGTACCATGCAGTGGGGGAGTATGGGGGTGGAGGGTGGGTGGGGTAGTATGCATTATTTAGCTGTGGATATCATAGCAGTACTGGCGTGGGATGGATATTTGGTCGGGGGGTATGCAGGGGATGCGAGATTGTGAGCCGTCCGCCTCTTGCGCTATCCAGGCTCCAGTTAGTGCTCAGGCTGGTTGGCTGGGACGCGAGGGGTGGGTGCGGCCATGCATACTTAATGCGGGGGGACGCGTGCGCACTCCAGCCCCTGATGAGTCACAACTTGTGACGAAACGCGTAGGGCGGAGCTTGGGAGGACGCACGCACGCTCGCTATACAGAGGAGTCCAGCCGGGGACACGCAGGAGGCGTTCGGAGGCGGCATTGGATCTGTAACTATGTATTGCTTTTAACCATCTTAGCGGTATGGACGAGCTCAGCTCGTCCATCACCGCCGATGGCTGCCGCTCAGGCCCTGCTGGGCCGATTTTGACGAAATAAAGAGCAGCACACGCAGCCGGCACTTTGCCAGCCGCGTGTGCTGCCCGATCGCCGCCGCTCTGCGGCGATCCGCCGCGAGCAGCGGCGAAAGAGGGTCCCCCCAGCCGCCTGAGCCCTGCGCAGCCGGAACAAATAGTTCCGGCCAGCGCTGAGGGCTGGATCGGAGGCGGCGGACGTCAGGACGTCGGCTGACGTCCATGACGTCACTCCGCTCGTCGCCATGGCGACAGGAGAAGCCAAACACGGAAGGCTGCTCATTGCGGCCTTCCGTGTTAATTTTGGCCGCCGGAGGCGATCGGAAGAACGCCTCCGGAGCGCCATCTAGTGGGCTTTCATGCAGCCAACTTTCAGTTGGCTGCATGAAATAGTTTTTTTTTTATTTACAAAAAACCCTCATGCAGCCACCCTGGCGATCTTAATAGAACGCCAGGGTGGTTAAACAAAGAAACTTTTATGTACGTAGGTTTTTTACGGGGCCTGGGTGCCTTATTAAACTTTTTACACTATGAGAGGCTGTCTCTCTGTATGCTTTATAGATATCGCCATTGGATTTGATATGCTTACTATCAAGCAGTGATCTGGTGAGCAGGGGCAAACGGGGGGGAGTGTGATATCCTCCTGTCCTATTGGTGGTAGCCTTAATCTTTTCAGCACTACCCTTTTGAGCACAGGGGTGTTGTGTTAAAAGTGTTACCCGCTATGAGGGCATTCCCCTTGTACTCTGCTTATCTTTAAAGGTCCTGTGAAGGTTCAAACTGACAGTGCTGGCGCTGCTATCTCGACTGAATGACTACGGCAAGGAGAGTACAGGTGGCCATACACTCATTAGATTAGCAGCAGATAGATCATCAGATAGATTTTCTGATCTATCTGATGTGTTTAGGAACATTTTTTACTAGGAACAGATTTCCAATAGATTTCAGTATGAAATCTATTGAAAATCGATCTGATGGCATTTTTTTGCCATCAGATTTCCATTAGGTCCAATGTAAAATGATAAGCAATCTCAACAGACCTTCCTAAACTTTCCAACATGTCAGATCGATTGAAATCGGCTGCAAATCGATCGATCGGCCAATAATCGGCTGAGTGTATGGGCCCCTTTAGAGACATGACTTGCTTTGTGTGCTCTGTAAAGTGCTGTGGAAGATGTCAGTGTTAATTAAATATATGAGAGATGATAATTCCAGTATCAACAAAAACACCACCAGGGCTATCTAAAAAAACAAGAGAGACCAGGAGCTCAATGGTTAGATATAGCTGATCATTTGGAAAAGAAAAATAGATAATTTAAGATTACACTCGCTACAGTAGGTTGCAACTACTTGCAACCACCATTAGAGCCTGCAGGTAGATGACCGCCCCCTGCTTGGTTTTCTGGATCTCCATGCAGGAACCAGTTGGTCGCAATCACTTCAAGTTCTTTAACCAGTTCCTTTCCAGATGACGTGAAAATAAGTCTCTGCACTTTCCTACCCACAAAAGCTTAGATAACACTGTTTACTTATTTATTTAAGGAGAGATAGCCAAATAAAATGTGTGGGTTTATTATACAATAGAACTGTTTACCTTAAAACTATAATGTATGAAAGTGGATAAATTGTGTATTTTTTCACGTTTTCCCTTATTTTCCTTTTAAAATGCATAGAAAATAAGGAAATTACTAAAAACAAATATCAGCCACAAAAAGCCTAATTTGTCCTGAAAAAAAACAATATATAGATCATTTAGTCGTGATAATTATTGATAAAGTTATAACCAAAGTAATCAGAGCTGAGCTCGACTGTGATAATGACTAGGGTAGGCAAGAGGTTAAATTACAACTAAAAACATACTTCCTCAGAACTCAGGTGCAGAACTGACAAACCCTGTTGTGGGGGCACTGTTGGATATAAAACTCATTAAGGAGATGTAGTGATGGTCTTAAATCTCCCGAAGAATAGGCCAGTATTACTTGGGGAAAAAAATACTTTTACTGAAGTTCTAAAAGCACAACACGTTTAGCGGGACCTTTCCCACTTCTTCAGGGCAATCAAATCACTGTGCCTTAATGATCTGGTTTCTGGTATTGATCACCTCTATACTAACTAAATATATTTTAATAATAATAACTATATAATCTTCAATTGTGACAGCACCAATGTAGCTTGACGTGCAGCGATCAACCCTGGAGTGCACAGGGTGTAACATCAAATAGGATAGCAGGATCCGCACCGTCTAAAATCCAAATTTATTCGAACATTTTAAAATCCATAACAGGCAATACTGAGTGTGAGCCGGGTCACCATGACGCACGGCGTTTCAGAATCTAGCTCTTTCCTCAGATGGCTGTAGCACACACTCTGACATACAAAGCCTCACTGCTGTTATATATAGTCATGGAGAGGACCTGATGGAAGACTCTGCAAATTCCAAACAATTTACATACATGCATATTCATGAGCCATACATATTGCACATACCTAATGATATTTACCATCATATACATACTTATCTGAGTATATTGGGGAGTCACAAGTAGGAGCATAGAACATATGTACACTCAGACTTACTTTCAGTAGAAAAATCCACGGAGTTCAGTCTCTCATCGTGTACTTCTCTTTACCACGGTGTCAGCCAATGAACAACAGGCCGACACCGTCCGCTCGACTCAGTCTCTCCTCCTTAGGCCGCTAGCCAATCACATACGCGGCTACAGCGTCCGCTCAAAGACTTCAGTCATGCGTACATAATGACGCTTGATGGCATGTGAAGACGCGTAGCCGCTAGCCAGTCACATACGCGGCTACAGCGTCCGCTCAAAGACTTGAATCATGCGTCCGTAATGACGTCTGGCGGCATGTGAAGACGCCTAGAAAACGCCCACACGCCCAACTCCGCCAGCCAGTAGAATTAGGAGCGACACCATCCGCTCTAGAACCAATCTGTGTATTAAAATACATAAACAAGGCGGCAGATGACCGTGCGAGCGTCCCCAACCGCCCCCCAGGTCGCCAAAAGCGCCACAACAGTGCAACCTATATAGTTTATATAGTTAGTGGGACTGGAAGTACATCCCTAGCTCAAAATTGCATAACAATGCATACATAAAATCTATGAGAAAAATTCCTCTTTATCAAAAATGTATATTTATCAAAAATACAAAAACCATATATAAAGAACCGTATATAAAGAGCTAGAGTGTAACCTCCAACCCACCAACTAATCAAACAATCCACAAAAATTTACAAAACTTCTTGTTCAAAACTTCCTAGGTCATCACATTAGTTAAATCATATTCTCTATTTAAACCTTTAGGCTCCAACGTCTCTAGTTTCTTAATCCAATAATGTTCTCTTTTCAATAATTGTTTTTGTCTATCACCTCCTCTCCTCAATATAGGGACCCCCTCTAACACTTGTACACGCAGCTGTGATAAACCATGATTGAAGGTAGTAAAATGATGTGAGACCGCTAGCTCTAAGTTTTTATTCCTAATCGAAGATTTGTGTGATGCTATCCTGTCTCTCAGGGCCTGTGTAGTCTGACCCACATATCCAATCCCACAGGGGCACTTTAACAAGTAAACCACATATTTAGAATCACATGTATACTGGCCTCTTATTTTAAACTTAGTGCCCCTGCAGGGATGGGTAACTGTATCCCCTTTAGCAATGTAACTGCAGAGGTGACAATTTAAACATGGATAAGTTCCATTTCTCACCGTCTTAAATGGTTTTTCTGGCCCTATGTCACCCTTGACTATAATGTCTCTTAGTGATGGAGCTCTTTTATAGGACATCAGTGGACCTTCCCGAAACTCACGGACATATGGCAAGCCCTCTCTTAAGATTGACCAATGGCTGTTAATTTTTTTTTCAATTTTATCAGACAAAATGTTAAAAGTTGTGACACATGGAATCCTATTATTGTAATCACCTCTACATTTCCTTTTTGATCCACTCCATTTACTCCTATGACTTGTCCCAATCTTTTTGTTATCCACTAAGCACCTCATTGGATATCCTCTAGCCAAAAATTTGTATTTCATCTCCTCTAATCTGGACTTTCTAATCTGGGGGTCACTAACTATTCTCTCTACCCTTTTAAACTGTCCTTTAGGTATGTTATTTTTAATGTGAGGAACATGAAAGCTATTATAGTGCAAGATAGAATTTCTGTCAGTGGGTTTTGTATAAAGATCCGTGGTCAAACGACCACCATCCTTAATCACCCATGTGTCTAAAAAACTAATCCTTTCGTGATCACTTTCAATCGTCAATCTAATCTCAGGGCATGCAGCATGTAATTGTGTGACAAAGGTCTCTAGGCTCGAACGTGGCCCCTCCCACAAACAAAAAATGTCATCAATATACCGTCGCCAAAGTAAAACATGTTTACAAAAAAGTGAATTAGAAAAAACAAATGCGCCCTCATAGAGGCCCATAAACAAATTGGCATAGGAAGGGGCCACGTTCGAGCCCATCGCCGTCCCTCTACGCTGCATGTAGAAAGTGTCACCAAAAAGGAAATAGTTGTATCTCAACACAAGGTTCAATAGTTGGATCAAAAAACCCCTCTGTTCCTTATCAAAATCCGTGCAAATCTGTAAATAGTGTTCAATTGCCTCCAAACCTCCCTCATGGGGAATGGAAGTATATAAACTGTTTACATCCATAGTAACCAACAATACATTTTCCCCCACACTGTCCAACTTGGAGATGGTTGACAAAAATTGTTGCGTGTCCCTAAGGTAAGAATCTAGGGTAAGTACTATCGGTTTCAAAATCCTATCTAAAAAGATGGCTATGTTGGAAAAAATAGACCCCACCCCCGACACTATAGGTCGGCCGGGGGGATTTTGTAGTTTCTTATGGATCTTTGGTAGAGTATATATAATGGGAGTTCTCGGATTTTCCACCATTAGAAACTTTTTAAGGTCCCTGTCAATCAATTGTCTCTCCTCTGCTCTGGTAAGTAGTTCCTCTATTTTCTTGTATATCATCTTAGTAGGATTTTCCGTAAGTCTCTCGTATACATCCTTGTCATTCAACTGTAGAAGGATTTCCTCTTTATATGCCACCTTGTCCATGATAACAACAGCTCCGCCTTTATCGGCTGCTCTAACAATAATCTGGTCATTCCTGGCCAAAGACCTGATAGCCTGTCTTTCCTCCCCTGTCACATTGCTTTTGATATGTTTTATTTTTTTAGCATCAAAGTCAGATTGTAGTTTCTGAATATCTGTATTCACACTTTTTATATATCTATCGATAACTAAATGGCTAGGCGGTTGAAAGCTACTTTTATTTCTCAAGCCCCATTCTTTTAAATTAATACTATCAGGAGATTCTTGTTGAGTGGAAGTATAAATAAATCCTCCAGCAAAAAAGTTTTTTAGTTTTATACTCCTAAAAAAACGACCCAATTCTAGATCTAAACTAAAAAAATCAGGAAAAAAAGTGGGAGAACCTACAGATCAGTCCTCAAGCGATTTTTTAGCTGGAACAGACGATCCATCCCAGCACTCGGACAGCACAAGCGGAGGGGAGGCAAAAGATTCCAGAAACGCAAACAAAGAGAGGCGGAGAGGGAACTCCAAAATGGAATTGAGAATACGAAAATAGAAAAAGTAGATCTTGTAGTGAACATCTCCCAATATGAATTAACGCCTGTGGAACACCATGTGTTGAATTTTGGATTATCATTTTGTCCCACTTTTTTTCCTGATTTTTTTAGTTTAGATCTAGAATTGGGTCGTTTTTTTAGGAGTATAAAACTAAAAAACTTTTTTGCTGGAGGATTTATTTATACTTCCACTCAACAAGAATCTCCTGATAGTATTAATTTAAAAGAATGGGGCTTGAGAAATAAAAGTAGCTTTCAACCGCCTAGCCATTTAGTTATCGATAGATATATAAAAAGTGTGAATACAGATATTCAGAAACTACAATCTGACTTTGATGCTAAAAAAATAAAACATATCAAAAGCAATGTGACAGGGGAGGAAAGACAGGCTATCAGGTCTTTGGCCAGGAATGACCAGATTATTGTTAGAGCAGCCGATAAAGGCGGAGCTGTTGTTATCATGGACAAGGTGGCATATAAAGAGGAAATCCTTCTACAGTTGAATGACAAGGATGTATACGAGAGACTTACGGAAAATCCTACTAAGATGATATACAAGAAAATAGAGGAACTACTTACCAGAGCAGAGGAGAGACAATTGATTGACAGGGACCTTAAAAAGTTTCTAATGGTGGAAAATCCGAGAACTCCCATTATATATACTCTACCAAAGATCCATAAGAAACTACAAAATCCCCCCGGCCGACCTATAGTGTCGGGGGTGGGGTCTATTTTTTCCAACATAGCCATCTTTTTAGATAGGATTTTGAAACCGATAGTACTTACCCTAGATTCTTACCTTAGGGACACGCAACAATTTTTGTCAACCATCTCCAAGTTGGACAGTGTGGGGGAAAATGTATTGTTGGTTACTATGGATGTAAACAGTTTATATACTTCCATTCCCCATGAGGGAGGTTTGGAGGCAATTGAACACTATTTACAGATTTGCACGGATTTTGATAAGGAACAGAGGGGTTTTTTGATCCAACTATTGAACCTTGTGTTGAGATACAACTATTTCCTTTTTGGTGACACTTTCTACATGCAGCGTAGAGGGACGGCGATGGGCTCGAACGTGGCCCCTTCCTATGCCAATTTGTTTATGGGCCTCTATGAGGGCGCATTTGTTTTTTCTAATTCACTTTTTTGTAAACATGTTTTACTTTGGCGACGGTATATTGATGACATTTTTTGTTTGTGGGAGGGGCCACGTTCGAGCCTAGAGACCTTTGTCACACAATTACATGCTGCATGCCCTGAGATTAGATTGACGATTGAAAGTGATCACGAAAGGATTAGTTTTTTAGACACATGGGTGATTAAGGATGGTGGTCGTTTGACCACGGATCTTTATACAAAACCCACTGACAGAAATTCTATCTTGCACTATAATAGCTTTCATGTTCCTCACATTAAAAATAACATACCTAAAGGACAGTTTAAAAGGGTAGAGAGAATAGTTAGTGACCCCCAGATTAGAAAGTCCAGATTAGAGGAGATGAAATACAAATTTTTGGCTAGAGGATATCCAATGAGGTGCTTAGTGGATAACAAAAAGATTGGGACAAGTCATAGGAGTAAATGGAGTGGATCAAAAAGGAAATGTAGAGGTGATTACAATAATAGGATTCCATGTGTCACAACTTTTAACATTTTGTCTGATAAAATTGAAAAAAAAATTAACAGCCATTGGTCAATCTTAAGAGAGGGCTTGCCATATGTCCGTGAGTTTCGGGAAGGTCCACTGATGTCCTATAAAAGAGCTCCATCACTAAGAGACATTATAGTCAAGGGTGACATAGGGCCAGAAAAACCATTTAAGACGGTGAGAAATGGAACTTATCCATGTTTAAATTGTCACCTCTGCAGTTACATTGCTAAAGGGGATACAGTTACCCATCCCTGCAGGGGCACTAAGTTTAAAATAAGAGGCCAGTATACATGTGATTCTAAATATGTGGTTTACTTGTTAAAGTGCCCCTGTGGGATTGGATATGTGGGTCAGACTACACAGGCCCTGAGAGACAGGATAGCATCACACAAATCTTCGATTAGGAATAAAAACTTAGAGCTAGCGGTCTCACATCATTTTACTACCTTCAATCATGGTTTATCACAGCTGCGTGTACAAGTGTTAGAGGGGGTCCCTATATTGAGGAGAGGAGGTGATAGACAAAAACAATTATTGAAAAGAGAACATTATTGGATTAAGAAACTAGAGACGTTGGAGCCTAAAGGTTTAAATAGAGAATATGATTTAACTAATGTGATGACCTAGGAAGTTTTGAACAAGAAGTTTTGTAAATTTTTGTGGATTGTTTGATTAGTTGGTGGGTTGGAGGTTACACTCTAGCTCTTTATATACGGTTCTTTATATATGGTTTTTGTATTTTTGATAAATATACATTTTTGATAAAGAGGAATTTTTCTCATAGATTTTATGTATGCATTGTTATGCAATTTTGAGCTAGGGATGTACTTCCAGTCCCACTAACTATATAAACTATATAGGTTGCACTGTTGTGGCGCTTTTGGCGACCTGGGGGGCGGTTGGGGACGCTCGCACGGTCATCTGCCGCCTTGTTTATGTATTTTAATACACAGATTGGTTCTAGAGCGGATGGTGTCGCTCTTAATTCTACTGGCTGGCGGAGTTGGGCGTGTGGGCGTTTTCTAGGCGTCTTCACATGCCGCCAGACGTCATTACGGACGCATGATTCAAGTCTTTGAGCGGACGCTGTAGCCGCGTATGTGATTGGCTAGCGGCTACGCGTCTTCACATGCCATCAAGCGTCATTATGTACGCATGACTGAAGTCTTTGAGCGGACGCTGTAGCCGCGTATGTGATTGGCTAGTGGCCTAAGGAGGAGAGACTGAGTCGAGCGGACGGTGTCGGCCTGTTGTTCATTGGCTGACACCGTGGTAAAGAGAAGTACACGATGAGAGACTGAACTCCGTGGATTTTTCTACTGAAAGTAAGTCTGAGTGTACATATGTTCTATGCTCCTACTTGTGACTCCCCAATATACTCAGATAAGTATGTATATGATGGTAAATATCATTAGGTATGTGCAATATGTATGGCTCATGAATATGCATGTATGTAAATTGTTTGGAATTTGCAGAGTCTTCCATCAGGTCCTCTCCATGACTATATATAAGAGCAGTGAGGCTTTGTATGTCAGAGTGTGTGCTACAGCCATCTGAGGAAAGAGCTAGATTCTGAAACGCCGTGCGTCATGGGGACCCGGCTCACACTCAGTATTGCCTGTTATGGATTTTAAAATGTTCGAATAAATTTGGATTTTAGACGGTGCGGATCCTGCTATCCTATTTAATAATAATAACTATAACAGATACCAGTGGGAAACCTTAGTGATGCAGAGCTACTGGTGAATATTGTTCTGTTCCTTACTTTCAGGCCACTTACACCCCTTAAATCTTTTAAGGTACAAATTTAGAGTGTATATAGGTGTTCACCAATGTCAGTGGCCTCCTCTCCTGCAATTGCCAAGCCGGAGAATCTGTGGCCCATCACTATTGTTGTGCACCTCTTATTCATATCCTCCTACCCCCACCACAGAACAGAAAAGACTGACACACAGCTGAACAGTGTTTTAATACAAAGGTTATTTCTAAACTGTCACCTCAAATCAGGAATAGTTGCTTCAGGCAACAACTATCCTAACTGTATAATGTAGTTTCTGGCTATTAGTGGGCATAATACCAATCACTGCTATTGTCATGCTCATTATTATTATTATAATTATTATTATCATGTTTTATTTATACAGCACCAACATCTTCTGTAGCACTTAACATAGTAGAAAACAAATGTTGAGGAGCTTAGATACATGAGAAATTCAAAACTGTGTTCAATCCAGCCATCCAGCAATACAAGCACAAATACTGTACATACACAGATGATGTGTGGTTTGAGACATCACCGATACTGGTACATGGTCCTATGATAAATTACAGCAGAATAAGAAACACTAGGAGGAAGTCCCTGCCCATGCAAGCTTACAATCTATACCAACACCAACACTTTCATAGACTACAGTATATTCAAACATCTGTGAAATAATGTCATTTTTAAGTGAGAAGAATTTAAATGGTTACATAGTTACATAGTTATTTTGGTTGAAAAAAGACATACGTCCATCGAGTTCAACCAGTACAAAGTACAACTCCAGCCCGTCCCCCACATACCCCTGTTGATCCAGAGGAAGGCGAAAAACCCCCCACAAGGCATGGTCCAATTAGCCCCAAAAGGGAAAAATTCCTTCCTGACTCCAGATGGCAATCAGATAAAATCCCTGGATCAACATCATTAGGCATAACCTAGTAATTGTAGCCATGGATGTCTTTCAACGCAAGGAAAGCATCTAAGCCCCCTTTAAATGCAGGTATAGAGTTTGCCATAACGACTTCCTGTGGCAATGCATTCCACATCTTAATCACTCTTACTGTAAAGAACCCTTTCCTAAATAAATGGCTAAAACGTTTTTCCTCCATGCGCGGCTCATGTCCTCTAGTCCTTTGAGAAGGCCTAGGGACAAAAAGCTCATCCGCCAAGCTATTATATTGCCCTCTGATGTATTTATACATGTTAATTAGATCTCCTCTAAGGCGTCTTTTCTCTAGACTAAATAAACCCAGTTTATCTAACCTTTCTTGGTAAGCGAGACCTTCCATCCCACGTATCAATTTTGTAGCCCGTCTCTGCACCTGCTCTAAAACTGCAATATCTTTTTTGTAATGTGGTGCCCAGAACTGAATTCCATATTCCAGATGTGGCCTTACTAGAGAGTTAAACAGGGGCAATATTATGCTAGCATCTCGAGTTTTTATTTCCCTTTTAATGCATCCCAAAATTTTGTTTGCTTTAGCTGCAGCGGCTTGGCATTGAGTACGATTATTTAACTTGTTGTCGATGAGTACTCCTAAGTCCTTCTCCAAGTTTGATGTTCCCAACTGTATCCCATTTATTTTGTATGGTGCTAGACCATTGGTACGACCAAAATGCATGACTTTACATTTGTCAACATTGAATTTCATCTGCCATGTATGTGCCCATATAGCCATCCTATCCAGATCCTGTTGCAATATGACACTATCTTCCTGAGAGTTGATGATTCTGCACAATTTTCTATCATCTGCAAAAATAGCAACATTGCTCACTACTGCATCTACTAGGTCATTAATAAATAAATTGAAGAGCACTGGACCCAGTACAGACCCCTGTGGGACCCCACTGCTAACAGTCTCCCATTTTGAGTACGATCCATTGACCACAACTCTTTGTTTTCTGTCCATTAGCCAGTTCCCTATCCATGCACACAAACTCTTCCCCAGTCCTTGCATCCTCAACTTTTGCACCAGACTTCTGTGGGGAACAGTGTCGAAGGCCTTTGCAAAGTCCAAGTATATCACATCTACAGCATTCCCAAAATCCATATTAGCATTCACTACCTCATAAAAGCTGAGCATGTTAGTCAAACAGGACCTGTCTTTAGTAAACCCATGGTGATGCTGAGAAATAAGATTATTTTCTACTATGAAGTCATGTATAGTATCTCTTAGTAACCCCTCAAATAGTTTGCATACAACTGATGTTAAGCTTACAGGTCTATAATTTCCTGGATCAGATTTTTTGCCCTTCTTAAATAATGGGAAAACGTGGGCTGGGTTAATATTGCATCTTGAGCATATGTCAGTATTCTTTTTTATCTGACTTATGTTCAGCTTTAAGTTAAAGTTTTGAGTTCAAAAAACATTTTGTTGTGAAGTTTTTCAAGGTTATAAACATGAACAGTGTATCTTCCCCACGCAGAAGGCTGTAAGTTACACTGGCATTTTAATCATAGTGTAGTAACTATATCACTTGCCAAGGTAAATATACTTATTGAGTTCTACAAAAAAAGGTCACTATACAATTCAGTTTCCACATGTAGCACAAAATAATAATAATAATAATTGTGTTTAATACAGGATGTGTTTTCTTTCACATTTTGGATATTGCGGTTTTCATGCAGTTCAATCCAACTTTTAAAGCACATGTGTTTTACAGATCGCAAGGGCACTGTGATTAACATAGTGACTGCTGTGCCCATTACAGAGTGGTGCGCTATGTTTTTAACCATATTTGCAAACAGAGTGCATGCTGCAGTTTGCCTGCATTTGCAATTACACAGTGCCTTGCGATTTTCTATGCAATCCTCATTTGAAACTTCCAGCGGCTTATTTTTTCACATTGAGTAACGTAATCACACCCGCCAATCGCACCTATAAATCACAGCTAGAAAACGTGAAAATTGCAAATGCAGAGCACTACAATTGTGATTTTCAGTGAGGAAGGTCCCTTACTCCATCCAGTACTGCCAGACCTTTTGTAGCTCTGAGATTGTATCAGTCACATTAATGTTGTACACTTAAAGAGAAACTCCGACCAAGAATTGAACTTTATCCCAATAGTAGCTGATACCCCGTTTTACATGAGAAATCTATTCCTTTTCACAAACAGACCATCAGGGGGCGCTGTATGACTGATATTGTGGTGAAACCCCTCCAACAAGAAACTCTGAGGACCGTGGTACTCCTGGCAGTTTCCTGTCTGTGAACCTTGCTGCATTGTGGGAAATAGCTGTTTACAGCTGTTTCCAACTGCCAGAAAAGCATGCAGCAGCTATATCACCTGCCAACAGTAAAAATGTCACCATGTAATAAATGTCAGAATGCAAATCAGGGATTTAAAAGAGTTTACAATGGGCAAACACTGACTAAATCATTTATACGTAATTATTGTAAAAATGAAACACTTTTTTATTACATTATTTTCACTGGAATTCCTCTTTAAGTCTTTAAATCGCATATTTCAAAATTCACAATTTATGTGTAAGTGATGAATTACATTGCAAATTACATGAAGTACTTTGTAAACACACACTACAGATAATAGCAAATGAATTAGGAATAAAGTTTTCCAGGGATCCTGAGAACATCAGAGATCTTGTTTAACCTCAATCCGCAGTGGGAATTAGAGGGCATTTCTGAGAAATTCCTAATCGTTCCTTCCCACTCTGTTTAAATTTAGAATTTGTCTCCTCTGCACTTCTTACTACAGCAGCAGCCTGTCCACGTCTATTTATCCTCCCTGAATATTGGTACTGAAAAGTATAGCGGAAACAGATCCTATCACCATATCTTTCACATCTGTCATAAGGTCACCAGGTTTTTAGGTTTTTTTTGTGTGTGTGTTTTCAGTAAATTAATTAAAATCTGCACACAGCTGAATCTTAGTTACATGGCTGTGAGCAAGTAGTAATCACTTTTTAGGACGTTCTGTTAGGAGTGGTCTAATTAAATTAATTCCTTTGGGACTTTGAAATACAAACATTCACAAATATTTTCAGTTTTATTACTGTAAAAATCATATTTTTTCTACACCAGAGACTCTTTCATTACAGTCAAACTCTAACTAGCCTGAAAAGTATTGCAAGTGTGAGATCCACTGTCAGATTTTTATGGTTTAAAGAGAAACCGATAATAGGACACAGAGGCATGTTCTGTGCACACTACCTACTCCAGTCGGAAGCTAAGCCGTGACCTGGAAGTACTTAGTAAAAACCATCTCGGGTTCTCTTTAAGATGCCTACTAAAATTGCCCACGGCAAATTTGTCAGCAAAGAATCGCCTGAGCGATCAGATAAATGCAATCATATTGGCAGAAAATAAACCTTGCTGATGTCCCTAATCAACTGTGGATGATTCTAAGGGCCTGTGCTGTACACACTGCTGCGCTTGTGCTGCGTTTTTAAAATCGTGTGCAATTTTTAATTCGTAAAGCCTTCATGAAAATAGAAAATAGAAAAATCGAATCGCACCAGTGTGTGCAGGTCTTCATGATTTTTTTATGATTTTTTAAAAAACCTTGCGATTAAAAAAGTATGCCATTTTAAAAGGGCAGCACAAGCAGAGCAGTGTGTACAGGCACTAATAGTGATCGTTTGATGACATAGGGTTCTCACCTTTCCCCACTTCATCTAAAGTTACAGGTGTCAAGGACCGCATGGGCTGGTCTGTAATTGGGTTAATCGCTCAGATTCAGAAACTCGATCTCGCTGTCACTTTGCGCATAGATTAGTTAACCAAGTTATTTTTTGAAACCAGAAAATTTATTTGTTTTCTGTCTGTGATAACCCCATTTTGAATGATTAATAAATGGGATTTTCCATTGTCTAAATTCAAATTTGTGGAGGGAAGTTTTTTAAGCTGCATTTGGGGACAATCTCTGGTTACCAATCAAAAAACATATGCTTGTCAGTTAGGTGTGAAGGAGCCACTTGTGAAGTGGGTTAGGGGACTCTGTTCTCATTCAGAATGGGTGTTGGGGAGAAAGCAAAAGAAAAAAAAACTTCTAAGTCCATTTAAAAGCGAAACTAAAACAGTAGCTCTGCTGGACTATCCGGAAATTGGCGATTGCGCACGACTCGTTCATGACAACAGGGTACCCAGCAAGCTCATGGTGAACCAGAACTCCTAGGAGTGTGTAAGGGGTTGCAAAGGACCAAAAGCCCTCTTTTTAAAATGTTAAGCAAAACAAATGTTTGCCTTCTTAAAACAGAAAGTATTTGCAAGTATTTAGATTGGAGTGAGCATATAATGTCTACGTCTACTACAATGTATCACTGCTGAAGATGCAAATCATCCTTTGTCCCTGTAAGCTAAACACACCTCCAGATCCACTGGAATGCAATGATGTGTCAGCTTCATAATATTACAGAGCCAAGCTAATCCAACATGCATACAGACTATTTTGGATTGTTTGATCCTCATCAGTGCATGGCTTGAATCAGAGCCAGGACAAGATCCTTCAGCATCCAAGGCTGAGACACCAAAGTGCGCCCCTCTATCCCTCCCACCCCAGCCGTCACACACTGATTGCTATTAGACTAAGAGGCGCCCCAGCCCCCCTCCCTCCCCCCCAACACCTTAATCTATAGTTATCTGTCTTGCATTCACTGCCATGTATTCCCTTTTCTTATTTCTATTTGCTTCAAACACAATAGGGGATGATAGAGTGAGTTGTGCGCCCCCTCCGCCACTGCGCCCTGAGGCTGGAGCCTTTCTCGCCTCTGCCTCGGCCCGGCCCTGGCTTAAATTAATGTTGCTGTATTGCTCTATGGGGTTGCACTTCATCAAAGACCTACAAAAAAATGGCTGCTCATTATGCAAATTAACCAAATGATTTAAAGAGCAACTCCAACCAAGAATTGAACTTTATCCCAATCAGTAGCTGATACCCCCTTTTACATGAGAAATATATTGCTTTTCACAAACAGACCATCAGGGGGCGCTGTATGACTGATTTTGTGCTGAAACCCCTCCCACAAGAAGCTCTGGGACCGCGGTACTTTTGGCAGTTTGTTACAATGTAACAAGGTTCACAGACAGGAATTAGCTGTTTACAGCTGTCTCTAACAGCCAAAACAGCTAGCAGCAGCTACATAACCTGCCCACAGTAAAAATGTCACCATGTAATAAATGTCAGAATGTAAATCAGGGAGAGGAAAGATTTTACAATGAGCAAACACTGACTAAATCATTTATACATAATTATTGTAATAATGAAGCACTTTTTTTATTACATTATTTTCACTGGAGTTCCTCTTTAAGTAGATTTGACCATTTCGACTGAACCTTTTCTGACATTAATCAATAACTTTCTATCACATTGAAGCAACTAGCCAAATTGCTACAAGTTATGGCAGAAAACTTAAGACCTGCCTGAAAAAGCTAAGCAACTTTAGTGTTTGCCTACAAGCTATACAGAAAGGGCTTTAACAAAGACTCCATATGGAAGCATTCACATTTCAGGACCATGGAGGAATTCATTTCCTATGCTTAATACCAAACACAGTTCCCCACCTGGATGTAGAAGACAGATGCCTGAAGCCCTGAGGACTAGGGATGATTCAGAGGCGTGACTCACACTGTTCACAGCACCCTCCCCGAGAAAGACGCTGCAACCTACGCAGTCTGCGCTCTGCACTGACTAAGGCAGAACAGGCCAGAGCTGTTAACTGGCCAGCAATGGGAAACCTACTTCCTTATATCATTCTGCTAATCTAAGGTTTATCTGGAAGCTGCTGGTCAAAATTATTATTTAAAAAACGCTCAGCGACCTCATTAGGCAGGTTAATCAGCTATTGGGTGATTATTACATTCAGGCAAAGAAACAACAGACAAACTCTGCACACAGCTCCTGCTGCAGAGATGTCACTTTACACAGACAGACCTATATATGGATTCTGATTTCCTTTTGAAAGTGAGCCCGATGCTAAAGTATAACTTTGTAAAGCTTGGGCAATCAGCAGGCATGAGTAAGGCCACATGGGGGCAGGTGTGTGTGTGTATACCTCAGAGATAGCATAGTACCTTCAAGTGTAACTGTCGGGTATAACATAAAAAATCAATTCTTTATTTTTATCTAGTAAACAAGTAATAAGGATGCTAACCAGGCAATCCAAAAGTTAAAATCACTATTACTTTTCTTGTTGATAAATGATCATTCCCCAGTTTACCTGACTCTTATTTGGTACACACAACATTTTTTTGCTTCTCTACTTTCCCTTCAGACTTAACTAATGCAGCCTGATTGGCTGAACCCTCTTTCCCTCCTGTTTCCCCTTCCCACACATCTGTTCCTCTCTGATTCAGGGCCGGATTACCAACCAGGCAACAGAAGCAGTCGCTTGGGGCCCCATTCAGAGCCAAAGGGGCCAAATCAGCACATAATCCAGCCCTCGCCATTCTGTCAAAGGACGCCGCCCGCTGCTGAATGCCTTCAGAGCCGGGCTCTCCTCCTGGGTCCCTCTCCTGCTACTGTGCGCTCTGCCGCTGCCCGCTCCTCCCTTCCTTCCCACAGAGAACCACAGCTGCAGCGCACAGGAATGATAGCAGCACATGACAAACGCCCACTCACCTATCCGTGATGCAAGCGATAGGGGTCCCATCATCCAAAACCCATCTGTCTCCTCTACGGTGCCGCCGCTTGCTCTGAACTTCCTGATTCTCAGATCAGACAGGAAGTAGTAATGGTAGTAGTAAGAGAGCAACGGCACTCTAGTGGAGAGAAATGGGCTCCGAATGACGGGACCTCTATTGTTTGGATCGCAATAGGTGAATGCGAGTCATCTGGTGCTGTCATTTTCCTCCACTGCGGCTGCCCTTCTCTTCAGGACTACCGTATTCACGGGGGTGGAGGCTGCATGGTGGATAAGGCTGTCTAGTTTGGGAGGAAATTGGTTGTTAGGTGGTGGTTGCAATAAAATTTCATGGCGTCATGATTGCTATGTGATTTTTTTTGTGCTCCCATTGATCTGACCTAAATTACCAATGCAACATGCACTGCTCTGTTGTTTAGGTTAAAATCAAATAAAATGTTTTGAAAACAAACAAGTGGGAAAAGGACACCACAATCACCTTGTTAATTACGGTGCCCTTGTAATCACAAATCGTGTCCGATCTGAAAATTGGATAGAAACACAGTGAGTGGAATAGGTCCCTAAAGGACAGGAGGCAATGGGTAGTAGTAAATGGATCATACTTAGAATGGGAAACTCATAGCAGTGGAGTCCTGTATTGGACAGTACTGGGTCCTGTTGTCTTCAATTCATGTATTAATGACATATTAAATGGGAAAGTAGGCTTGCATCTTTACAGATGATACAGATTTATGTAGAATTATCAGCAGTCAACAGAATAGTGACCTTCTACAGAAGACTCTTGACAGCATGGCTATATTGGCAGGTAAAATGTAATATCAATAAATGCTGGTTATGCCAATGGCATCCTACTATGTAAACTATATAACATACAGCTGGGAACTTCATATCAACCATAACCATGCATAAACCATTTATAAAACAGGGAATGAAAACCCAAGATGCTAATAAACTACTGCCACTGTCAAAATCAATGCTGAAGCCACATCTGGGGTGTGGGACATAGATGTGGGCACCACGCTATGGCTAGAACTTTGCCCTTTTAAAACAGATACAGACATGGTCAACTAAGTTAATTAAAAGAGATAGAAGATACCGGTATAACTTTAGTTAGATTAGTTAAAATAACATAATGGATAAAATTTCTTATTTTTTACAATATTAATTTATAGACTATTTAGTCAGCGTTTGCCCATTGTAAAATGGGCTCTCCCTGATTTACATTCTGAAATGTATTACTGTGGTGACATCTTTAGTCCTGCCAGGTGATCTGTATGGAATGTGGCCTTTTACAATAAATATTGTAAAATATAAGAAATTTTATTAATAAGTAATTTTCACTGCACTTCCTCTTTAAGGTCCCTGTATGTAGGAAAAGGCACTGTGGAAAAATGCAGTTTATGCTTTTGAATTGGTAATACAAGAGAAGCCAAGACAAGGGTATTCACTATTTGCTCATGCTGATGTCATGCTGATGATATAACCTAAGTTTAGCACCTGTTCCAATTTTAAGGTGAATACGAAAAACTGTAATCTTGGACCTATGCTGCAGTCAGGATATCTTGAAGTAAACTAGCTGCTAATACAACTTTAACTGGTAAAAATGTGTTATAAAATATTCCGGAAACAATATCCATTATGTTACAAAAAACTTTAATATGAATTACTGGAACATTCTGTAGGAATGTAGGAATCGGTTGAATGCTTTGGACTGCCCTCTCTTCAATAGTACAGAGAGCATTGAGATAATCAAGGTGAAGAAGATGAGGTTTCAAAACTACTTTTACATAGGCCTCAATTCACTAAGCTTCATCCAACGCTTTATCAAACGTCTGATAATTTACCTCATGGGTAAAATCTAATTTTGAATTCACTAAGGTGTTATAGACATATTGAACATTTTATCGATAAAACATTCGATAAATATATAACACCTAAGTGAATTCAAAATTAGATTTTACCCATGAGGTAAATTATCAAACGTTCAATAAAGTGTTTGATAAAGCTTAGTGAATTGAGGCCATAATGTTCTGATCAAATTGTCAGCAGGCTGGTTTACAGCCTGTCAGAAGTTATTCCAATAGGTTTTCTTCTAAGTAAAGAATGGTATTTAATGATAAAAAAATGATTCACAAAGACATGTACTGCGCAAAAGCACACCCCTCCCAGCCACGGGAGTGTAATTGCGAGAGGCACGTGGCCCACCCATGCATTTGCAGAAACCTATGGCCCAGCTGAGGTTGGCAATCTTACGGATGTGACAGCAGCAGCCTGGAGGAAAGCAAAACTGCAGCCCTGGGCCAGATAGACTTCTAGGGGCTGTAAAAAGCCCCAGGAAAGTAAAGGTAATTCTTTATTTTTCACCTCGGATATCCTTTATAAGGAACCCAAGCCGAAGCTCAGGTTCAGAAAGAGATAATACCGTATTTGTTGCCGTATAAGACGCACTTTTTCTCCCCAAAAAATGGGGCGAAAAAGTCCCTGCATCTTATACGGCAAAGGCAGGGAATCCCCTATTTAATAACGCCCGCCGATACCGAACCGCTGACCCGCCGCCATCGGGGATTCCCTGCCTTTCTGTGCCTGCCTTCCCCTGCCTGCCTGAGTCTCCTGGCCCCCCGGGTGGAGTGTCAATAGCGGCGGCAACTTACCTTTGGCAGGCTCCCGCGCTGATCCTAGATCATTGCGCTGCCCCCCCTAGCCTCCTCTGCCTCCCCCCTGCTTATCTGGCCCCCCCGGGTGTAGCAATAAGTATCGGTAGCTTACCTCCGCAGTGCCCCCGCGATGACTGCAGACATCCGTCTTCCAGGCACTTCTCGCTCTAGTGACCGGCTTTGAACTGCGCGTCATCAGTTCAAGCCGGTCACTAGAGCGAGAAGTGCCTGGAAGACGGATGTCTGCAGTCATCGTGGGCGCACTGCGGAGGTAAGCTACCGATACTTATTGCTACACCGGGGGGGCCAGATAAGCAGGGGGGAGGCAGAGGAGGCTAGCGGGGGGCAGCGCAATGATCTAGGATCAGCGCGGGAGCCTGCCAAAGGTAAGTTGCCGCCGCTATTGACTTTCCATCCGGAGGGGCCAGGAGACTCGGGAGCGAGGAAGGCAGGCACGGGGAAGGGAGGGGGGAGAAGAGGACACATGGGGGGAGAAGAGGACACATGGGGGGAAATGAGGACACCCAGGAGGACATATGGGGGGCACAGGAGAACATATGGGGGGCATAGGAGCACACATGAGGGGGCACAGAAAGACACATGGGGCATATGAGGACACACAGGACACATGGAGGGCACAGGAGGTCATATAGGGGCACAAGAGCACATATGAGGACACACAGGAGGACATATAGGGGCACAGGAGCACATATGAGGACACACAGGAGGACATGGGGGGGCACAGAAGTACACATGGGGGGCACATGAGGACACTGCAGGACACATGGAGGGCACAGAAGGACACATGGGGGGCACATGAGAACACACAGGAGGACACATGGGGGGGCACAGAAGTACACATGGGAGGCACAGAAGGACACATGGGGGCACAGGAGGACACATGGGGGCACATGAGGACACACAGAAGGACACATGGGGATATGGGGGGCACAGGAGCACACATGAGGACACACAGAAGGACATGTACAAGTTGCTACTGGAATATGGACGCACCAGGTTTAGTATTTTTTTTCCCCTAGTTTTTGCCCTCTAAACCTGGGTGCGTCTTATATTCCGGATCATCTTATACGGCGCGAAATACGGTAGCTAAAGAGACAGAAGCTTCCCTTGGCATCCTCTGCTCTTGCACTGCGGAACACAGTCCCCTGCACATCAGGGCTGTGATGAGCAAGGGCATGCATGCACAAGTGGCTCCAGCTTACTGTGTATGCATGCCTGCGCTCGCGCAGCTACTGAACAGCCACGGTAATACCAAAAGTGGAGTGCAGCCCCGATAAGATTGGGGACTATTCCTTGTCGGCAATCTTCTGGGAGTCTGCGCTCGGTGAGGGGAGACCACAGAATGCAGAGGGAAGCCTCAATAGGATTCCGAGGCTTCCCTTTCTTTATCTAAGTACCTATTTTCGCACCCCAACTTCGGCTCAGTTACAATTTAAGATATATGCTAGCTTTGTACAGGAGATTGTCTAGGAGACCAGCAAATAGCTCTTTAAAGAAAAAAAAGAATAAAAAGCATTAAAAATACTATTCCTACTGGAAAAAGTAATGTTATACTACCACACCCTTCCCAGCCTTCTTAACAGAAGAATTTTCTTGCTAAATATTCTAATTGGACTGTTACTGGCTGATTACAATCGTTAAGGTTTGGCATTTGTTTGATGATGAGGATCATTAGAGTGGCAACATCACAATTTCCTGTTTGCCAGTGCCAGCAATCATCACAGCACTCCAGACTTTTAGAGTTAATTTGTATAATTTATGTGGAACTTAAAATGCGTGTCACTCCCAAACAAGTCTAACATGTCTCTATTGTATTTTACATTGTCAGTTAATATAGAAGACATTAATAAAAAAAAAAAATATATATATATATATATATATATATATATATATACATATTGAGTTGAGAAAAAGTGTCTGTTGTTAACTACTGTCTCATCTTCATTCTCATTATGTGTCTAAACCATTTGAGTTTTTTTGTTTTCATATCATGAAAAGACCAGATTCTTTCGAGAAGGCTTTCCTGCTTGGAATAATTGAAGGAATAAGAAGGTGGTGCAGGCAAAGACTAAGATGGATAGGCAGCATATTATTATTATTTAGTATTTATGTGGCACCGACATATTCCACAGCGCTGTACAGAGTAGATAGTCTTGTCCCTAACTGTCCCTCAGAGGAGCTCACAATCCAATCCATACCACAGTAATGTGTCTATCATGGTCTAAGGTCAATTTTATGAGGAAACCATTTAAGTTAGCTTTATGTTTTTGTGATGTAGGAGGAAACTCACGCAGACACACTGAGAACATACAAACCCCTGCAAATAGTGTATGTGAAGCTATGCTCATGCCCACGCAATTGGCAAGATTTCCAATGATCACAGAGTTGGACCCAACTAAACAGATGAGGGGTGTAACGGTTGTGGAACTTTCTCCGTGATCAGCGCACAACGCGTGCGCTGACACGGCGGAAATCCTCCACAAGCGTATAATTGCAGGCACCCAGCAAAAGGTGCTACGCACCTGTAGAGGGAAATTCCTGTCGGCAGATGGCGCTGGGGAGTGCAGAGGAACCAATCCTCTGTACCTCCACAAATGCCAGACTGGAATTGTACGAAGTGCAGAACGCAATCGCAAGAGAGGTAATTGTGAATGAGAACGAGCAAAGGGACAGGTTGTATGTGTGTGCGCCAACCAGTGCACACAGAACAGCAGATATGAAATAGGAACGCGATCGCGAGAGGTGCGATCGCCAGACGTGATACAAGGCAGATCTGAACAGAATACGAGGTTAGCAAAGGCACAGCAAATAATACAATGAGAATAACAAGGAAAATAACAAACGCTAACTGAACGCGAACACCGCACTCATTTGCAACAATGCACGCTTTTGTGCGCGGTGTCCACGTGATAAGCACAATAGAGACAAGCACGCCTAACTAACCAAGACAAGACAAACATGTAACAGAGGACGCGAGCGCTTGCTTAACGGTTACCTCACCGAGCCTCCAGCAAGCGTTCGTAGCAGACAAGACAGACACACAAAAACAGGGACAAGCGAGAGATAGGATCCACAGCACTAGCGAAAGTGGCTAGCGCGATCCAGGTACAGAGTAGCAGAACAGAAGGATGCACAGCACTAGCGGAAAGTGGCTAGCGCGATCCCAGGAGACAGAACAGAAGGATCCACAGCGCTAGCGAAAGTGGCTAACGCGATCCATGTACAGAGTAGCAGAACAGAAGGATCCACAGCACTAGCGGAAAGTGGCTAGCGTGATCCAAGGAGACAGAGCAGAAGGATCCACAGCGCTAGCGCAAAGTGGCTAGCGTGATCCAAGTGAGACAGATCAGAAGAGATAGCTGGTAGCAACCGCTGTACCAGCTATACTCCAAGAACAGAGATCAGAACCATTTCCTGTCGACCACCACTGGGACAGGACAATAGCAACAGAACAAACAAACAGATAAGCAATCCTAACTGCACTAAGGAAACCTGCCTAGTGCAGTTTTCCAGGAATTACTCTAAGCTGATCTTCAAACAGAGAGTATGGCTGACATCCCTCCAGGAGTGTTACACAGGACTAAATCCTTATGACCAGCCAAGCCTTGTGAGAAACACATAGTACTTATAGTACACGCCTCCAATGAATGTGGCCAGGCAATTTGCATGACAACGTATGCAAATTCCTCAGCAAGCACAAGCTGCAAAACTGACAGAAGCTCTTCTTTCCAGAGTCCTGCAGCATGCAAACCTAAACAATGGTCAAAAAGCTGCCTGCCTGCACAGGCAGCTGAGCAGATCATTACAGTACCCCCCCTCCAGGGTCGAATTCCAGACGACCCTCAAAACTGATATCTCCAAACCACTTTAACAGAAGACTCATGAAGGTCGGGACCGCCCGACAAGGTCCAATTCCAGAGTCAGTCCACCTGAAACCGACCTCATCAGAAACAGAAGCCACCGAAACATGCCCATCAGCACTACAAGTCTCAGCGTAACCCCCATCAAGAGTGTGGATACCAGAGAAGAAGCCATCGACACCCTCCAGACAATACCCACCACCTTCTAAGGAGCGTCCGAAAATACCAAATCTGCCACAAAACCTGTTCGAAGTGTCTCTTTCAAAACAAAAGCCGCTGTTGATCGTATTCAGGGTACCAAGCAAAACTTCTCTCGGAATCTCCCAGAACGCCTTGAAGCTCCGCAGAGATTCCAAGAAGCCAGAACGCTCACCAGGCTCACATGGAGAGCTACCAAGCACCCCCATGGAACCTATGACAGTTCCAGACTCAGAATTAGCAGGACACCCATCGAGATCAGGACTTTCAGGGACCACTTCTGGGCATGCAAGCAGGCAGGCTAAATCAGAACATGTCTCCACCAAGGAAGCATCTGAGTACGCTGGTAACCGAGGCACACTTGGGCTTTCTGGGTCACAGAGCACACTGGGGTACACCAGCACAGGAGAAACCTCAGGACACGTCGGGGAACTGCCAACCTCAGAGTCCGGCACGACAAGACCAAAACCAGGATCGGGCAGAAAATCATCACGAGTAGAGGTCACAGGTACTGGTCTTTCAAAAGAAGACTCTGTCTCAGGCTTAGAAATCTCAATGACTGTAACAGAAATTCATTATTGACTACACATGACTGAAGCTCCACCAGAGCTGAAAAGGTAGCCAGCAAGGCAGCAATGCCTACGGAAGAGGGCAACACCTCAAAAGGACTTGGGGGGCAGGAGACATCTCCTACAAGTTCTGCACCCTTTGGGAGGAACTTGGAGACCTCCAGAACATCAAACAAGACCTCAGGAACATCATTTTCCAGGTTTTCTAAGAAGGATTCTGAACTATCCATGTTACAGGGCAAAACTGGAACTTTATTTTGTGAACAGGGCAGATGTTCCAGGAATGGCTCCACCATAACCTGAGACTGAACTTCATCATAATTAACGGGATGTACAGGAATATTTACTGGAACACACACTGACTCCCTAACTTCATTCTCACTGTACCCAGAATTCTGTGTGGCAGTCAAACTAGCTTGTAACTCCAAAACTGCAGAAAAACAGGTGAGTATAGTGGCAATACCTAGACGAGCCTCTAGGGACACTGCAGGGGATTCTAAGCAAGGCCACATTGACTCATCCAGAGTACAGGGTGCAGAATCAGCACTTCCCTCAGAGCAAGAAAGGGGCTCACAAACGTCAGTGTGAAAGGAAAACATGTTTTCATTCATGGTACAGGGCAGGTTCAGGGAAAGCGTCTCTGAATAAGGCAAAGAAGGTTCAGCATCAGATTCGCAAAACCGAAGCGCTGTCTCACTCTTAGATTCGGCTAACAATGTCGAATCCGAGGAACCAGAACGCAAAATCTGCGAATCAAAATTCACTTTAGGTTGTGAAACTGACGCTTCCATAACGCAAACCTCCGCGATCTGCGGAGCAGACTGCAAGGCATCTAGAACCGAAACACTGGAGCAACTGTCACCAGGCAACGGGCCCTTACAGGTGTGAACAGGGTGAGACAGAGACTCATCTGTAGAAGAAATAGCGACATCAACAGGATAAACTTTATTAGGCATATTAATTTTACTTTTGACGCTGCATAGTCGAGAAATGTTTCCCATGGCAGGGTCACAGACGGAAGATCTCAAACAGGGCCGGCCCGCTCATGAGGCGGGGTGAAACTTTTGCCTCAGGCGGCAAATTTCCAGGGGCGGCACCCGCCTGTCCGTGGGTGCGGGGAGCCGGCCGCCGAGCTGGAGGGGTAGCTGGCAGGACGGGGGTATTGGGCCAGCGGCGGGGAGGGGGGTCGGGCCTGATCTCAAAGATCTGTTTCTAAATGACAAAGGATCCCACACATCCTTGAGGAAACCGACAGACTCATGCCGATCACAATCTGCAGGAACATCCGAGAAACAGGCATCTGATTGCACAGATTCAAACTGCACACTGTCAGGAGAGAATCCTTCAGGATTCGCACAGGAATCAACCACAGCGGCACACTCATTCATTTCAGATTGCACAAAGTCAAGACTCTCATGCTTTACCCCAGAAAGGCAGGAACAATCATCCGACAACGATGTCTCTTTATTGGAATCAATTGGTTGGTGTGTGTGCAACTCATCCAAAATCGTCTGCCACACATAAATCACCAGATCCACATCACCCTCGTCACATTCATCGGAATCAATCAAAAGGTACATAGAATCGAGACAATCATTCAAGACATCCTGGCTTTTTGCGATGTAAAAATCGCAAAAAGCTTTCCAGTCAAAATCGAATTCCTCCAGCAAGGCCCCAATATCCCAGGAAGCGAATGGGCGTTCAAACAGGCCAGTATCCAGATAATCTCCATAGGGGTGGAGTTCAGGAACAAGAACAGATTCTTTAACTGCTTTAATATAGTGTGCGATCCTACCTATAGCAGGATCCACATAAGCTTTGGATTGGGGCAAAAAAGCCAGAGACAGAACAACATCATTATAAACATCAATAGGGAGTGTTTTATTCCGATGCTTGCGTTTTTTAGTTTTTCTCTTTTTAGCCACTTTGCATGTCTGCTGTTTAAAACCTGAAGTGGCAACAGACACATTGAACTGATTGTCATACTGAAAAGTTTTGCATGGAAGGGAAAGATCAGCTGACTTATCAGCAGCTACACATTCAATCAGAGCAGGTGGTAAGCCAGGCAGTTTAAACCAGTGAGAGAATATCACTGCAAGCAAATGATACAGATTACCATTCCAAGAATTATTTTTTAGCACATCATATGCCCAGGTGAACAAATCGTCTTTTAAGAGCACATAGGCAAACTGAAGAGCCGACGTAGACGGATCAGTAATCTGAAAGGTGGGATCCAGACAAAACCTCACACATTCAGAAAGAAATTCCGCCTTGGTCTCTGAGTTTAGCCTTTTAAAGCTCTTAAAGACACAGGACCCAAACTCGACAAAATCGTACAAATCAGAAATTCCGTCTACACTAGGGTTTTGGGTTGGGCTGGTCACATCTGTAACGATTGTGGAACTTTCTCCGTGATCAGCGCACAACGCGTGCGCTGATATGGTGGAAATCCTCCACAAGCGTATAATTGCAGGCACCCAGCAAAAGGTGCTACGCACCTGTAGAGGGAAATTCCTGTCGGCAGATGGCACTGGGGAGTGCAGAGGAACCAATCCTCTGTACCTCCACAAATGCCAGACAGGAATTGTACGAAGCGCAGAGTGCAATCGCAAGAGAGGCGATTGCGAATGAGAACGAGCAAAGGGACAGGTTGTATGTGTGTGCGCCAACCTAGTCGCCACCCCGCGACAGTGCACACACAACAGCAGATATGAAATAGGAACGCGATTGCGAGAGTTGCGATCGCCAGACGTGACACAAGGCAGATCTGAACAGAATACGAGGTTAGCAAAGGCACAGCAAATAATACAATGAGAATAACAAGGAAAATAACAAACGCTAACTGAACGCGAACACCGCACTCATTCGCAACAGTGCACGCTTTCGTGCGCGGTCTCCACGTGATAAGCACAATAGAGACAAGCACGCCTAACTAACCAAGACAAGACAAACATGTAACAGAGGACGCGAGCGCTTGCTTAACGGTTACCTCACCGAGCCTCCAGCAAGCGTTCGTAGCAGACAAGACAGACACACGAAAACAGGGACAAGCGAGAGATAGGATCCACAGCACTAGCGAAAGTGGCTAGCGCGATCCAGGTACAGAGTAGCAGAACAGAAGGATGCACAGCACTAGCGGAAAGTGGCTAGCGCGATCCCAGGAGACAGAACAGAAGGATCCACAGCGCTAGCGAAAGTGGCTAGCGCGATCCACGTACAGAGTAGCAGAACAGAAGGATCCACAGCACTAGCGGAAAGTGGCTAGCGCGATCCAAGGAGACAGAACAGAAGGATCCACAGCGCTAGCGCAAAGTGGCTAGCGCGATCTAAGGAGACAGAACAGAAGGATCCACAGCGCTAGCGCAAGATGCTAGCGCGATCCAAGTGAGACAGATCAGAAGAGATAGCTGGTAGCAACCGCTGTACCAGCTATACTCCAAGAACAGAGATCAGAACCATTTCCTGTCGACCACCACTGGGACAGGACAATAGCAACAGAACAAACAAACAGATAAGCAATCCTAACTGCACTAAGGAAACCTGCCTAGTGCAGTTTTTCAGGAATTACTCTAAGCTGATCTTCAAACAGAGAGTAAGGCTGACACCTTTCCAGGAGTGTTACACAGAACTAAATCCTTATGACCAGCCAAGCATTGTGGGAAACACATAGTACTTATAGTACACGCCTCCAATGAATGTGGCCAGGCAATTTGCATGACAACGTATGCAAATTCCTCAGCAAGCACAAGCTGCAAAACTGACAGAAGCTCTTCTTTCCAGAGTCCTGCAGCATGCAAACCTAAACAATGGTCAAAAAGCTGCCTGCCTGCACAGGCAGCTGTGCAGATCATTACAAGGGGAGAGAGTTGTCTCGTTTATGGATATTGGATATTGATATCTCCATCAATGCTAACAAATCTGCTGCCTTTTTACCTCATATGCTTCTCTGCTGAGATCATGCTAATGGTCAGACATTAATTAGGTTTTCATTTGCATCTGTTCCATATTAGACTACAGGAACTCCTTTTTCCCACTCTCTCATGAAAGCCTCATACAATTCTCACTACTTTCATATTGTCTAAACCCCAATATAGAAATATGCAGAAATGTCAATAACCTTGATCTTGAGGTTCTTGCAGCTTTCCTGCAGCACTTACTCACTTTACGTTCTTTTCTAATCCATGTTTAATAACTGCACACTACACAGAATTCTCATCTGCGCTTGGTTCTGTGGCTCCCTTTTTCACCCTCCTCCATTAATATGCCATCCATGAACCAGGCTTCATGATCTGACCCAATGATTGCAACTCTGCTGCCAAGTGTCTCAATACACATGAGCATTTCCAAAAATACTAAAAAAAAAAAGCCCTGCACAGCCCTACACAGTTCACACTAGAGCCAAACAATCATATTTTCTTCTCCCTTAAAGAGAGTCTGAAGCCATTAAAAATACTTCTTTTTACTGGCTATTTATACTAAGCAATATGAGCAGTGCTGAATCGCCACATTCCTGAAGCACAACGAGGTCTTTATACCCCCCCCCCCCCAAATCCCAGGGCAAAATTCCATGACTTTCCAAGTTGTGGATTTTGCTGCCCGGGGGAGGCAGAGCTTTGTGCTGCAGCTCTGCCTCTACTGGAGTCAATCTCTGCGGATCTCTGCCTCTCCCAGCCCCTCTCAGTGAAAGAAGACTGAGAGGGGTGGGGAGAGGCGGTGATCAGCAGAGATTGACTCCAGTAGAGGCAGAACTACAGTGCAAAGGTCTGCCTCTACCAGGAAGAGCTCCCCTATTTTTGCCCTGGGGATTTGGGGGGTATAAAGACCTCGTTCTGCTGCGGGAATGCTGTGTTTCAGCACTGCTCATTACTTAACATGAATAGCTAGTAAAAAGAAGTATTTATTTTGGCTTCAGACTCTCTTTAACTCTTCACAATTCTGTGGTCCCAAAAAGTATTTTCAAATCCCTACTTCATTCTCTGCCTCTGACTCCTGGATCTCCCACATTAGCTTCTTTGTTTCTTAAAGAGAAACTCCGACCAAGAATTGAAATTTATCCCAATCAGTAGCTGATACCCCCTTTTACATGATAAATGTATTCCTTTTCACAAACAGACCATCAGGGGGTGCTGTATGACTGATATTGTGGTGAAACCCCTCCCACAGGAAACTCTGAGGACCGTGGTACTCCTGGCAGTTTCCTGTCTGGGAACCTTGTTGCATTGTGGGAAATAGCTGTTTACAGCTGTTTCCAACTGCCAAAAAAGCATGCAGCAGCTACATCACCTGCCAACTGTAAAAATGTCACCATGTGATAAATGTCAGAATGTAAATCAGGGATTTAACCTCCCTGGCGGTAAACCCGAGCTAAGCTCGGGCTAGCCGCCGCTGGGGATCACATGGCCCCGGGAGGATTTTTTTTATGCGAAATGTGATTAATATATGTTTTCTAGCATTTAGCTAGCTAACTATGGTCTCCAAGTGCCTCCGCTCCCCCCCGATCCCCTGCGAACGCCGCCGGAATTCATACCCCCCAGGGATCCCGCAATGGCCCCGCCTCCCAATGAGCTCCAGGCCTCGCTATGGCGGCGATCGGGACTGCGGATGACGTCATGACATCATCTCCGATCGTCGCCATAGCAACAAGTGATGCTCAATGGGAAACTGCGGCTCTCGCGGGATCACAGAGGGGTACGTATTGCCGGCGGCGATCGGGGGGGTGCTGAATGGTGCGGCGGGGCTTGGAGGACATTGTTAGCTAGCTAAGTGCTAGCTAACTTATATAAAACACAATTTGCTACAAAAAATCCTCCCAGCAGACGCAGCCTCTGAGACTGCGTACCGCCAGGGAGGTTAAAAGATTTTACAATGGGTATACACTGACTAAATCATTTATACATAATTATTGTAAAAATTAAGCACTTTTTTATTACATTATTTTCACTGGAGTTCCTCTTTAAGCGTATTACTGCTTGTACATGGCCTCTGGGACATGTTTGAACTGGCTCCACTACTATCCATCCTGAATTTTGGTGATCTGCTCCATGGTAGTATGCTGACTGGCCCACAACAAACTGCACAGTCAAGGTGTACCACACACAGCGATGGCTTGCCCTGCCCCTCAGTGATCAAAAAAAGGTTTCCATCAATCCATAGCACACTTTAACAACAGCAGCTTGTGAACAGCTCACAATCTCTGACTTGGTTTGGAATTATTATGCCTTGTTCAATGCCTGATAAATTAGGCTTTCTCCCCATGACTCCCATGGATTTTATATATTGTCAGCTTCCTGACACCCCACCTTACACACCCATGCTATATGTGTGGGACACATGCATTTTCTCATTAACTCTACGGCCCTGACACCAAAGGTAGGCACTGGTAATGCTAATGTTACTCAACCATGTACAGATTACACACTGAGGTGTTTAATTGTGTATGATCTGTACTCTTTGGTTGGGGAACTGTGTGTTCTATGTATTATCTGTCCTATAGAGCTATGAAAGATATCTGTACTGTAAAAATCATTAATACAGTAATCAGGGCCGGATTTGTACTCTTTACTGCCCTAGGCCACTGTCACCAGCTGCCCCCCTTCAGTATAGGTAGCGAGATGACCCCTCCCCCTTCCCTCCAGTATAGGTAGCCAGATGACTCTTCCCCCCTTTCCCTCCAGTATAGGTAGCCAGATGACCCCTCCCCTGTAGTATAGTTAGCCTGATGACCTCCTCCCCCCTTACCCAGTATAGGTAGCCAGATGACCCCTTCCCCCCTTTCCCTCCAGTATAGGTAGCCAGATGACCCCTCCCCTGTAGTATAGTTAGCCTGATGACCTCCTCCCCCCTTACCCAGTATAGGTAGCCAGATGACCCCTTCCCCCCTTTCCCTCTAGTATAGGTAGCCAGATGACTCCCTTAATCCCTCCATTTCCTAACCCCCCTTTCAGTATAGGTAGCCAGCTCGCCTTTACACCGCAGCAGCCATCAGTGTCATTAATTTCTCTACTTGTCTCTAGTGCAGAAGATTCCTTTTCCTTTCTCTCTCCAATGCTGCCCAAGTCCATAGCCGCCAGCCACAATGCAAATGTGCACAGAGAGCAAGGTGTCTGCTGCACAGGTGATCAGCAGCAGAGTACCGCAGTCAGGGGTTCACAAGCTTGCAAATGCTACACCAGTTTATACTGCTGTTTTGGTGCCCTTGCTCCTGTGGTGCCCTAGGCCATGGCCTATGAGGCCTTGGCCTAAATCCGGTCCTGACTGTAATACACAAAACACTGGTGCATGGAGGTAAAACCCATGCAGGAGCAGCTACTGGGCATGCGTGGATCATACTCCTGCAAGCTCAGTGCGGATGAGCTCATTCAAGTCCACGCTCCTGACCAGAAGATAAAGAGGCATCCAGTGCTGGATCAGTGGGCTGGAGATGAATCAGGAATGCCGACCATCTAGAGACTTGAAAGGTAGAGGCTCAGATGTCATATTCTACCTATCTTATTTTGTTTAATAAAAACTGTGTAAACATATGATTTGTTTGGCTATTCAAAGCTTCCCCTAGATAGTACGCTTGGACTGGGCTGGGTCTTTACCGCCTATGTCTTAGTTTGTAGTTTGTACTTGTTACATTAGCAGGTCATTCATGTGCAACCCCTGTTTACAGTACAGTGCTATGCAACATGATGACACATTGTGAGTAAAAAATAGCTACATAAGTTATAACTACATAAGTTTTGCTTATGTATCTTTATTTTAAAACAGAAATAGCAGCAGGCCTCCAAAAGCAATGAGCCTTTGTTAGAGAAGGGCCATTGATTCCCCAACTGGTCACACCAACTCCTTCATAGATCCCTATTGAACAGGGGTTGATAGGCACCAGGGGTGCAGCTAAGGTTTTGGCGGCCCCAAGCAGTCCATAACTAGAGGCCCCCATCCACGCTTCTAAAAAATGGATAGCCACACTTCAAAACAAAGCGGCACGCGCAGCGCTTCGAGGCAAAAAATGGGTGTGGCCAAAACATTATGTGGGTGGAGCCAAATATTAGCAGTTTCTAGGCTAAATTGCACCCACTACGAGGGCGTAAATGGTCCCCCCAACGTGGTATAGGTGCCCACAGTATAGGTAGTAGCTTCGCCTGGTGCTCGCACGCCCACCGCCAGCAGCAGAGCGAGGCCCCCCACAGTGTGAGGCCTCAAGCTGGGGCTTGGTTTGCTTGTATGCTAGCGGCGCCCCTGATAGGCACAAAGATGCCACCCCATCCCACATCTTTTATTTTGAGGAGTGTTGGCCACACCGCTGTTCCCACAGTGGTTTGAGTGCGCTCGGAAATAAACTTTTTTTTGCAAGTTGCACTAAATCCCGCCAGTCTATAGAAAGCGTAAAGTTATAAAGTGTAAAGTTGTAACCATTGTGAAAACGACACAGCTCTTCACAACAGCACATAAGCTGCACTAATAAGCATATGTTGATTCAGGGCAGTCATTAGAAAACTTTGTTTTATGCAAGCTGTACTTTTTTTTTCCTTATAGGAAACCTGTAAGGTAAAAAAAAGAGTTTAACTTACCTGGGGCTTTTACCGACTCCCTGCAGATGTCCTGCACCTGCGTCGGGGTGCAGTTGAGTTGGTGGACCACTACAGGCATAGTACGAGGTTTTCTCGTCCTGGTAGAAGCCCCAGGTAAGGCACAGTGGCCATCGACAAGTAAGTTGGCGGTAAAGAAACGGAGCAGCGGCGGGGACTGGAGGATCGTTTGCTAACTAATGTTTTGCACAGGGCAGCTGCAGGGGGCTGTCAGAAGCGTTTTAAACATTTTATAGAAACATAAAAATAAACAAAGGCATCACCTTGAACTAGTGTTGGGCGAACAGTGTTCGCCACTGTTCGGGTTCTGCAGAACATCACCCTGTTCGGGTGATGTTCGAGTTCGGCCGAACACCTGACGGTGCTCGGCCAAACCGTTCGGCCATATGGCCGAACTAAGAGCGCATGGCCGAACGTTCCCCGAACGTTCGGCTAGCGCTGTGATTGGCCGAACGGGTCACGTGGTTCGGACCCGAACGCGCTCTGATTGGCCGAACTGTCACGTGGTTCGGGTAAATAAATACCCGAACCACGTCATATCTCCGCCATTTGTCTGTGGGTTTAGCTTTGGGTAGGCAGGCAGGGTAGTTCGCGCTCCAGCCACGCTAGCCAGGGTCCCCCCTGTCATTGTGTCACTGCTGGGAACAGTAGTACACCGCTTGCTCAGCCACACTATATAGCATTCTGTTTACTGCCACTCTGTGTACCTCGCTCAGCCACACTATATAGCATTCTGTTTACTGCCACTCTGTGTCTGCTGGGAATAGTAGTACACCGCTTGCTCAGCCACACTATATAGCATTCTGTTTACTGCCACTCTGTGTACCTCGCTCAGCCACACTATATAGCATTCTGTTTACTGCCACTCTGTGTCTGCTGGGAATAGTGGTACACCGCTCGCTCAGCCACACTATATAGCATTCTGTTCACTGTTCTGTGTCTGCTTGGAATAGTGGTACACCGCTCGCTCAGCCACACTATATAGCATTCTGTTTACTGTTCTGTGTCTGCTGGGAATAGTGGTACACCGCTCGCTCAGCCACACTATATAGCATTCTGTTTACTGTTCTGTGTCTGCTGGGAATAGTGGTACACCGCTCGCTCAGCCACACTATATAGCATTCTGTTCACTGTTCTGTGTCTGCTGGGAATAGTGGTACACCGCTCGCTCAGCCACACTATATAGCATTCTGTTCACTGTTCTGTGTCTGCTGGGAATAGTGGTACACCGCTCGCTCAGCCACACTATATAGCATTCTGTTTACTGTTCTGTGTCTGCTGGGAATAGTGGTACACCGCTCGCTCATCCACACTATATAGCATTCTGTTCACTGTTCTGTGTCTGCTGGGAATAGTGGTACACCGCTCGCTCAGCCACACTATATAGCATTCTGTTCACTGTTCTGTGTCTGCTGGGAATAGTGGTACACCGCTCGCTCAGCCACACTATATAGCATTCTGTTCACTGTTCTGTGTCTGCTGGGAATAGTGGTACACCGCTCGCTCAGCCACACTATATAGCATTCTGTTTACTGTTCTGTGTCTGCTGGGAATAGTGGTACACCGCTCGCTCAGCCACACTATATAGCATTCTGTTTACTGTTCTGTGTCTGCTGGGAATAGTGGTACACCGCTCGCTCAGCCACACTATATAGCATTCTGTTTACTGTTCTGTGTCTGCTGGGAACAGTAGTACACCGCTCGCTCAGCCAGAGTATATAGCATTGTGTTTACTGCCACTCTGTGTACACCGCTCAGCCAGACTATATACCATTGTTTACTGACACTCTGTGTACACCGCTCAGCCAGACTATATACCATTGTTTACTGACACTCTGTGTACACCACTCAGCCAGACTATATACCATTGTTTACTGCCACTCTGATTCTGCTGGGAACAGTAGTACACCGCTCGCTCAGCCAGACTATATACCATTGTTTACTGACACTCTGTGTACACCGCTCAGCCAGACTATATACCATTGTTTACTGCCACTCTGATTCTGCTGGGAACAGTAGTACACCGCTCGCTCAGCCAGACTATATACCATTGTTTACTGACACTATATAGCAGACTATATAGCATTGTGTGTACACCGCTCAGCCAGACTATATACCATTGTTTACTGACACTCTGTGTACACCGCTCAGCCAGACTATATACCATTGTTTACTGCCACTCTGATTCTGCTGGGAACAGTAGTACACCGCTCGCTCAGCCAGACTATATACCATTGTTTACTGACACTCTGTGTACACCGCTCAGCCAGACTATATACCATTGTTTACTGCCACTCTGATTCTGCTGGGAACAGTAGTACACCGCTCGCTCAGCCAGACTATATAGCATTGTGTTTACTGCCACTCTGTGTACACCGCTCAGCCACACTATATAGCATTGCGTACTCTGCCAGTCAGTGTGTATATTGCTGGGATCAGTAATACTCCACTCACCGTCAACCACTATATGAGCTCAACATGAGTTCCCCAGAGACCTCCGCTGTGAGCAGCACTCCCAACAACAGCAACAGCCAACGCCCCACGCAAGCTATAACATCCACCCCAGCAGCCAGTGGTCAGCAGCAGCCCTCCCCGGAGGAGAACGTTGTGTCCATCAGTCCGTCGCCAGAGCGATTAATGAGGGCTGCCATTGAGGAGATGATGGGGCCTGATGTGGAGGAGGAGGTCTGGCTCAGGCCAGCATCCCAAGTTAATGTTGAGGACGATGAGGGGTCTGTGTCTGGGGATGTTGGGGTGGCAGAGGTGGTGGGTGGGTCAGACTCAGGAGAAGAGTTGTATGATGAGGATGATGATCGGGACCATCTGTATGTGCCTCAGAGTCCGACCCCGGAAAACATGTTGTATCGTGTGTTTAGGTACTAAAATCTGCGTTCCCTCCCAGTAGTGTTGGGCGAACAGTGTTTGCCACTGTTCGGGTTCTGCAGAACATCACCCTGTTCGGGGTGACTATATAGCAGACTATATAGCATTGTGTTTAATGCCACTCTGTGTACACGGCTCAGCCACACTATATAGCATTGTGTTTACTTCCACTCTGTGTCTGCTGGGAACAGTAGTACACCGCTCACCCGCCACTGTATAGCATTGTGCTCTGTGTCACTGCTGACAATAGTGGTACACCGCTCACCCACCACTGTATAGCATTTCTGTACTGCCACTGTACTGCTGCCAGTCAGCGTGTACTTTAAGGATAAGTGAAATGAGGAAGAAATCCGGTGAAAGAGGGAGGGGCAAGGGAAGAGGTGTTTCCCCTGACGGTTCACGTACAGGCCACAGGGGAGCACCCAAGAAAACCCACTCAATACTGCCCATGTTGTCCAGGACAACAACCCTCACAGATCCAAAAGAACAGGACCAGATAATTACTTGGATGACCTCTCAAGCGTCCAGCAGTGGGTTAAGCAGCACCAGCACATCACGCACGAGGTCCGAGTCCTCAGCCAGTTAAAGTCTGGGCTTTCTTTGAAGACTGCACTGAGGATGTTACCATGGCGATTTGCAAGGTGTGCAAGACCCGCCTGAGCAGGGGGAAAAGTATTAACAACCTCTCCACCACCAGCATGAGCCGCCACATTCTATCCAAACATCCCACTCTGTGGGCAAACGCGGCAGGACAGGGTACCACCAGCAACACTGCCTCCCTTGGGTTCACCAGACTCACCACCAGACCCGCCTCAGCAGCAGCAGTAGCCCAGCCATTGCGTGGTTCACAACATTCACAAACATCAGACGATGCTGACACTGTCACTTTCCGGACTAGTGCTCTTGAGGTCTCCCAGTGTTCATCAAACACAACAACCAACAGCCCTTCGGTGTGCAGCGCTACGGTTGAGTTGTCTGTCTCTGAGATGTTTGAGCACAAGAGGAAATTGCCAGCAAATGACCCCCGGGCCGTGGCAGTAACAGCCAGCCAGCATAGCCAAGCTTCTGGCCTGCGAAATGCTGCCATATCGAGTGGTGGAGACAAACAGCTTCAAGGGCATGATGTCAGTGGCCATCCCACGTTACGTGGTTCCCAGCCGCTACCACTTTGCGCGCTCTGCAGTGCCTGAGTTGCATGAGCACGTGGTCAGCTAAATAACCCGAAGCTTGAAGAATGCCGTTGCCTGCAAGGTTCACCTCACCACTGACACCTGGACGAGTGCGTTCGGCCAGGGTCGATACATCTCCCTTACCGCGCACTGGGTGAACCTTGTGGAGCCTGGCAGCGATTCCTCACCTGCTACGGCGCGGGTGTTGCCCACGCCGCAAACAGCTGGATAACAACAGCAGCACCTACCTCTCTGACTCCTTCTCCTCCAACGCATCTCAAAGCTGTACCTCATCCGGAAATGCTAACCCAGCACCAGCAGCAGTAGGATCGTGGAAGCAGTGCAGCACAGCTGTTGGCATGCGTCAGCAAGCGTTGCTGAAGCTGATCTGCCTTGGGGATAAGCAGCACACAGGGGAGGAAATTTGGAGGGGAATAAAGGAACAGACGGATTTGTGGCTGGCACCGCTGGACCTGAAACCGGGCATGAAGCTAGACACCTGGCACGAACTGGCAATGTACGCAATAGAGGTGCTGGCTTGCCCGGCAGCCAGCGTTATGTCGGAACGCTGTTTCAGTGCTGCCGGAGGCATCATCACAGATCGGCGTATCCGCCTCTCCACAGAAAATGCAGACCGTCTGACTCAAATTAAAATGAATCAATCCTGGATTGGAAACGACTACGCAACACTCCTGGACCCCAACCAAGTAACATGACCGATGAACATCTGGGATGGTTTAGCGTTTCCGGTCCCTGTTTATTGAACCTCTCATCTGTATTACATTTATGACTGCATGGCGGCAAAAAGCATTGCTGCTATATCCGCACGCTTTTTGTCCTCATGCAAGGCCTGGGTTGTTGTGTCTCACAAAGCGTGGCCTTCTCCTCCTGCGCCTCCTCCTGTTCCATCACGTGTGCTGCTGCTGCTGCTGCTGCTGCTGGGTTACCGTTGCCGGTCCCTGTTTATGGAACCTCTTATCTTTATTACATTTATGACTACATGGCGGTACAAAGCATGCTATCCGCACGCTTTTTGTCCTCATGCAAGGCCTGGGTTGTTGTGTCTCACAAAGCGTGGCCTTCTCCTCCTGCGCCTCCTCCTGTTCCATCACGTGTGCTGCTGCTGCTGCTGCTGCTGCTGGGTTACCGTTGCCGGTCCCTGTTTATGGAACCTCTTATCTTTATTACATTTATGACTACATGGCGGTACAAAGCATGCTATCCGCACGCTTTTTGTCCTCATGCAAGGCCTGGGTTGTTGTGTCTCACAAAGCGTGGCCTTCTCCTCCTGCGCCTCCTCCTGTTCCATCACGTGTGCTGCTGCTGGGTTAGCGTTGCCGCGTGGTCCCTGTTTATTGAACCACTTATCTTTATTACATTTATGACTGCATGGTGGTACAAAGCATGCTATCCGCACGCTTCTTGTCCTCATGCAAGGCCTGGGTTGTTGTGTCTCAAAGCGTGGCCTTCTCCTCCTGCGCCACCCTCCTCCTGTTCCATCACGTGTGCTGCTGCTGGGTTAGCATTACCGGTCCCTTTTCCTGGAACCTCTTATATGTATTACATTTATGACTGCATGCCGACAAAAAGCATGTTACCTGTGCAAAGAAAACAGACATTTCCCGCATTTAAAAGACAGTTTTCCCTTTGAAACTTTAAAATCAATTTTCTCAAAAACTATAAGCTCTTTTTGCTAAAAAAATTTTTCCTCTTGTACCCACTCCCAAGGTGCACATACCCTGTAAATTTGGGGTATGTAGCATGTAAGGAGGCTTTACAAACCACAAAAGTTCGGGTCCCCATTGACTTCCATTATGTTCGGAGTTCGGGTCGAACACCCGAACATCGCGGCCATGTTCGGCCTGTTCGGCCCGAACCCGAACATCTAGATGTTCGCCCAACACTACCTTGAACCTGGAGGGGAAAACACAAAATTTGTCTACTTAATATTTTCCCTAAAACCGACCTGACCTTGTGTAGCCAGTTATCAAAGTGTACAACATATTATTGATACATAATATATTATTGTGCCTGGGTATGGATTGCATAGCTATGCAAGAATTATAATAATCAAGAAAATCTGAAGAACAAGTAAACAATCATGGGTTATTGGTAACCAAACAAATGTACAGTATGACTGTAGGTGTATCTTTGGTAACCAAATAACTGTTTTACATAACATAGATGTTGCTCAAGGAATGTCAGCACATAATACTTTATACTTGCTTATAGTTTACTAGGTGCAAAGTATACTTTAAAGGGGAACTTCAGCCTAAACAAACATACTATCATTAAGTTACATTAGTTATGTTAATTCAAATAGATAGGCAATATAATCTTCCACGCTCCCTGTTCTAAAAGAACAGGCAAATGTTTGTGATTTCATTGGGGCAGCCATCTTTTTTATGGGGACAGCCACCTTTTTGGTTGGAGGTGATAGGGAGCTTGAAACACAGTTCCAACTGTCCTGTGTCCTGATCACCCCTCCCAGTTGCATGTGCGTTGCATGTGTTAGGCTTCAAATCTCAAATTCAAAATAAATAAAAAAAATTGCACCAAAACAGCAGAAGGAGAACAACATCATCAGAAATCCCATCATGCTTTGCACAGCATTGGGGAAAAATGCCCAGGCAGTTTTCTTCTGTGCAGCTAAAAATGAGGCTTGGGTAAGAAAAACAAAGTTCTGATGCTGTGAAACTGTAAGGGCCCATTCACACTAGAAATCGCTAAACGCTAACGCAAAACGCTGAGCGTTTTTCTGGCGTTTTTTCCCAGCGTTTTTTCACTGTATAGAGAGCGTTTTTCCAGCGATTAGCGTTTTGCGTTTTCTAGTTCAATTCAAATACTTTTATTGAAACGCTAATTGCTCCAGAATCGCTCAGAAAACGCTGCATGCAACGCTTTTGCGTTTCAGCAAATCGCTAAACGCTTAGATGAGAACACTTCCATACACTTTCATTGTGCACACGTTTTTCAAATCGCTAGCGATTTTCAGCAAAGCTGAAATCGCTCTGAAAACGCACAAGTGTGAATGGGCCCTTAAAGAAACACCAAGCCTTTTCAGTGCTGCTGAGTAGATTTTTCGTCTGGAGGTTCACTTTAAAGTCAGCTTTGCTTTAAGGTACTATAGCAGGATTAGGTTACCTCTAGGAATGACATGTTGTTTCAGGAGAAATGTCATCAGTTGTTCAATTATTAATTATCCTCATGCAAGGACACTGCTCCACAATTTACTGAGAACATTTAGAATTTCCGGTACAGGAATGCCTATTGCTGCCATGCTAGACTTAGATTAATTGTGCTGGAAACAGCCATACAGTTCTGCATTATTCTTATAATAAGCCTTAGCGCTGTTGCTGTTTCTGGTGCTTTTGGTGCCCCAGGCAAGAAACTTTTTGTCACCAGCCCCCTTCTCTGTTATGTTTAAGAATTTCATATGTTATAAGAATTTCATAAAGCACAGTCAGTACGATTAGCTCTTTGGTGCCCTCTCCTGCAGGTGTCACCCCAGGCATCTGCCTGGTTGGCCTATGTGTAAAAACTGCCCTGATAAGACATATAGCTTTTTCTGACAGCCCCATAACAAATTACATTCCATATCTTTCACTGATGAGAGCTAGCATGCCTTAAACATTTTCATCCAAGTTGGATACATGGCTATATATTTTAGGTCATATTTTGTAGATTTGCAGATAGGGTTATTTCCATTAGAAAAAAGCAATTGCATACGCAATTGTGCTGCCATGCAATCATGTTTCTGTCTATTTCTACTACCCACGATTGTACCGCTATTATCCATTGGGTACAAGCACAAATGCATGAAAATTGTGCATGCTGGCGATTGCGATTTGGGGAAAAACTAATTACATTAGTGGAAAAACAGCACAGCAATATATACATGTTAACTGAAGTGCTGGCTGTTGTCATTGGCAAAAGAGGCGCGATCCAATTTTTTTATCGTATCTCGCCCAGTGGAAAAGAGCCCTTAGCCATTTGGGCAAAAGAAAATGATTTGCATGGCTTTGCCCTCTATCCTTGAAGCATGATTGAATTTTGTCTTTGCGTTTTGGATTTTTTTTAGTTTCCTATGGAAATAACACACATTCACACAGACATACAATTTGTTTCTGTAAGACTATGCAAGTAATGCTTTATAAAGACAATTGGCTTATGGAGCCATAATCATATTAGAGAAAGCATTTCAAAATGATCAGGTAAAACAGGAACTATAAAAAATGTACCTTGCTTGTCAAGAATGTTTTACTCGACGAACCAGCAGTTCAGCCACTAAATCATCACTAAGGCATCCGACTGGCAGCAGACCGCGTAGTTTATAAGGTAGTCTGGCAACTGCAGTGCCAGTGATGAGCTATGTCTAGACACGTATTCAGCCTGTTTCTTCCTAAGCAGAAGCTCTGTGCAATAGTATACATAGGCATTACACCAATCAGCCACCAGAGGAAAACTACAATTAAGTGCAGTGAATTACATCCCCTTACCATGGCACCTGTCAAGGTGTGGGATGTATTGGGATGCACTGTCATTTCTTGAAGGTGATGTGTAGGAAGCAGGGAAAATAGCCATGCACTAAGATCTAAGCAACTTTGACATATGAAGACAAATAGGACAGAGCATTACCAAAGTGGCAGGTCTTCAGAGTTATTTACATTATGGGGTGGTTACTAGTACATACTTTAAATGGTCCAAGGAAGGACTTTTGGTGGAACGGTGACAGGGACATGGCTATACACATAGAGGGGTTGATTCACAAAGGTTACTTATTTTTCACCTTAACTGTAAGGAGTGCTAATGCAGGAGATAAACTAATAAGGAGAGATAATTCATAACATAGATAAGGAGAGCTAAACCATGATTGAAGTCAGTTAAGGAGAGTTATACAATGAATTAAGTCAGTTAAAGAGGAACTCCAGCCTAAAAGGTGCCCATACACTCGTCAGATTGGCAGCAGACAGATAAGAAATGCATCTGATGATCTATCTGATGCGTTTTTAGAACATTTTTTACCAGGATTGAAATCTATTGAAATTCGATCTGATGGCATTTTTCTGCCATCAGATTTCCATTAAGGCCAATGCAAACTGATAAGCAATCTCATCAGATCGACCTAAATTTTCCACCCTGCCAGTTCGATGGAAATCCATCGAAATCGATCGAAATCGGCCATCGATCGGTCGATTGGCCAACCAATTTACAATCGATCGATCGATCGATCGGTCAGCCAGAAAATCGGCTGAGTGTATGGGCCCCTTAAACAAACATACTGTCATTAAGTTACATTAGTTATGTTAATTAAAATAGATAGGTAATATAATCTCTTACCCACACTGTTTTAAAAGAACAGGCAAATGTTTGATTTCATGATGGCAGCCATCTTTTTGGTTGAAAAGAGGTGACAGGGAGCATGAGACACAGTTCCAACTATCCTGTGTCCTGAACACCTCTCCCAGTTGCTAGGCAACGTGAATAACAACATAGAAAATCCCATCGTGCTCTGCACAGCATCAAAGAAAAAAAGCCTGGGCTTTTTTTCTTTGATGGGTGTAGCTTAGCTAAAAATGCAGCTATAAATTATGCTTTGGTAAGAAAAACAAAGTTCTGATGCTGTGAAACTGTTAAAGAAACACCAGGCCTTTTCAGTTCTGCTGAGTAGATTTTTAGTCCGGAGGTTCACTTTAAGGAGAGCTAAACCATGATTTAAGTCAGCTAAGGAGCGTTATACTGTACAATGAAATTTGTCAATAAAGGAGAGCTAAGCCATGAGTTAAGTCAGTCAAGGAGAGCTAAATCATGAGTTAATTTAGATAAGGAGAGCTAAACAATGAGTTAAGTCAGTTAGGAAGAGTTAAATCATGAGTTAAGTCATTTAAGGAGAGATAAAATGTGAGTTAATACATAAGGTGAGATAATTTAACCGAAAAGCTTTCAGGCCCATTGTGACTGAAAGCTAGTCTATTTTAGTCTGATCCCACTGAAGAGCTACTGTAGCACTAGCAGAAGTCACTGAAATACCCAATGCTGCCTATGTGAGACAGGTATTAGGCCTCATTCACTTCATACGTGCTGCCGTGCGAATTTTGGCAGTGCATATGGTGTGCAACACGCAAGCATGGCAGAAGAGCAGACAGCTTGATTTACTAAACCGTGATAACTGAAATATCACACTTTATCAAAGATATCACACCTGATCAAAGTTAACACGCCTTATCAGAGTAGCATAGGGAGTGCTACGAACCCGCAGGGCCTCAGGGCAGTACGAGTGCCATTGCCAATTAGCAGGCGTAAGTTTGTAGCACTCGCTATTCTACTCTGATAAGGCGTGTTCACTTTGATAAGGTGTGATATTTGAGTTATCACGGTTTAATGAATCAAGCCCAATGTGCGCTGTGCTGCATTGTGCTATCGCAGTGCTGCATGCATTTTTTTGGACCAAGCACAGGGGCGCAGATGGCGTGCGATCATGGGCATTGCGTTCTGATCACATGGCCATTGGCCAGTCTGCGTCAATGATGTGAACAAGCGCAGAACTACTGCGCCTGCGCAGTCCACTCCGGCCCATCGCCGGGGACCGGGACGGACCTGCGGCGAACGGCTGCGGGCAGAGCTGCGGCGAGGGACATCCTGAGAGCTTGGGGCTGGAGGAAGCCCCCGGTAAGTAGCGCTTATTTTATGTAAATCTCCCTGATGACTCCTTTAAGTTCCTGACAGTCTGAGCCAATTTGGGGAGGAACTTACCAGTGTGTTTTTGCTGTGTGGGTAACCAAATGTCCTGAGGAAACTCACACAAACTCAGGGAGAACATACAAACTGAGCGCTGATAGTATCCTGGCCCTGTTTACGTACAAGCAACACATGAGCATCAGAACTGGACCAGGACGGAATGGAAGAAGATGGCAATGTCTGATGAATCATTTATTCATTGGCCTTCATATGCCCCAGATCTTCATCTGGTGGAGTCCATGCTTTGATGGGTCAAAGCTGTTTTGGCAGCAGAAGGGGACCTAATCGATATTAGGAAGGTGGTTTAATGTTTGTAGTGATCACCCTATAGTGCTCATTACTGGACTAGTTTATTTTAGGTTGTTAATAAAGTATTGTAGAAAATCATTATGGGATCATTACAAAAAAAAAAAAAATCAAAGATGCTGGGTATTTATCACAAATCCATCTACAACCAGATTAAAATGTACCAGAGATGGGGGATTAGGATAAGATATACATACCTGGGGCTTCCTCCAGCCCCTTCTGGCCTGATTCGCTTCCACAGCGTCCACTTCTTTCTCTCCATTTGCCAGTTACTGGCCCTGGAAAATCCGTCAGTCAGGGCCACTCCCCATTCTCACTCCCATTGCCGGGAGCGTTCTGCACCTGCACAGTAGTACTGGACAGGCGCAGAATGCTCCAGGTGATGTGAATGCAGCGGGAGCCTGCACATAGCCGTGCATGCGCAGTTGGCCCCGGACTGGAGGCCTTTCCGGGGGCCAGTAGCGGCTGAACGGACAGGGAGAAGAGGACGCCGTGGGATCGATAAGGCCGGAGGGGGCTGGAGGAATGTAAATATACAAGTATGTATATTTTATTCCTAATCTTAGGTACCCTTTAAGGCATTTCCATCTGCGCAATTTAGCCACGTTTTTGGAAATGCAACACAATGTGATGCGCAGGGACATAAGAAAGTGCATAGACTTCATTGGTATGCATGGAAAAAAACAGAACATTTATATTGCTCTTTTCTCCCAGCAGACTCCCACCAGAGCTGCAGCCACTTAAAAGGAACCCGAGGTGAGAGACATAAGGAAGCAGACATATTTAATTCCCTTTAAACAATACCAGTTGCCTGGCAGTCCTGCTGATCTGTCTAGTCAGTAGAGTCTAAATTACACCTGAAACAATTTAGAGTCTATGCCTAAAAGTGTTAGAGGCAGAGAATCAGAAGGACGGCCAGGCAATATGTATTATTTAAAAGGAAATAAACATGTCAGCTTCCATATCCCTCTCACCTCGGGTTCCCTTTAAGCCGTGCTCCATGCTGGGCAACCAGGATCACTTAGGAGCCTTGCCCAAAGACTACTTACTGATTAGCGTACCGGCTAGTGCCAGGATTTGAACCTTGGTCAAAGGTCTCACATCCCACATCAAAGCCAACAGCCTTACCAGTACGTTATATGCGTAAAAGCACCCTAAGGCTGGACTTAACCTTGTTATACATGCATTGATTTTTCTGATGGATTTCTGATCATTTTGACTACTTAGGATGAATCTGCCACTAATCTATTGCTTCAACATATCCAGTCAATCCCCCTTTATCAAGCTTGTGCAGCAGTGAATAGATCAAGAGTCAGACTGGACATGTTGGAAAATCTCTGTCTGAGAGGTGTAAAGCAAGAGAGTTGGGGGATCGATGGTCCATAGTTCTGCTGAAATCTACTGAAATCTAGTTTGCCATATAGGGTAGGAATCAATCACTATTCTATCAAAATTCCAGTCAGATGAACCGGCTTGGCATATCGAGCCATAATTGATCCGTGTATGGCTTTTGGTTAGCCTTGCTATACTTCCTGATCACAAGCCTCTCTCCACCGAGGAAACCAATGTGCATAGGTGTGTGATGATATACTTTCAATACTTCCACCCTGCCCTCCGCCCCAGTTCAGGACCAGGAAATTAACATGTATAAATACATCAGAGGGCAATATAAAATATAAAAGCTTGGCGGATGAGCTGTTTGTCCCTAGGCCTTCTCAAAGGACTAGAGGACATGATCTGTGCATGGAGGAAAAATGTTTTAGCCATTTATTTAGGAAAGGGTTCTTTACAGTAAGAGTCAGGGGCGTAGCAATAGGGGGTGCAGAGGTTGCGACCGCATCGGGGCCCTTGGGCCAGAGGGGCCCCGAGAGGCCATCCTTCAACTGCAGTATTAGCTCTCTATTGGTCCTGTGCTCATAATAATCACTTCTATAGATACTTTGAATAGTGGTAATCATTAACTAGCTGTTCCCCATCCCCTTCTTGCACCTCTGACACTGTAGTTGCCATTGGCAGGTTTTGGTGCGCCGTATCAATTGTTATGTATAAAGTGCTTTGGGGGCCCCATTGTAAAACTTGCATCGGGGCCCTCAGCTCCTTAGCAGTGGCGTATGGTAAGAGTGATTAAGATGTGGAATGCATTGCCACAGGAAGTCGTTATGGCAAACTCTATACCTGCATTTAAAGGGGGCTTAGATGCTTTCCTTGCGTTGAAAGACATCCATGGCTACAATTACTAGGTAATGCCTAATGATGTTGATCCAGGGATTTTATCTGATTGCCATCTGGAGTCGGAAGGAATTTTTTTCCCTTTTGGGGATAATTGGACCTTGCCTTGTAAGGGTTTTTCGCCTTCCTCTGGATCAACAGGGATATGTGAGGGAGCAGGCTGGTGTTGTACTGTGTTCTCTGGTTGAACTCGATGGACATATGTCTTTTTTCAACCCAAATAACCATGTAACTATGAAACCAATCGTGCAGGGCAAGGCAAAAAAGAGGCCAAGCATACATTTCTAGGTAGTGGAGAGCAATAGGGGATAAATCTATAAAGGTGGACATACATCAGGTGTCTTGGAAGCCGATCGACCATCTGATTCGATTATTATAATCGGATGAAAATCAGGGCCATCAAGAGCATGTCAATCGACGATGCGAACAATGTCAGGTCGAAATTGGTCTTATGTATTGATCGGACATGCTGCAAGATGTATGGCCTACATGCTCGATCAGGTGTAACGGTGATAGCGGCGTGCAAGAGTGACACTAGGGAAACATCTGTCAATGATGTGGCTCTTCAGCCCATATTATTAATGAATTGTTTCTGTAACAATCATTTTTTTTAACCTGTCAAACCAAACATTTATCAATTATTTTTACAAAATTGTTTCAGCACAATGGCAGATACGTCTGTGCAGTTCAGCAGGCTGCGCGCTCGCCTATGTACTTGTGACATATTGGCCGCTCTGGCCGCACTCCCGGCCGCTACCAGAACACAGTGCATGCGGGCTCACATGCTGTCAGTGATGTGGGCACATGCCCACAGCGTTCTAGCGTCCACCATGAGCATGGCTGCGGCGGCCAAGATGTCACAAGTGCATAGGTATGTGCGCAGGAGCGGCGGCCATTGCACTGAACTACTTACGGGTGAAGACTGGTGACCCGGTGAAGAGTTGAGGCCCTGTCCTTTTCTGAGTAAATGGGTGCAATTGGGGTGAAAAAGAGGACACAGTCTGTGTCCCATATGTTTTACACATGAAAGTAGGTACATCCTTTTATTAACACCTGTCGCCTCGGATATCCTTTTACGATGAACATCTTTAGAAATCAAAATATTTGGTTGCGTGGTGTATTGTAGTGTAAGCAACAATTTCCCAAAATGTCCCCTCAGCCTTATTTGCCTAATTACCTTATCCCTATGTGCCATAACCCACCACCTAATATGTGAAAATACCCTTCACCTACTACCTGTTACTACTTGTAACCCACACCTGTCAACCACTCATTACCCACTACCTGTCACCACCCACCACATACTATCTTCCACTACATGCTCTACATATCAACCAATACCATTCACCCAGCAGCCACTACTACCTGTTACTACCTGCCACCAACCATTGGTCACTAATACCCCACTACTTGCTACCCACCCAATACTTACTGTTTACCACTACACTTTACCCTCTACCTGCCACTAACCACCACCAACTATGTGCCAATACTTGTCACCCACCAGCTGTTAACACATGTTACTCATTACCTGTCACTAATTGCCACCCACTATGTGCCACTACCCCTTATACACTACCTGTCACTAATTGTCACCCAATATCTGTCACTACCCATCACTCACTATGTGTTACTACCTGTCTTGCACCTGATGCTGGCTCCATCCATCCATTGGATGCTGCTGCTCCACCGCAGCAGTGACACCTCTGGTTTAGCTCCTTCATGATGCCAGCCACTAAACTGGAAGTAAGGGCCACCGCAGCCAGATTATTTTGACCAGCCCTGCCCAGGAGTCGGGACCAACCACAGAAATTAACACTACTGCACCTTCTGAACTGGAACACCTTGGTCAGCACTGACAGATGTCAACAATTGGGATCCTCAGCAGTGTCAGCCAGCACTGCAGGTTTATATGAAGAACTGGGTCATCACCGCTGGACCTTCGCCTCCCTCTGCCCTCCTCAACCATGTCTTCTTAGGGATGACAGATGATTGGCAAGTGCGACTGGTGGCGCGTAGTATGGCAGCCTCGATTCTTGGCTTTCGGACATTACCCCCCCCCCCCTTCCAGAACCTGTATGAGCCAAATCCAATTCCGTGTACAACCCCCCCCCCCCATTTGTACTTGCCGAAATAAATGATTCTGATTCTGTCACCCGCAATTTTCTACAAGGCACTATCTTCCAATAATTATCACCCACTGTCAGACTCTACCCGACATCTATCTGCCACTACTTGTCAGACTCTGTCTGTCATTACATGTTAACCACTATCTGCCAATAGCCACTACCCACTATTTGACACTTCAGGCCACCCACTGTCTGGCACTATCCATCACCTGCTATCTGCCATTAGCTTTCACCCTCTGTCAACCACTACCAGTTACCCACTGCCACTACCAGTCATAGATTAGAGGCATTATGGGCAGTCAGCCGAGGTGCTTTGGATATTTTGGGATCCATGCAACACCTGTGTAAAACTTGCAGAGGATAGCATTTTTATTAAGAAAATGTATTCTATTGTTTGTATTACTACTTGTATTTTTATCCTATAAAAATTCAGTTTTTATAATTATAGAAGTGATTGTGCTGCAAAAGTGTATGTGTGCTGGTGGTTGGAATGACACATAGGGCTTGATTCACTAAGACAAATAGCACATCTTATCAAAGTTAGCAGGCCTTATCAAAGTTAACACGCCTTATCAGAGTAGCATAGAATCAGAATCAGAATCAATTTTATTTCGCCAAGTAAGTTTGCACCTACAAGGAATTTGTCTTGGCAGTTGCTTAACAAATGCAAACAAAAACAATACAAGGACAGACAGTGTGTATATTACAAGTCAAGGACATTTATGCAAGTATAGTGGCAGTAAGCAATGTGAGAATTGTTAATTTACAGTTCTGTGCTGATTACTATAAAGTCCTAGCAGCTCTAACGTGGTTCAGCATTAAGTATCGCTTGAGGAAAAAAGCTGTTCCTGTGTCTGGAGGTTTTGGTAGCGATTGACCGGAATCTTACTCCCGAAGGCATGCGCTGGAAGATGGAGTGAGCTGGGTGTGAGGGGTCAGAGGCAATTTTGGTTGCTCTCTTTCTGCACCTGCTAGCGTAAAGATCCTGCAGGGAAGGTAAGCTACAGCCAATTATCCTTTCCGCTGTTCGGATGATGCGCTGCAGCCTCCCCTTTTCTAATGCTGAGCAGGAGCTGAACCATACAGTCATAGATGATGTTATGGTGGATTCGATGATTGCAGTGTAGAACTGCACCATTAAATTTTGAGGTAGGCCAAACTTTTCAGCTGCCGTAGATGGTACATCCTCTGTTGCGCTTTCTTGACAATAGTGGCCGTATTGTTATCCCATTTTAGGTTGTGTGAGATTGTGGACCTAAAAAACTTGAATGACTAGCGAACTTATGCCTGCTAATTGGCAATGACGAGAGCTCCACTAGTCCTACCCTGAGCCCCTGCGGGTTGGTAGCGCTCACTATGCTACTCTGATAAGCAGTGGCATAGCTATGGAGCTATGGGCCCTGGTGCAAGTTTTACGTTGGCCTCCCCCCCCCCCCCCCCAGCACTCTGTGTAACACTTGATACAGCGCAACAAAACCTGCCAAGGTCATCTACTGTATTAGAGGTGCAAGTAGGGCAGGGGTGCCAAATAGGTAGATCACGACCGCCTATTTGGTAGATCGCAGTCATGTAACATTTTGTGGCTGGCAGCTGGCAGAATCTGCTGCCAGCCGCAGGCCAATCAAAACAAGAAGCGGAGAGGATAGGGGCGGTACAGCAGGAGAGGAGGATACGGCCGCGACGTCATAGCTGAGGGCGGCGCTGGGCCTGGGCACAATGCGTCAATGCACGCTGCTCGCCGCCCCCCTTCGCTCGCCGGACTCCGGAGGCACTCGCAGTGCGGCTGATGGAGGGGAGACCAGGAGGAGCCCCAGACACCGCCGCTGGAACTGGAGGGAGGTGAGTGGCCCCTACGCCTACCTACACTATACCTGGCTAATTATACTCAAGGCACCACACCTTACTACTCCATACCTGGCTAACTATACTGAAGGTCCCTGCACCTAACTACACTATACCTGGCTAACTATACTGAAGGTCCCTGCACCTAACTACACTATACCTGGCTAACTATACTGAAGGTCCCTGCACCTTACTACTCCATACCTGGCTAACTATACTGAAGGTCCCTGCACCTAACTACACTATACCTGGCTAACTATACTGAAGGTCCCTGCACCTAACTACACTATACCTGGCTAACTATACTGAAGGTCCCTGCACCTAACTACACTATACCTGGCTAACTATACTGAAGGTCCCTGCACCTTACTACTCCATACCTGGCTAACTATACTGAAGGTCCCTGCACCTAACTACACTATACCTGGCTAACTATACTGAAGGTCCCTGCACCTAACTACACTATACCTGGCTAACTATACTGAAGGTCCCTGCACCTAACTACACTATACCTGGCTAACTATACTGAAGGTCCCTGCACCTAACTACACTATACCTGGCTAACTATACTGAAGACCCCTACACCTAACTGCACTATACCTGGCTAACTATACTGAAGGTCCCTGCACCTAACTACACTATACCTGGCTAACTATACTGAAGACCCCTACACCTAACTGCACTATACCTGGCTAACTATACTGAAGGTCCCTGCACCTAACTACACTATACCTGGCTAACTATACAGAAGGTCCCTGCACCTAACTACACTATACCTGGCTAACTATACTGAAGGTCCCTGCACCTAACTACACTATACCTGGCTAACTATACTGAAGGTCCCTGCACCTAACTACACTATACCTGGCCAACTATACTGAAGGTCCCTGCACCTAACTACACTATACCTGGCTAACTATACTGAAGGTCCCTGCACCTAACTACACTATACCTGGCTAATTATACTGAAGGTCCCTGCACCTAACTACACTATACCTGGCTAACTATACTGAAGGTCCCTGCACCTAATTACTCTATACCTGGCTAACTATACTGAAGGTCCCTGCACCTAACTACACTATACCTGGCTAACTATACTGAAGGTCCCTGCACCTAACTACACTATACCTGGCTATCTATACTAAAGGCACATACACCTAACTACTCTATACCTGGCTAACTATACTGAAGGCACCTACACTTAACAACACTATACCTGGCTAACTATACTGAAGGCACCTACACCTAACCTAACTACACTATACCTGGCTAACTATACTGAAGGCCCCTACACCTAACTACACTATACCTGGCTAACTATACTGAAGGTCCCTGCACCTAACTACACTATACCTGGCTAACTATACTGAAGGCACATACACCTAACTACTCTATGCCTGGCTAACTATACTGAAGGCACCTACACCTAACTACACTATACCTGGCTAACTATACTGAAGGCCCCTACACCTAACTACACTATACCTGGCTAACTGAAGGCCCCTATACCTATCTACCTATACTGAGGACATGTATACCTGCTACCTAAATGTTGGTAGATCTCCTGGACTCGGCAAATTTTAAAGTAGCTCGCAAGCCGAAAAAGTGTGGGCACCCCTGAAGTAGGGGTTGGGTAACAATTTGTTAATGATTACTACTATTCAGAGCATCTGTAGAAGTGATTATTACCACCACAGGACCAATAAACAGCTAATACTGTGGTTGAGAAGGGTCCCATGGGGTCCCTCTGGCCCAAGGGCCCCGATGCGGTCACTACCTCTGCAACCCCAATTGCTACACCACTGCTGATAAGGAGTGTTAACTTTGATAATGCATGCTAACTTTGATAAGGCCTGCTATTTGTCTTCGTGAATCAAGCCCCTTATCAGAGTTAACATGCCCTATCAGAGTAGCATAGTGAGCACTACGAACTTATGCCTGCTAATTGGCAATGATGAGAGCTCCACTCGTCCTTCCCTGAGTTCCTCTGTGAGTCAGTCAGTTATATAAATTATGCCATACACCATGTCAGTGCTTTACATGGTGCGTGGAATAATTAAAGGACCACTCCAGCAAAAAATGTAAGCAATTAAAATCTGACAGAACCAACAGGTTTTGTACTAGTCCATCTCCTCATGAGGGATCCTCAAGGTTTTCTTTGTTTTTTCAAAGCATTTTCTCAAAATCTAACTGACAACGTAGTGTGCAAGTGAGTAGGGCTGGTATTTTACTATTTTGGCAGTTCAACTACCATTGAGGAAATGCTGCTGAAAACACAGAAAACCCTGATAACCCCCATGAGGAGATGGACTAGTCCAAAACCCATTGGTTCTGTCAGATTTTAACTGTTTACTTTTTTTCACTGGAGTGGTCCTCCAATGTACCTAATTAAGTATTCCATGTAATTCTGTAAAATGTCAGCACTACATAAATGCATAATAATAAAAATATTAACAAAAAAAACATTTTAGTCAGTTAGAATGAATTTAAGATTCTGATTGGTAACATTGTGTATTGCCCGAGCACACTATAGAGCCCCAGAAGGACTTTAAAGAGAACCCGAGGTGTGTTTAAAGAATGTTATCTGCATACAGAGGCTGGATCTGCCTATACAGCCCAGCCTCTGTTGCTATCCCAAACCCCACTAAGGTCCCCCTGCACTCTGAAATCCCTCATAAATCACAGCTGTGCTGTGAGGCTGTGTTTACATCTGTAGTGTCAGTCTCAGCTGCTCCCCCGCCTCCTGCAGAGCTCCGGTCCCTGCCCCCGTCCCTTCCCTCCAATCAGCAGGGAGGGAAGGGATGCAGGCGGGGACTGGAGTTTTGCAGGAGGCGGGGAGAGCAGCAGACTGACACTATAGAGATAAACACAGCCAGCTCTGACAAGCTGTTTGTCAGCAGCGTGGCTGTGATTTATGGAGGGATTGCAGAGTGCAGGGGGACCTTAGGGGGGTTTGGTATAGCAACAGAGGCTGGGCTGTATAGGCAGATCCAGCCTCTGTATGCAGATAATATTCTTCAAACCCACTTCGGGTTCTCTTTAAAAATGATCTAATTTATTTATAGAAAATCTAAACAGATCACGATGTTAATGAAAGAGGTTACAAAACTTCTCAGCGATGGGCAGGAAACTGGCATCCTGAAAAGCTGAAGGGTTCAGTCAGGCCATTGTGCCAGTTCTATTTGCCTGCTGCTGTTCAGTGAACTGTCATGCATAACTAATGTCAAAGCGATGCTTTCTATGACTACAGCAAGACCAAGGAAGGCACCTCTCCAATGAAGCAGTGTCTGTGTTCCAGGGCAGCAATTTTCTGCATCCCTCCTCAGACTCTTTGTTCTTTATCTTTCCCCACCTTCCAATGTTCGCAGAAAATGAGCAGCCCCAGACATACCCCCGCTGCCACGCCATGACAAAGCACACTTCCCAGCCAGACCAAGAAACCTGCATCTTTTACAATCAAATCATCATGGCAATCTGCATATTCCCCCAGCTTATCATCACTTCTTAATGACAATCCAATTGGTGATCTATACTAACCAATACTTTAATCACGTATGTGCCAACCTATATAAGCATTTAGATTTCCATGTACAGTATATCGCTTATATATAAAAACACAAAATACAATTCAATTTCAATCATTCTTAAATGACTAGCATACTAATAAGGCAGAATGATCTAATCCGCTAGCATCAAAGAAGTGCAGAAATCAAGAGGTATCGCCACCCTGTAGAATGCCATGTTTCAGAATCAGCAATCATTTGAGTTTCATGGGTCAAAGACGTAAAATAAAATTGTAACTATGTCATTCAGAGTGATATTAAAACTTGTATATAAAATATATAAAAACACATAATCCCTGTCTCTGGGCCATGCAGTGCATTGTGTATGTGTGGACTGTGCTAGCAGCAATTCATCCGACAACAGGTGATGCAGTCATAATGGCATCTATCTATGCATCATTGATTGGACTTGCAAAAAACGATGTCATTTAATGAAGATAAGATAAAAGATCTCTTGAGAGTTTCTGACAACAATCTTACAGGACAATTTCACTTCTAAATGATTTCTATGTAAACATACTGTAAGAATGAAGAGCACGAGTTATGGGTGATGGAATTGATTGCAGTGCTGAGCAGGCAAGAGAGAGGTCACTCAGATAGACAGTGACAGAGAAGCAGGACATACTTTGGCGTGCGATAAGTGATTTGTCACTGTGTCATACATGCCATACATGTTAAACAGGATGATTAGGTAGCCACCCCCACAGCTGCAGGTGCCATTAGAAAGGCAGGGCTGGATGCTGCGTGGGACTAGATAGATGCAGTCACAGATTCTAAAGCTTCTATTATTCTGAGCATGCGTCTTTCATTCTACCAAGCCTACCATGGCTTGAGCCTTTCTTTGTCTGCCACCTGCTTCTCAACAAACAGCTGATCTTTCATACTCTTCAGCATGACACACGGCATAAAAGAAATGGCCCAATATTCTGTAAAGGCCTCCTATTCTACTGCCTGGATGAGATAAACCTTTAACATAAGACTGCAACAGTTACGTTCAGCCACATCCCTAATGATCTGATCTGTCTTGTTTACAGGTGAAATAAAAGACCAGCATTATAATGACAGTATAGAGGAAGACCACAATCTGCTTAATTCCCCAGCAGATTGGAAATGTCAGCACCTGCAGTGTATCTCTCCCTGCATATTCCTTGAACATCTGTGCTGCATTTTATCCTCACTGTAAAATCAGACAAGTGGAAGTTACATGGATCACTAGGTTTTATATTCAGAGGCCTAATGAAAAGAGATCTGTTTTAAAAATAACCCCTGGCTTTATGTACTAATGGCAGTAAATCTTTCCAACAATGGTCCCTGGAGGATGATTCCTCTTGTGTGCCCTTGCCTCTCAGACAGGGTACAGCTGATATTTTACAACCACCCGAGCATGGTTTTAAATTATAGATGACTGCAATGAAATAGAGGCCTTCACTGCATAGGAATGCTGATGCAAGACGGTATTTTTGAATGTAACTTTCCTTCTGCATGAGCTGCATTGGCAAAGTGCTGGCTGACATCAGACATGCATCCTGCCAAGTCAGCCTGCCAATCCTCTATCTGCATTCTTGCTGCTTCTCTCAAACATACTTAAGTGTATTAAGTGTCACTCATCCTGAGTGCTATCGTGTGCCACCACGGTAACGGGTATAGATGGCACTACACTTAATGTATTCAGTATTTCAGAGAAGCAGAAATTCCCTACACTTGCTCATAGTTGCATGGATATCTTTCTGATCTGTCAGTGTATATCACTGGTGCACTGCGGGCATTATGCGCCCCAGGCAGGGGTGGATGGGTAGATGCACTGCAGCGATGGAAGGCAGCAAAGCTCTGTGTGTGTGTGTGTGTGTGTGTGTGTGTGTGTGTGTGTGTGTGTGTGTGTGTGTGTGTGTGTGTGTGTTTGTGTGTGTACTACACCAATCAGCTCACATAAGCGCTGGGATATAGTCACACAGGCAGAAGTTCCCTGGCGTGGGTCATATATTATGTCAGTGTACCGTAAGGCACTGCAATGCAGACAAGCAGTGTCCAGGGATTTGGTCACTAGAGGCAGATTGCAACTTAGAAACCTGTAACAAGCTTATTATGTACTTAGAAAGACTTGTTCTGTGCCCACAAAGGGAAAACGGCAATGCTTTCAACAAATATATGGAAGGCGGATAGAATCACATAGTTTCTGTGAAAATAAAGAAAATGTAACTTGTGCTGTTTGTAATGGGCAGGTTACTGCTTCAGATTGGAAATCCTGCCAGGAGTGTCAGTACAAAAAGATCCTGATGTACTATGCCTTAGTAACAAAAGAAATGAGCTATTAGAGACAATTAGATGGGTGAGCACAGAAGGCAGCAGCAGCCGAGGAATACAAAAGAGGTCTGGAGGAAGAAACAGCCCTACGTATGAAGATTCCATGTCATTTACTACAAAGACAGCTCTACATACAGCACAAAAAGAACAGAGATCAGATCTGATGTGGAAAACAGAAAAATAAAATCACAGGTGGCTGCAGGGATGCTCAGTGCTGTGCTGCCTCAATCATCATTATAAGGGTTAAGCTATAAACATGAAATGACAATCAAGGCATCAGGACCAGTCACATTCTGCTTCTCATGTACTTCACATATGACACTTTCCTCTACATGTAGCATTATGGAGACTGTATAGAATGGTGCTATGTATTATAGCGATACTGTAGCCATATGTGTGCACTGTCCATCTTTCTTCCCCCCTGGATGTGGCCAGCAACAGACTGTACTCACCGCACTGCTCTGTCTCCGGCTGCAGCCCTCACAATGCTCGGATCGCTTTGATCAGCTGAGGCTTGGCAGCAGCAGGGAAGAAGCCAGCACCGCCCATATTAGCATAGCCACACCACACACCATTCAAAAGAGGCCTAAAGGAAACAGGCAGTTGTACAAAGTTTCCATGTCATTTTCTACTAAGACAGGTGCAGAGGTAGCTGCAAAATAAGGATGACCAATGAGGTGAAAAACAGGAAAATGAATGAAACATAGAAACATTGCGCTGAGCAAGGATCCAACACTGTACTGAATAAACCATGGACCATGAAGGCTGGTATAGCTCAGGGGCAGCACAGTGGCATGGGGCAGCACGGTGGCATAGTGGTAAGTGCGCTAACCACTATGGTTAGCCATCTCGCCTTGCAGTGCTGGATCCCCGGTTCGAATGCCAGCCAGGTCAACATCTGCAAGGAGTTTGTATGTTCTCCCCGTGTCTGCGTGGGTTTCCTCCGGGCACTCCAGTTTCCTCCCACATCCCGAAAACATACAGATAAGTTAATTGGCTTTCCCCTAAAATTTACCCTAGACTGTGATACATACATAGACATAAGATTATGGTAGGGATTAGCTTGTGAGCCCCTCTGAGGGACAGTTAGTGACAAGACAATATATACTCTATACAGCGCTGCGTAATATGTCGGCGCTATATAAATGCTAAATAATAAATAATAATAATATTAATTGCTCAGGGTGCAAAGCCCCACGCGTCCGGGGCTCCACATTCTGGCTATCCCAGCCTGCATAGGAGACAAGGGGTTAAAGAGGCTCAGGAGGGGGATCCCACATCATTTTTTTATTTCCCACACATATATAAAAAATAAATACATTTATATACATGTTGATACATTATCTGTCATTTTACCGCATTTAAATATAGACTTTTTTCCTCTAACTTTTACATCAGTTTTATCAAGAACTGCAAGGTCTTTTTGAAATTTTTTCCTCCTTAACATACTCTAAAAATGTTGTGTTTCCCCGAACATGAACTTTCTAAAACTAAAAGGTCTTTTTGAATTTTTTTTTTCTCTTGTACCCACTTCTTTTTTCCATACCCTGCAAATTTGGGGATTCTAGCTTGTATGAGGGCTTTGCTATTAAGCGCATAAGTCGACAGCCATTCAAATTCCTTTAAATATAACCATTAAAAAAGCGTTTGCGCAAAATACATATTTTTTGTCGACTATTTTGCACTTGATACTCCTTTACCATGCCATTGTTCGGGTTTTGGTACACTTTTTACACCATTTTTAAAGAAACTCTGGCTGCAGAGATGTCCTAAAAGTTTTAGACCTACACCTGCCATTAAAGTCTGTGGAGCTCGCCGCGAATAGTGGATTTTGCAAATTTCATTGTAAATTCACAAATGCGTTTTCCAAACCAGAAAATTTGATGTTTGTCGATCACTTGAAAGATAATAAAAATCTCCTTTTCTTTATATGCAGTTCTTGTCTTCATGCCCTTTGTAAGGGTGCATGAAAAAAGGGCGCCAGTAAAATAGGGCCGGCGGGATAACAAATTAGCGCCGGTGGATAACAAAATCTCAATAACGATAAACATTGTTAACGATAATCGATTAACGATAAATACCGTTTTAAAATAGATGGGAGATAACAAAAAGAAATGAACATTAAACATCGTTACCTAATTCAACAATGCAGCTTAACCTAACCCTACTTTCACACAGAACCCTCCCCCAATGGTGCCTAACCCTAGCCAACCCCCGGTGGTGCCTAACCTTAACCACCCCCTCCCGGTGTTGCCTAATGCTAACCGCCCCCCAGGTGGGGCCTAACCAACCCCCTGGTGGTGCCTAACCTTAACCACTCCCCCTGCACAAACGCGCTTACACACATAAAATGATTATATATTTGATAACATAAAATCTGTACATACAAATAAAATAATATGACAAAAACTATAACGTTGCAAGCTTCTAAAATGATAACATATTTCAAAAACTTTAATGTTCTAATGTTGTTAACAATATTTATCTGGCTCCCTTTTTTCTGCTTTAGGCGCCGTATTAACGATAAATGCATTAGAAAGCGCCCTTTTCGTCTACTAGCCGCCAGCGCCCTTTTTTCCTGCTACTCTTTGTAAAGACCTATGGATAACAAGCTGACTTGTCAAGCTTTCATATTACTCTGATCACCTCAAAGTCACTTCTGTTCCAAGTGAAATAATCCCAATTTATCTAATGTTTCTGTGTAAGAGAGACTTTACATTCCTCTAATTCACTTAGTAGCTGCATTTAAGAAGTAGCTGAATAATGTTTCCACAGGTTTGCTTTACTGCACAGGATTAAGACTTAGGATCACTGTAACCTTCTGCGGACCGCGTGTAGTAAATCCTACGCCATACTTGTGGGCGGCTGCCTAAGCCTGATGCAGCGTAGAATTTACGCCACCTGCTATTTGTGCTCCCGACGTGATTGTGCATACCCGAGAGGGGAAATTAAGCTGTCATGTGACAGCTGACATCTCCCCTCAGTGATAAGGAACCATCACGATTAGCTCCTGATCACGTGATCACTACGATCACTGGCGGATCGTAGTGATCTCAATTGGCAGCGGAGGTCTGAGGGGAAGAAGAGGATGGGGACTCACCCTTCTGATGTTCACCCGGCGATCGTCGCTCCCCTCCGCTCTGAACGGCATCTCTGCTCACTCTGATGTAAGTGTCGGGTCCTGGCTTGATGACATCATCAAGCCGCGACCCGGAACTTAACGGCAGTGCGTGCAAGGATGCCGGCCAGCGCGAAGGGGGCTAAAGCTGCTCAACGCTGGAGCTTGGGAGAAAGGCTGCTGGCAAAACGGGGGACACCTGGCTACACTGGGGACACCATGCTAGCCAAACTGGGGATCCGGCTTCCTGAGCCCCCAAATGTGCCCCCCCCCCGCATGTAAAATGGCCTGGTTCTTATGGGGAGTTAGGCAGCCGGTCCCCAAAGGGTTAAGGAAACAAGGATAGCTAGAGTTTAAATCTTATCTTTGCTGAGAAAATGGAAATCATCTCAAGGTACCTTATTTGAAACTTGGTTATTCAGTGAAGGGTAGGCCAAAAGAACAAGGATTATTTAGAGTCAAAACCAGTGTTGCTCCTTAAAGAGAAACCGTAACCAAGCATTGAACTTCATCCCAATCAGTAGCTGATACCCCCTTTTCCACAGGAAATCTTTACCTTTTCTCAAACGGATCATCAGGGGGCTCTGTATGACTGATATTGTGGTGAAATCCCTCCCACAGTGTGATGTCATGACCAGGGTTCTGACATCACACTGTGGGAACCTTGCTGCTAGTTGCATTTCCAACTGCCAAAAATGCTGGCAACAATGTTGGAAAATTATTTCTTTTCACAGTCATCACCTGCCAGCAGTAAAAATGTCACCATGTGATAAATGTCAGAATGCAAATCTGGGAGAGGAAAGATTTTACAATAGGCAAACATTGACTAAATAATTTATAAATAATTATTGTAAAAATTAAGCATTTTTTTTACTTATGTTGTTTTCACTGGAATTCCTCTTTAAATGGGCAAACAGGTCCTTTTTGGGTAAACCTGATGATAAAAAGACAGATTAAAGTAAGAAAAGTAGTTTACGTGCAAAGTCTCAAAAACACTGGTGGAGGCCCCTGAGTTTTTTGCTAGGTGATATGTTCACAACTTTTTAGCAAAATGCATTTTAAAGGAAACCTGAAGTATCCTTAAAAAAAAAGAGTTTCACCTGGGGCTTCACCTGCTGCCGCCCTGTGCCGGTCCTCAACAATCCTCTGGTCCCCCACCGCGACTTCACTTTCACTTTCCACTGTGCCTGCGCGGCCCTGGGTGCATACGTCCTCGTTTGCTCTCCCGTCACCAGAAGCATCCTGCGCTGGTGCAGTAAGTACTGCACCTGCGCAAGATGCTTCCGGTGACAGATGTGCAAACAAGGATGCACGCAGAGCAGTAGGTAGAGATAAAGTATCCGGGCACCAGTCACAGCAAAAGCGATGCTAAACAATCTTTAATCCATCCCCATCAAACTGACATACAGTGAATTGTGCAGGCCTTACAGCCGTTTCGCAGGACAACCTGCTTCTTCAGAGGCAACAACGAGTATAATCATTATATCTCTTACAATACACCATGTGCGTGTGGCGAGGCTCTCGGATTTTTTAATAAATCAGAGGATTACTGGTTTGGTAGAGGATACAGTTTTGTGCTACAATATCAGAGTTACATAGTTAGTTGGGTTGAAAAAAGACATCCGTCCATTAAGTTCTACCACAAAAAATGGTACCTACATAACACCAACAGTAGCCTGCACCCTTACATATCCAAGTTGATCCAGAGGAAGGTGAAAACATCTTACAAGGCTTGTACCAATTAGCACTAAAAGGGAAAAAAATCCTTCCTGACTGCAGATGGCAATCAGATAAAATCCCATCAACACGGCTGGGAATTACCTAGTAATTATTGCCATGAATGTTCTTCAATGCAAGAAAAGCATCCAATCCCTCTTTAAATTCAGATATAGAGTTTGCCATAACTACTTCCTATGGTAAAACATTCCACATTTTAACCTCTCTTACTGTAAAAAAAGAAAAGAAAAACCTTCCTGAATAGGTGGCAAATACCGTACATTTTTCCTCCATACACAGGTCATATCCCCTTGTCGTTATGCACAAGCCTAGGGGCAAAAATCTCATCTGCCAAGCTTTTATTTTGCCCTGTGATGCATTTTACATGTTAATTAGATCTCCTCAAAGGCGTCTTTTCTCCAAATTAAATAAGCAGAGTTTATTCAACCTTTCCTGGCATTGTAGGTAGGGATGTCCAATGAGATGAAAATTGTTCCGAGTTGATGCATGATTATCCAAATTTTCAATGCAAATGTATGCAGCTTGAAATGGAACAACCAAACTCAACATCCGAAAGTTTGAGATGGTCCATTTTCAAGCTGCATAAACTTGCATTCAAAATTTGGAAAATCCTGCATCAAGTTGGAACGATTTGCATTTTACTAACCAGACCTAATCGTAGGCATCTATATTCTACTTCAAGTGAACTGCTTCTCTAAATAGTGTACAAGATGTGGATCTCTGGGAAGCCTTAGAAGCCCAATAAGTACTACAACCATGGTTAGCCAAGGAGGAAAAAAATATGTTTTTTCTTCTTCCGTTCTTGCTATTTTCTGAGACCTGAGGACAGAGTTTACTATATTCAGGGGTTTACTATATCAGAATTTACTATAACAAGATTCTACTGTATATACCAATTCTTTTTCTTTTTTTCAAAAGTAAATTTTACAATTTATACACAGCATGCTCACTTGAGTTATTATTACCGTATTCATTGTATTTAAAAAGCGCCAACATATTACCCAGGGCTGGACAATAAATAGGGATACATACAATGTAAACAAGGGGTGACAGGCAGAGAGGTAGCACATTATACAACATAGCACAATGTTATACACACAAACAGGGTATAAGATGCATGATCATGTGATTTTATAGAAGCCCGAGATAGTCCATGGGAAGGATGTCATTGGTGGGGTCACAACATCAAGAACTACACACGGGGGGGGGGGGGGGGACGACGACTCTGCCAAAGGCTTACAATCTAATGGGGAGGGGTAGGGATACATTAGGTGGGGCTGCAGAATAGGTGCTCAGCTGGGAGAGTTAAGGTGCGGAGGGGGGGAGGTAAGCCATCTCAAAGTTATGAAAATATGGAACCACCAAGATATTTTACAATGCATTTAAAGCACACCTGAACTAAGAGGGATATGGAGGTTTACATTTATTTACTTTTAAAGTACTCCTGACCTTATGACTAAATTGTGGAATAAAGGCCATTGTGGGCTAGTTTACCTTATTACCCTGTTTCCCGGGTTTGGTCGTCTTTGTCCTCCGAAGGATCTTTCACTTGAAGACAGTTTAACCCAGGTGGTGCCACACAAGAAGAATTGTGCATGCACAGTTCCCAAATCGCACAAGCTCTGTGAAAGAAAGCTTCCTATTAATGCACAATTATGATAGCAAGCAACGTGATCACATTGAGAATAAGGTAATCTAGCCCACCATGGGCTTTATTCCACAATTTAGCTGTCAGGTCAGGGGTACAATGCAAACTGCCTGGCTGTCCTGCTGAGCCTCCGTCTCTAATACTCTAAGCCGGTAGATCTACCAGGTAGATCGCGACCACCTATTTGGTAGATGGAGGCCGTTCGGCCGCGTTATGTTACATTTTGCGGCGGCAGCTGTCAGATTCTGCTGCCGGCTGCTAGCCAATCAGAAGAGGCGGAAAAGAGAGAGGCGGTACAGCGGGAAAGGAGGACGCCGCGATGTCATAGCTGGGGGCAGCGCTGGGCACAATGCATCAATGCACGCTGCTGTAGCCAAAGAGATCTGCAGGACTGCCTGGCAAGTGGTATTGTTTAAAAGGATATAAATATGGTAGCCTCCATATCCCTCTCAGTTTAGGTGTACTTTAAAGGAAATTAAGCACCTTGTACTAAAAGAGGCAGTGCAAATTACAATTCTGCTTTTTTAAAACATAAGATATTTGCAAGTTTCACCTCAGTATGAGCAAAAACGATATACAGAAGTGATTGTTTCATATCTATATATGTGTAATTGATGCATGTGTAGTGAGTACAGTTCCTTTTACAATATGTTTATTATTCTTCCATAGTTTCTTATTGCCATTTTGGGGTACATATACAGGACTAGAAATTTCCATAGCTCTATTTCTTAAATAAAGAAGGGAAATAAACATTTTAGGCATAGGGTTTTAGGTATGTTTACAGCCAGTCTCTCATTGTTTATGTATATTAATCATTTTACCATTCTAAAAACTAGCATGATGTGCGTCATAAGCTGTTGTGTATAAGAAAACAGGAACAATTCACTTCAGTGAAAGAGCAGAGTTAAAACATCATCTTCCGATTCCATATATGTCTCTATTCAGGTGACGACAATGTATTTACCAAGCTACCAAGTTACCATGGATACGGCATAAGCAGAAATCTTCTCTAAGCAGTATATTGCATATGAATATGGTTGACCCCCTAAGGACATTATTTTCATATCTAGAGAATAACAGTAACGGCTTTCAAGTATTTTCTACCTTCACTGATACTCAACATGGGTTAATAGTATTACAGAAACTAATAAGATTGAATAAACAAAGGAAGCCAAGAAAGTGTACGGAAGTAAGACTCCGTTGTCAGTGCAGCTAGAAATTCATAAGTTCACTATGAATTAATAAAACATAGCTGGCTGTGCTCTAAAGACTTCCATAAAACCTTTGTAGGGAGGGTTAGTTAAAAAAAATTATATATATATATATATATATATATATATATATATATATATATATATATATATATATATATATATATACTGAGTGGCCCAAAAATTGGAGACACCTTCTAATAATCCACTTTTAGCTCTGATCACAGACGATATTCTTGGCATTGACTCAACAAGATGCTGATACCATTGCTGAGGAATGTTGGCCCATGCTGACTTAATGGCAGCTCTAAGTTGGGTCAGATTGGATGGTGGTGTTTCCAAACTTTGAAGTGATCTTTCGACATCGTCCTACAAGTGCAAATATGTTTGAGGTCAGGGGACTGAGCTGGCAATGGAAGCTAGTTAACTCTGATTGATGTTACTCATACCAATTTTGAGACTAATCAAGGACAGTGGCAAGGGCCCACGACAGGCATCTTTGTATATTCATGTTTTCTGACAGGTTGCGCTCTTTATCCAGTTAACATATAATTTACATAGCAAGGATAAGACGCATGTTTTCTTCCCCAAAACTAAGGTGTAAAAGTGATATACCGAATATATGGTAAAATGTTTATATGTTTGCCTTCCCAAGGAAGCACTTACTGCAGCAGTGGTTAGTAGCTTAGATAGAGTAGTTTAGAGATAGTTTTGAGAGGGGGAGGTCTATAAGATGCACCTGCACTATAAACACACCTAGGATTAGTATTCTTTTATTTTTCCCTGATTTTTTTCCCTCTAAACCTAGGTGCGTCTTATGGTCCGGAGCGACTTCATGGTCCAGAAAAATAAGGTATTTCTTTTAAAGTTCCATTCCAGCCCAAAAACAATATTCACACGAACAGACCTGCCAGGTGGCCTGCCTCTGCCTTTTGCTTTTTCCATATTGGGGGGATGAAGTAAAAGGTATGCACAGACTTGACTAATACAATGTGCAGTCACACAGGTGCAGTTAACAGGTATACACGGAGTGGTATATCACACTGCGTGCACTCACGTAGGTAGGTGGGTGCACTGAACACAACAGGTAGGTATATGCAGTAATGGGTATTACAATGTGCACCTGTCACACACAGACAGGTACCGGACAGGCACAGTGACACTACGTGCACTCACGTCGGTAGGTGGGTGCACTGTGATAACAGGTAGGTAGGTATATGCAGTGATGGGTATTACAATGTGCACCTGTCACACACACAGGTAGTCACTGAATGTGCTGGGCCTGGCTGGCAGTGGCACACACAGTAGGAATTACCAAGGCTGTCTATGCAACACAAGTGTCAGTGGGACACACAAACAAAAAAAATTGATCACAAGAACAAGATTAGCTCTCAAAAGAGCTTTTGAGGGGTGCTTTTTTTAGCAATAAGAATCAGCAAGGAGCAAGCTAAGAAGTCTACAAGAGCCTAACTAAGCTTTCCCTATGAGAGTCTACAGCAGCTTTCCATTCTCTAATTAAGGCAGGCACACAGGTGAGTGAAAAGCCTGGCGCTGCCTGTCTTTTATAAGGGGGGGAGTGGCTCCAGGAGGGAGTGTAGTCTGATTGGCTACAATGTGCCTGCTGACTGTGATGTAGAGGGTCAAAGTTGACCCTAATGGTGCACTATGCGGGCGAACCGAACTTCCGGTAAAGTTTGCGGTTCTCCGCGATCGCGAACCCCGGAAGTTCGCCGGGAATCGTTCGCCGGCGAACCGTTCGGGTCATCTCTTCCCACAATACAATAATAAGAAAATACTGGTGAGTATAATATATTAACAAACATTTTTCAATTGAAAAATTACATGACTAGAAAGGAAGTTTTTAAATGACACTGGATCAACATCACCGGAAAAATACTGCTGTATGTAGTTAAGGAAAAATTAAAAGGTGCAGTCTTTTTTCGCTTGCTTTCTCAACTGTTCAAACAGAACAGGACTATAGTCAGTGGCGTAGCTAAGGAGCGGTGGGCCCCGATGCAAGTTTTACAATGGGGCCCCCCCAAGCACTCTACACGTAACAATTGATACGGCGCACCAAAACCTGCCAAGGGCAACTACAGTGTCAGAGGTGCAAGAAAAGGATGGGGAACAGTTTGTTAAGGATTACCACTATTCAAAGTATCTATTGAAGTTAATATTATGAGCACAGGACCAATAGAGAGCTAATACTGTAGTTAAGGGAGGGCCCTTCGGGGCCCCTATGATGCGGTCGCTACCTCTGCAACCCCTATTGCTACGCCCCTGACTATAGTTCACTCAAACCATAGCACGGGTGGGGGGATAACAACTAAAACTTGCTTTCTGCAGGTCTAAAGTTAGTCCTGGAAAAGGGAACATTCTACCAGCAGCTGGAAAGCTGTTGTAAATCAGTCTCTAATATTGCCTGAGAAGAAATCTGGAAACAAACTTGGCCTAAATATATATTGTGATTTAAAGGACAACTGAAGCGAAAGGGATACGGAGACTGCAATATTTATTTACTTTTAAACAATACTAGTTGCCTGGCAGCCCTGCCAATCCTTTGTCTCTAAAGCTTTTAGCCATAGACCCTGAACAAGCATATGCAGATTGTTTAAAAGGAAATAAATATAGCAGCCTCCATATCCCTCTTACTACAGTTGTCCTTAAAGGACCACTGATGCGCAAATCTTAAAATTTAAGATATATGTAAACACACACTGGCGTAACAATAGGGGATGCGACCCCTGCCATTGTGGAGGGGGGGGGGCCCTAGGGCCCACTCAGGGACTTTCGGTGGGCAGGAGGGGTCACAGCATAAGAGGAGAGTGTGGAAGATCGGTGGGGAGGGGGGAAATTCCCCCCCCCCCCTTCCATACCTCGGGCTCTCCTCTCAGCGCTCCCCTCCTGCAATCAATCATTGGTGGCAGCGGGCAGCAGCAGCGGCGGCGGCAGGCTGAATACATTTCCTCCTTCTCGCCGGAGCTCTTCCGTTCTCTAAGAGCTTCATGCAACTTCCTGTGTAAACAGGAAGTTGCTCTTAGAGAACGGAAGACCTCCAGCGAGAAGGAGGTAATGTACTCAGCCTGCCGCCACCGCTGCTGCTGCCCGCTGCCACCATTGATTGATTGCAGGAGGGGAGCGCTGAGAGGAGAGCCCGAGGTGAGGGGGGAGGAATTTCCCCCCTCCCCACCGATCTGCCACACTCTCCTCTTATGCTGCAACCCCTCCTGCCCCCCGAAAGTCCCTGAGCAGGCCCTGGGGAGGGGGGGGGGGATCAGATTTTTTTTTTTGCAGGGGGGCCCGGGAATTTCTAGGTATGCCCCTGTAAACACATACAAATAAGAAGTATGTTTCTTCCACAGTAAAATGAGCCATAAATTACTTTTCTCCAATGTTGCTGTCACCTACAGTAAGTAGTAGAAATCTGACATTACCGACAGGTTTTGGGCTAGATTATCTTTAGATAGGGTATTCTCAACATAAGGACACTTCCTGGAAAATATTTATACAAAGATGCTGGCCAGCCTCCCTGCTCACCGTATACTTTTTTGGCAGTTGGGCGCAGCAACTGCCATTCACTAAGTGCTTTTGAAAATAAAGAAAGCCCTGAGAACCCCCATGAGGAGATGGGCTAGTCCAAAACCTGTCGGTAATGTCAGATTTCTACTACTTACTGAAAGTGACAGCAACATAGGGGAAACGTAATTTATGGCTCATTTTACTCTACAAGAAATGTGCCTCTTATCTGTACATGTTTACATATATTTTAAACTTTAGGAATTTTGCACCATTGGTCCTTTAAGGCCAGTTTCAGACTACTGGCTGGCGGTAGCTAGCCAGTTCTAGCTGACATCCAAACAGGAAGTGAAGCTCGCTTGTGCTCACTTCCTGTTTCGGAAATACGAAGTGCGCAGAAGCGTATTGTAAAAATACGCTTTCCCGCATGCGAGCTGCAACGCCACCTCCTAAGTCTTTTAAAATCCCTGCATCACCATAGACTTACATGACTCCCGGTCCACCGCAGGTTGCCTCAGAACTGCGCAGTAACCTAGACCTGTCCTTGCATCGGGAATACAGCGCAGTTGCGGTTATTTTACTGCACTGGCCCAGTGTGAAAACACCCTGAAGGTAAAAAAAAATAGATATGTATGCAATAAATATGAGAAAAATTACTAAAAAAACAAGCAGTAACTTTGACTGTTCATCCACCAGGCCCAAGATCCCTTACCTAGAAGAAATATAAAGCTTGGTTATTGTGACATGCTTTTTAAAATGTGTTCTATGCATGCTTGTTTAAAGTGAGTGACTCAGAAAAAATATAATTGCTGTCACAGCCACACAACTGGCAATTTCATGATAGGTGAATTCATTAATTAGCTGAAATGATGTTATTTTGACCAGATTTATGTACCATGCAGCTTAACGTGTGTAGCAGTAATTTAATTGCTTCATGAAAGGATAAAAGTCCATTGCCTTTTGGATAAGCCACACTAGTGTCTGGAAAGATTTGCAGGAAGGCAAAAAGTCAGCCAGGTTCCCCAGAGTTGCATAAAATCCCACTGGATCCATACAAATATTATTTGTAAGACACACAAATAGAATCGTTCATTTGTTTGTTCTCCGCTCAGCTGTGACACAGTTTGTTTCTATAGCAACTTGTAGACTGCGCAAGTGCTCAAGGATGTAATTCTCTTCTCTCCTTCTGTGAATACCAAGCACTATGGGGACGTCTCAGCAATTTCTCCATCGTGCAGCAAGAGATAGAGAGGGAACTCATTTTTTTCCGATAACAAACAAAGCTCTCTATCACACATGACAGTTTATTTAAAAGTGCCCTTACGCTAGCAGATTTGGTTTTGAGACACTAGATGCAGAATATACTGTAATCACACAAATGGGAAGATCTGAAACATTTGCTGTTTAGATATGCAGAATTATCCTCCCAGAGCTTTCTGGGAGACCAGGTATTATTTCTGCTAGCTTCAGAACACACAAAAATAAACATTACATAGTGAGGCACCTGCCAGAAGTAAAGATGTCGCCACCTGTTATAAATTTCAGAATGTAAATCAGAATGAGTAAAGATTTTACAATTGGAAAACACTGACCAAATAATTTATAAATGAAAATTGTAAAAAATATCAATAGTATTCATTACGTTACATTCAGTAAGTTCCTCTTTAATGAGTTCCTGTTGAATATGTAGCAATAATTATTATAATCAGGTCATTTAAATGTTACAGTATTTGGCCTGTGTACAAAGTATTGTACAGTTACATGAGTATCTCGGGTTGGAAGAAGGTGTGGCCATCAAGTTCAATCTCTTGGAACATTCAGTACATTAATTCAGAGGAAGAAAAAGCCACAAGGGCAAAACTGACTGGCTGGATCAAAAGATCACCATTCCTTACCCAATAATTATTGCTGTGCATGCCCTCTAATATAAGAAAGCATCCAAACCATTCCATTCTCTAAAACAAGTAGTACAATCTCCTTTCCTCCACACATAGTTAATTTACTTTTTTACCTTTGCACTGACCTGAGGATAAAAAAAAAATCATGTGACTTTTTATATTAACTTTGGATTTAGGTATTCATATGACAATCCAAAAGGGCAAAATAAATTGGGGTGTCATAGGTTATCTGCAGTAAATAATTATGAAAAATTGGTTCCTCAAACCAAAATGTACTAGTTACAAATGTATACTTTCTGATATAAATTTTAAAAGCACGTTATTTTTTGTTTCTGAGTATCAGTACTTATAGCACACTAACTTATCCTTAGCTGTGCTGTATTTATACATGTTAATAAGGTCTCCGCATTGTGAAAATGTCATGCATCCCAGAGATATAATTTCATGCCTTTTTTCCTCAGGAGAGATGGTGACAGTAAATAGCTTAGCACAGCTATATTCATGTGTGACTTGGTAGATCCTCAACAATGCCCTGCTTAGAAACCTCAAAGTGGATTCGAGGTGAACTTTTACTCATTGCAGAATTGTGTTCCTTTCCTATTGTTTATAGGATACTCTAATTCCCTATAAACTAAATAAACTAAATAAACCACGCCCACAGGTTTTCAGAAAGCCTTGGCAGTAGCAAGGGCTCATGGGAGCTCAGTCTGGGCAGGGGGAGGAGGAGTTGGTACTAGCCATTGATTTCAGAGGCAGAGGGGAGGAGGGAGGAGAAGGGATTAGGTTTTTTCACAGTGCTCAAGATACAGATAAGCCTGCCTCTGTTTAATGTTTACAAACAACATGGCTGTTGTCACTGTATCACAGGAAGAAATAATCATTTTCTATTAAATCTAAACTTTAGATACAATATATAGACAAGTTACTTGTTATAGTTAGTTTTTCATCTTGGATCCACTTTAAAGCAAACCTGAACTGAAAATAAACTTAGGAGATAATGAATTGTATGTGTAGTAACAATGGTATATGGTATATACTGTAAATGACCTCTTGTTCCCTACCCAAAATTCCTTTAGATTCTAAGCTTGCAAGGGCAGGGCTCTCTCACCCTTTTGTGTCTTGGAATTTGTTACACATTTATTCTTATTCATTTTGTCACTGTAATTACCAATGCTGTATCTTGTACAATTCTGTATGTTGTATATTGGTGTAAACAATTGTCTGTATCATTTTGAACCCCATGTTTGTTTCTTACAGCGCCATGGAATATGTTGGCGCTTTATAAATCAATAATATTAATAATAATAATATAGTCCTTTCCTGGTGTCTCTTATTCATATATTGATTGTGAAGGTTTAAATGTTGACTCTAGTTCCAATACCAAGTTCTAACTAGTCTTAGTGCTCATGTTTATCTTATCATAGGCCAACTTCACTGAAAATCAGTAAGATTACCTTGAGCAGGGAGCACAGGACAATTTTACTATTACTTATGCTGACCACATAGTGTGCATTGCACAATTAGCGCAACCCTGTGTGCCTAGGTAACATCCATGTTACTAGGGTTACACATCAACTTTAAGTACTCTTTAATGCTGCCATATTAACTCTCTTTGACTTTAACATTATCATCATAATGCCTCATACACACGTACAAGGCATGTCGCCATGCAGAGATCGGGACCCAATCCCTCAGGCACTGTTGCAGGGCCAAGGTTGTACAGAAGATTTGCTAGTGAACAGGCTAGAGATGTGTTCTATTGCTATGTGGGGACTGGGGAGGCAAAGGTCTAACAGAGTGGCAAGTGTGTGGCACCACATGGGAGCTAGGTGAGTGGGAAAAACAATGCTCTCAACCGGCGCTCGGCCAAAATGAACTGCCAGGTGTAATGATCGCTGCTGCAGCAGCTATTGCTGGAAGTAGTGCTGCAGCTCAGGCAGTTCTGATCTATTTCCATGCAAGCTGCATAGTTTTGTCTGTCTTTCCCTGCTGTCGGCTTGTGACTGATTATCATTCACCTGTGTGGGAATCTGCATGTCTGCTCCCATTGGATGACCTCAGTATAAAGATCTGCTTCCTGCAGGGTTTCCTTGGGTTTTCATAGCTTCAGCTTAAGCCTGTCTTGCTGTCGCTTTAGCCCCCGATCGTGTTTCTTGTTAAAGATACTTTGCTGGTCTTTGCATCATATATTGGTTCATTGCCAATATATATGCATACCAGCACGTTTATTATTTTCCTTGTATTTGTGTTACGTTGATATATCAGTGTTGCTGATATATACGTACACGAACTGTTTATTTCCTGTGTTCAGTTAGTCAGTTTTCCAGCACGTTTTGGTAGTTTGCCCGTACCGTGAACACCCGTGCTGAGCTAGTTATCCTGTTCCTGGTCCTGTTTGTGGATTGCGTTCATCTCTGCGAAGAGATAACGAATCCTTCTGAATCCTGTTCTGTTCCTGTTTGTGGATTGCGTTCATCTCTGCGAAGAGATAACGAATCCTTCTGAATCCTGTTCTGTTACTGTTTGTGGATTGCGTTCATCTCTGCGAAGAGATAGCGAATCCTTCTGAGTCCTGTTCCCTGTATTACTCCAGTCCTAGTCAGCGTTCCTGCTTATGTCATATATCGGTTCATTGCCGATATATACATATGTTAGTCAGAAGTTACAAATAGTTTCATTGATAGCTGTAATTGTAATACGCTAGGAAAACATACTTATTGTATATTTATCTGTGTTACGTTCATCTATCTTAATCCTGCTATTTTCTGACTGTCCTGTCCTGTCTTTGTGAGGCACGCCATCGCCGCAGCGCATTGGCTGCCTCATTCCAGTCTGTCTGGTTTTGGACGCTTGCTGTCGCTAAGTAGCCGCTAGCTAGCAAGCGTTCATTCTGTCTACCTGTCCTGATGTCCTCAGTTCTGGTTTATGCGCTCAGCGCTACTTTGCGCTGAGACGTTATAACGAAAGCATTGTTTGTGGCTGTCAGATCTGCACCGGCTCTGTGCGCCACAATCTCCTATTGGAGTCAGTCCTCCCCTCCACTATACTAGGGATAGCCTGTTTCCTGGTGCTAGTGTGTGTACCTCCTCCACGCCAGCTCACACGTTGCATGCTGACTGTGGAGAATACACCACCAAGCCTAACATTATGAAAACCCCATTACCAATCCCCATTGTGGGGGGGATTCCCAGAAAGTATGACACTGTTAATTATGGTTCCTGTTCCTTTAAGAAATTTGAAGAACTTAGCTCTGAAACAGAAAATGAGTTTTTCTCTGAATGTGCCAGGTTCCTGGCCAATCCTGATCTCCAAGCGACTCCTGTTTCAACCTGGGCACTCCAACTAAGTTATATTTTGTTTAAAGGGGAATTATTCCAGTGGGCATTTGATGTTCTCAATCATTCCGATTTGAAAGATAGACCGCTGGAATTTCTAGCGTTTGTGATCCATAACTGGTTGCGCATAGATCCATTGCCTTTTCCTCTTAATGAACTCCTGGCAGCAGGCCAATCAGCTGCTCCTTCAATTGCTTGCAAGAATGAGCAGCAAGCAGAAAGTGTTACTGATAATTTTCCTGCAGCTTTGAATAAATCACCAAAAACCGCAAGGTCAAAGGCAAAGCGCAAACGTTCTAAGAAACGTGTCCAATCTGCAGAATCGTTATCCTTAGCGACTGAGACCTATAATGAGATTCTGCCATTAACAGATAATGAAATGCAATTGTCTTTCAGGGGAGTTAAATGGACTTATGAAACTACTAATGAACTTTCCTCCCTGGCTAGGGAAAATAAAGATTTTTGTTTAAAAGAATTATCTGAGTATGATTATGATGAGATATTACAGAGTATTGAACAAATCAACTTATTTGTGAACCAAGGGAAGTTTGCATACACTACAGTTCAACACTTGCTACAGGTATTGGAGATTCTTAAGAATAAGGAATCTGCCAATCACCTGCTAATTAACCCTATACATGTGCCTGCCACAATCATATCTGCAGACTGTGATCAGCCTAAATGTTTCGCTGTTAAGTATGCATGGGATCCTCCATTCGAGAGGGGAGAGATGGAAGCCCTGGTCTGTGAATGGAAGAATGATTCAAGTTCATTTTGTCAATTTTACAGTGCAAAAAGTGAAATGGTATTGAACGCATGCATTAAGTCAGCCTATAACCTAATAGAGGCTGGTGTGTGTAGGTATGACTGTGTGGCTCCCTTGATTGATGTGTGGGAACTGATTTTGGATGATTTTTATGTGACTCCGAATTCGCAAATTTGGCGTTCTGACCCGCCTGCTTCAGCACCTTTGGCTGATTCAGCAGGTGATTCGGAGCTCTTTTTGTGTGAAATTGAAGTTCCTGCAATTCCACCCTGTACCATGGATAACTCAGTGTTACTTCCCAGTAAAACAGAAGCCACTGATACATTCTTAACCTTGCCCTGCGCAAATTTCTCAGCAGAGAATCCAGAGGTCCTGCTGACTTCCGAGTCCAGCCTAGCCAGTACTCATGACTCTTTGTTTAGTGAAACAGACACCAGAAAAATCTTGCCTGTCTCTGCAAACACTTCTGCAGAAATTACCTGTGTTAATAAAGTTCAACTCCTGTCTGATCCAGCAGATGCCAATAGATGCACTACATCAGTTTCCGAGTCCCAGCAATCCTGTCTAGTAAACTCAGAACCCCAGCATCTGAATTTTCCAATTTTACAAATGAATGGTGATTCAGATGCGCAAACATTGTGTCTTGATCTTCCTGTTTCTACACCTCGCTCTAGTTTCGTGAATAGCTCAGAGCATCTGCTATGTGAACCTGAAATCGCAGAATTATTACCTTGTTCAGAAAATTTTCCAATAAATTTGCCCTGTACCATGAATTGTGCAGTAGATCTCTCCAATGAAACTCAGGTCACAGAATCATTATGCTGTCCAGCAGGTGCTTCCATGGTTTTGCCCTGCAATATGGACTGTTCAGTGATCCTGTCCAGTGAAGCTGTGGTCGCAGAGTCTTATGCTTCACCCAGTACTTTGGATATTTCAAACCCTCTAGCAGAAGGGTCTGAGGCACTGCTTACCTCAGTTGGTGTTGCAGTAATATTCACTTGTCTAGCAGCTGTTTTGGAATTACAGTCTGCTCTAATAAAACTTGATGAATTTCTGCCCAGCAAAGCAGAAGCCATTGAAATATTGTCCTCGTCAGCAAGTGTGTCAGATACCTTGCCCTGTACACAGTCTGATTTAACCAATGTTGAGTCCCTCTCCAGTGTTGTAACAGCCGAGGAACTCCAGCCCTGTCCTCTGAATGTTTCAGAAGTCTTGCCCTGTAACATGGATAATTCTGATTCTCTGGTCAAAATAATAGAAATCTCAGAATTTCAGTCCGGTCTGATGAGTGTTCCTGAAACCCAGCCCTGTATCCTGAAAGATTCTAGTTCTCTGGCCGCTGTGGCAGAGGTTCCAGAGTCCCCTTCCTGTCCAGGGAATTCCTCAGTTTTGCCTAGTCCAGTGGGGGCTGCTGCAATACTGACTTGTTCTGCAGCGCCTCATGAGCTCCAATCCAGTGTATTAAATGAGTCTCTGTCCAGTCCAGAGGTAGTTGTGGAGTCCCTATCTGGTTCAGTGCATACATCAGAAGATTTGTCCTGTTTTGTTGGTGCCCCTGAATCTGATTTGTTTCTGACTTTGCTGGAATCAGCGACATCTAAGTCTGATCCAGCATTCTCGTGTAAAAGTCCAGTGGTTGCGAAGTTTAGTCATGATGATTTTTTTTTGGCCAGTCCTGGTTTTGGTCCTGTCTTGGCTGACCCTGAGGCTCACAGTTCCTTGACATGCCCAGAGGTTTCTCTTGTGCCAGTGTGCCCAGATGTTCTTTGTGTGCCAGAATGCCCAAGTGTGTTTAAGGTGTTAGCGTGCTCTGATGCTTCCTTAGTGGGAACATGTTCTGATGTTGCCAGTCTGCCTGCATGCCCAGAGATGGTTCTGGTCCCTGAAAGCCCTGATATTGATGTTTGTCCTTGTGGCCCTGACTCGGGAATTGCCCTAGGTTCCATAGGGGTTCTTGATAGTTCTCCATGTGAGCCTAAGGGGCATTCTGACCTATGGGGATCTCTTTGGAGCTTCAAGGTGTTCTGGGAGGTCTCTGAGAAAACTTGTCCTGGTGCCTTGGACTGGTTCAACAGTGGGTTTTGTGTTGGTAAAGACAGTACCGGTGGGCATTGCAAAGGCTTTGGCGTTTCTGAACGGTTCCTGGAAGGCGGTGGGTATCGCTCAGGGAGTTTCGGAGGGCTTTCTTCTGGAAATCATGGTTCTGATGGGTGTCACACTGGGGCTTGTAGTACTGATGGGCATGGTTCTGTAGGTTCTGGTTCTGATGGGTCCAGTCTTGTGGGGACTGATTCTGGAATTCGGTCTTGCCGGGCTGTCCCGGTCATCATGAATTATCAGTCAGACTGTTTTGTTGGAAATTTCAGTTTTGAAAAGCGTCTGGAATCCGCTTTTAAAGGCGGGGGTACTGTAATGATCGCTGCTGCAGCAGCTATTGCTGGAAGTAGTGCTGCAGCTCAGGCAGTTCTGATCTATTTCCATGCAAGCTGCATAGTTTTGTCTGTCTTTCCCTGCTGTCGGCTTGTGACTGATTATCATTCACCTGTGTGGGAATCTGCATGTCTGCTCCCATTGGATGACCTCAGTATAAAGATCTGCTTCCTGCAGGGTTTCCTTGGGTTTTCATAGCTTCAGCTTAAGCCTGTCTTGCTGTCGCTTTAGCCCCCGATCGTGTTTCTTGTTAAAGATACTTTGCTGGTCTTTGCATCATATATTGGTTCATTGCCAATATATATGCATACCAGCACGTTTATTATTTTCCTTGTATTTGTGTTACGTTGATATATCAGTGTTGCTGATATATACGTACACGAACTGTTTATTTCCTGTGTTCAGTTAGTCAGTTTTCCAGCACGTTTTGGTAGTTTGCGCGTACCGTGAACACCCGTGCTGAGCTAGTTATCCTGTTCCTGGTCCTGTTTGTGGATTGCGTTCATCTCTGCGAAGAGATAACGAATCCTTCTGAATCCTGTTCTGTTCCTGTTTGTGGATTGCGTTCATCTCTGCGAAGAGATAACGAATCCTTCTGAATCCTGTTCTGTTACTGTTTGTGGATTGCGTTCATCTCTGCGAAGAGATAGCGAATCCTTCTGAGTCCTGATCCCTGTATTACTCCAGTCCTAGTCAGCGTTCCTGCTTATGTCATATATCGGTTCATTGCCGATATATACATATGTTAGTCAGAAGTTACAAATAGTTTCATTGATAGCTGTAATTGTAATACGCTAGGAAAACATACTTATTGTATATTTATCTGTGTTACGTTCATCTATCTTAATCCTGCTATTTTCTGACTGTCCTGTCCTGTCTTTGTGAGGCACGCCATCGCCGCAGCGCATTGGCTGCCTCATTCCAGTCTGTCTGGTTTTGGACGCTTGCTGTCGCTAAGTAGCCGCTAGCTAGCAAGCGTTCATTCTGTCTACCTGTCCTGATCTCCTCAGTTCTGGTTTATGCGCTCAGCGCTACTTTGCGCTGAGACGTTATAACGAAAGCATTGTTTGTGGCTGTCAGATCTGCACCGGCTCTGTGCGCCACAATCTCCTATTGGAGTCAGTCCTCCCCTCCACTATACTAGGGATAGCCTGTTTCCTGGTGCTAGTGTGTGTACCTCCTCCACGCCAGCTCACGCGTTGCATGCTGACTGTGGAGAATACACCACCAAGCCTAACACCAGGTTAATGGCTGGATGAGCGGTTGAAGGCTGCTCTACACATGCTGGATTTTAAGCAGAGGCAGTCATTAGTCATTATTGGCCATCTTGGCTCAGTTTCATCTAGCCTGTGTACAAAGACAGCTTTAATAATTGCGTTCAATGGCTGGCAATCTTGCGGCAAAACAGTGTTTATAAACACATCTTTGTCAATGAGCATCTGCCCCACAGGGCTTTTTACTGCTGATAGAGTTAGTAGTGCTATCCAGATGAAAGACAAAATAAAATAACATTTTACAATGAAGAAAGTAAGAAGTAAAGAAATTGACAATCATTATTCACCAATGAATTGCACTTGTTATTTTACGTTAGGCCGATTTTATTTGAATTTTATTATGCTGTACAGTAAGTAGTGGATGGATAGTGTAATGGTTAAAGCGAACTTAAAATAAATGAAAAAAAAAAGCCATTGTAACTTACCTGGAGCTTCTACCAGCCCCCTGCAGCTATCCTGTACCCGCATCATCACTCCACAATGTTCCTGTCACCTGCAGCACCCCTCTTTCTTGAGGATGCATGGTTCCAGTCCACGCGTCTCCTGAATGCACTCCTGTGGACGGGAGCGCTCTGTGCAGAACAGGAAAATCTCTACTGCGCATGTGCAGGACCCTCACAACAACGGGGACATGATCGAGGATACGCATGGCCGGGGTCATGCATGTGCAGTGTCCATCCACTCGTTGAGTTACTCCCACAAAAGAGGGACACTGCGGGAGACTGGAACATTGCTCAGTAACGATGTGGGCATAGGGCAGCTGCAAGGTGCTGGTAGAAGCCCAGGGTTCCCATTAAGGGCTCTGCCTCTGACACAGGAGACCTGCTCAAATCTCAGCTCTTCCTGTTCAGTAAGCCTGCACCTAATCAGTGATAGTTCTTGGGCAAGACTACCTAACACTGCTACTGCCTATAGAGCGTGTCCTAGTTGCTGCAGCTCTGGTGCAATATAAATGTTATTAGTCTTGTCTTTTCAGGATAGTGTATACATTACTGGACACCAAAATATCTTCATCCTTATTGAAAACATTTTTATTTTGAAACCATGTAGTAAACCATGGTGGGAAAGAAGTGCACATATTCAGGTATATCAGGACCAACAAGAGAATATAAGTATTGAGTTCTGCAATAAATATGATTACTGAGATATTCATTAGATTTTGTAGGAGAAATATATTTTCAGATTTTCCCAGTTAAGGCCAGGTTCATACTGCACATAAAAACATTCTGTTAAGCAGAGCTAAACAGAATGGATCGGCACGGAAGCGAATGGATCTTATGCAAAGCAATAGGAGCCGTTCACATTAGTCAATTCGAATTTGTTCAATCCGTTCTGATGAGCGTAACGCAAGTATGGGTCCTGCATGAGTTTTACGGATGAGCCAGACAAAGCAGATGCCAATGGAAAATCCTAGGCTGGTCGCCTAGTACATTTTTACCACATTTTGGTCACATCTGGGTCCTCCATCGCTGCTGCCACCGCCACTCGGTCCACTGCATGGGAAAGGCACAAATAAACAGATCTGAGCCCCATCAGAAGCATCAGACTCCCGTCGGATTGAAACAGACCAATCCAAATCCTCCTTGGTTTGAGGGAGGTTCATGGTCTGTTGAAATCCAATGGTAAAGCTCAGTGCTTCAGCTTTGGCTCCAATCTGTATACTGGCTCTTCTACCGTGCAGTGGACCCTAACAGTGGTGCCAGTGGCAGTGGAGGAACACTAATGTGACAGTGACAGGTATGTCAAGTGGGTGGCAGCAGAAATCAGAAAAAAGAAAACAAATGAAAATCTGATGCCCAATGTAACAAACAAACTGATCCATTTGAAACGGATCAGTTTTTACAGGATCAGTTTTTAATCCGTCCAGTGTGAACATGGCCTAATAGACTTTAATTAGATAGTGCATATATGCAAATAAATAAGATTGGACGTTCCACTAAACAAAGATAGCAATAAAAGTGCATATATCTTTACGCCTTTAAAAAAAAAATGATCAGAAAAAAAACCAACACAATATTTACCTCTCTGATGGCTTCCCTAGTCCTCCTTTTCTTTTCTTGGTTTCCTAATCCACTCTCACTGGGCATAGCAGTGAAATATTCAACACGTTTTTGTTCTCTCCTGAGCTTCCACCCCACAGGTTCTGGTTATGGCGCTGGTAAGTTGTAATGGCTCTGTCATTCAAAGCTGCCTCCTTATTTTTTCAGACCATAGTACGGAGTACTGGCAAGAGTCTGATGTAGTTGTCTCAGCATCACCAAATGTGAAGAGAAAGGACCATCTGAACAAAGAAGAGGAAGATTGGGGACTGGGGAGGCTCCCTGGGGAGGTGGGCATCAGCTGTGTTTTTGTAGGCATGCCAGGGGGTCTGATTTTAGTGTTCAAAAGAGTTTATGCTGTATTTGTCCATTCTATCTCTAATTTTTCTTATTTTCAACTACAGAGCACACAAACACCCCTAGGTCTGCCCTGTGGGGAACAGAACCAGCTGCTTCTAACCTTAGTGCATGGTAGAGATTGTAACTCGCTCTAGATATACAACTTGTATGATCTCGTGTTTCTGTTTAACATCCACAACCCTAATGTTCAGGTGATAAAACATGCCTTCTTAGAGCAGAAAATAAAATCTGTTGGAAATCCTTCTTGAATTTCAATATATAACCGGATGAAATAGCTTATTGTCTTATTCATTGTAAAACAGCTCAGTGGCACCTCTGAAAGGAACAGTGATTAATTATGTAGCTTGCATATTAACTGACTCTCTGTCTAGGCTTTGCTAATGCTTGATATTCATGGGACTATCTGTTCTGACGAATGCAAGAATTCTGTCTCAATGTCATATTGGTATCTTTACTGTGAATTTTTGTTTACTCCAGAAATGGCATTTTCACAATGTAATTTGGATAACAATTTGTTTAAACAAGGAAATTAATTTAGCAGTCAATAAGCCAACTTATAACTGTGCTAAATCCGAATTGCTTCCTGAGGAATATTTTTTATTGTGTTGCTTTACTAGAGATCTTATGACTCCCTTACAAACACTTTCTAAAACATAACAACAAAAGTTGTTTCGATGATACCTTTAAAGTTTCTTCTTCAGGCATGACACAGAACTTGATAAGAACCCTACAAAACTAATGTCATGCACAGAAGCTTATATATGATTTTTAGGGTATACATCAATCGTACTCCATGTATACCCTAGAAAATCATATATAACGTTCTGAAGGGCACCAAGGGGAGGCAAGGGAACATTGGGGGGGGGGGGGGCATCAAAGTTTAGCTGGGGGCACCATAAATTGTAGTTATTACGCTGGTTATTAAAATGTTTAAATTATGCCCCTAGTACAATGTATTTTGGGAGGAAATAAAGTTGTGTTTTCCTTTTTTTTGTTTCTTTTTATACTATTTCAATAATTACAAGCCATTACTTGCAAAACAGTAATATAACCTCATGACATACATATTAAAAAAGCTGAGTCTCTAAGGTAAGTATTTCTGTTGTTGGTTTTTTTAAACACTGTCACTTTTTTTCTTTTCTTAAGAAGTGTTTTATTTAAGTAACTATGGGGTAGGTGGGTAAAAGGTGTTAATAACTACAGAATATTTTTTTAAATATATTTTAACCACTTTAGCCCGCAGGTTTTTTTTTATCTTATAGACGAGAGGAATTTTCACATTTCAGCGCTCCTCCCTGTTATTCCCCAATAACTTTATCACTACTTAACACAGCAAAATTATCTATACCTTTTTTTTTTCACTACCAATTAGGCTTTCTTTGGGTGGTACATTATACTAAGTATTATTTTATTCTAAATGCATTTTAAAGGGGAATACTAAGAAAAAAATGATTAAAAAAAATTATTTCTCAGTTTTTGGCCATTATAGTTTTAAAATAAAATTTTCTACTGTAGATAAAAGCCACACATTTTATTTTCTCACTTATCCTGGTTATTGCAACATTTACATTGTATCCCTAGTACAAGGTATGGTGAAAATATTTTATTTGCAAATAAAGGTTCATTTTTTCAGTTTTACCTCCATCACTATAAACAAATCCATAATTTAACAATAAATATCATCTTGACATACATATTTAAAAAAATTCTGTCCCTAATGTATGTGGGTGTAATTTTACTATTTGGCCACAAGATGTCCTTGTGCATTATTTTCTATTAGCGTACTATAAGTACGCAAATATGAAGTGATGCGTTACTTCGAAAGTGACACAGGCATCTCATTGATGCCGGTGATCACGGGGACCTGACGGGAGGTGAATGAATGGGAAGCTCCCATTCATTAATCTAACGATCACCAGTGGGAGTGAGCGAGCGGAAGACAGCGCGGCAGCACAATCGCTCATACATCTGTGAATGATCATTGTTTTTGAACAAAAACAGTGATCATTCTCACTGTTCATGCATGAATTGGCTCATGGAACTTCTGTCCCCCATCACCAATCCCCCCTGTCCCCATGACCATCGCGATGATCGCGCATGCACCCTCGCTAAGTGCAGGGACATGAGTCACGCGTCCCTGCGGTTGTAGCAGCCGTGAACGTGAGACTCATGTCCCTGTGGCTAAAGCAGTTCATGTAATTTTAATTTTTATCCACTAGTTGTCCCCACATTTTATCATGTGTACCTATAAAATTACACAGAAAGTGAGTGTGTCTATGTGTTTACTTTCATTTTTATGAATGATCACTGGCTTCTTGCTAATGGTGGTGATCATTCATTCATAGGCAGTTTGATCAGCTTTGGGAATACATGTTCTCATTCATCGATTACGCTCAGTGGGGCAGCGACAGGAGCCAACATATGCACGCGATCAGTACGCATATACACTCCCTAGACCCCAAAGTGAAGTCTCCAGGGGTGTATATATGATGCAGAGTTCCAGAACTGGGTAAAAATTACATTTTTTAACAGAAAATTTGTGCTTATGCTAAATAGTGTATGCGCATCAACCTTGTATTGTCCAGCTGTAATTTGATTTTAATCTCCGACATTGTTTAAAAAAAAAGAAAAAATCTTACATGAATATGCATGCTCATTATGTCATAAGTGTTTTCTTTTTCTGTCTCAGCACTTAACCACTTAAGGACTGCAGTCATAAAACCCCTTAAAGAGAATCTGTATTGTTAAAATCGCACAAAAGTAAACATACCAGTGCGTTAGGGGACATCTCCTATTACCCTCTGTCACAATTTTGCCGCTCCTCGCCGCATTAAAAGTGGTTAAAAACAGTTTTAAAAAGTTTGTTTATAAACAAACAAAATGGCCACCAAAACAGGAAGTAGGTTGATGTACAGTATGTCCACACATAGAAAATACATTCATACACAAGCAGGCTGTATACACCCTTCCTTTTGAATCTCAAGAGATCACTTGTGTGTTTCTTTCCCCCTGCAGTTCTCATGCACTGAAGTGTCAGGCTGTTTCTTACTGCAGAGTGCAGACAGCTCTGCCCGTATGTAATTCATCAGTATGTGAAAGCCCAGCCAGCTCAGAGGAGGATTTATCCAGCTTGTAAAAGATAAGAGAGAAGAGAGAAGCTGTCCTAATCTAAATAATACACAGGCAGTGTGCAGAGAGGGGCTTGGAGGGGGGAGATGCATCACAGAACCACAACACTGAAGAACTTGGCAGCCTTCCAGACACAGGCTGACAAGTCTGACAAGAGAGAGATAAGTTGATTTATTACAGAGATGGTGATAGTAAAACATGCTGCAGTAAGCCAGAACACATTAGAATAGCTTTTGGAACTTGTAGGATGATAAAAAACAGGATGCAATTTTTGTTACGGAGTCATAGGCTTCTCTTGTGCCCCAGGGGGACAGCCGTGTCACATGGCTGTCGCCATTAAAGCTTCGTCTACCAACAGGAGATGCGCGCACAGCCTGCGCGCAATCTTCTGCAGTAGTTGGCCCAGGACTTGATGCCAATTGGCGTTAGGTGGTCCTGGGGCTGCCACCGGGGTCATGCCCCTTGGCGTGATGCGGTCTTTAGGTAGCTAAGTACTCTCGAAGACGGGCCCCTCTGCACTGCGCATGCATGGGTACGAGAGAAAGTGCGTTCGCGCAGTACAGAGTCTTCGGGATTACTCAAGCTCCTGAAGACTTCCAAAGCCTCTCGCTGCGGCAGAGGAGCAGTATTCGACTGATCGGTTAGATATAGCTTTCCAGGTGACAACGCAGGAATGCGGGGACCAGGAGAGGTGCGAGTGGTAAGGCTCTATAGGACCCAGAGCCTTCCCTCTACATGGGTGAGTATCTGTTTTGTTTTTTATGTAACTGGTTTAATATTTACTTCAAGGGCACTACCTGCAAGTGTCTGCGTGGGTTTCCTCTGGACACTCCATTTACCTCCCACATTCCAAAAAACATACAGATAAGTTAATTGACTTCCCCTAAATTGACCCTAGACAATGATAGACATATGACTATGGTAGGGATTAGAGTGTGAGCCCCTCTAAGGGACAGTTAGTGACAAGACGATATACTTTGACTCTGGTCTGACTCCACTGGCTGCATGCTTGTTGCAGGTGTGTGACTCATAAGCAATTATAGCCAAAAGCTCAGTGTTACAGCCAGGTCCCTGGCGAAGTTTATCCTACCTAATAAAATACAAGTGTCCCTGCGTCCTGTCCATGTGTCAGTGCTTTTGTGCTACTGCGCATGTCAAGCACTGACAGCCATTGGGACAGGACGCAGGGCGGGCGGGCCGACCGAGCAGGCGCATGTGGCAGTGACAGACCTAGAGCCCGTTTTCGAATGGGCTTAGGTCACTAGTAAGGGAATAAATATAGCTTTATAAATACAACAAATAAATAAATAAATAATAAATAGCAGCCTTCATATTCCAGTCACTTTAGGTTCCTTTGCCATTTTATGTACTGTAGCTTGTGACAACTTCAAAGATGCATGATTGTAGACAGTAGAGGAAATGGAGAATGCCAATGCATACACATTAATAGTGAACTGGAAGTTACAACATAGTAGGACAGGGGGCTGCTTGTACTGGTGGCATCTGGTGTTTCCATAGAGATGGCAGACTGTAGCTGACGTATTTATGCAAACATTATTGTTTGCCTTGTGTGCATGTTTGTCTGCTCCCTTCCCATCTCCTGTTTTGATTTGTTGCAAACGGGTAGGGAACAAGCCTATAGTTGGCATGCAGTAGTACTTGGCCTCTCCAGTTTTTGAGTTAACCTCACTCTGTGAATCCATTTATTATCCTTATTTCACAAGGACTTTATCTCAAACCTGAAACTAGTCAACTTTGGTTCTAACATGTGCACAGTTTATAATGGACCTGAGATGATTTTGGCTTTTGCTAAGAAGAAGCCTCAGAGGAAATGCTTATAGTATCCCAAATGTAACGCCTCATTCTGTCGCCAGGTATTGCTGTGGCTCGTCTGCTCTGATTACAGCTGAGCTGAGAACTCAACAGGCTGTCCTGGTGACTTATTGGCTGGACACTGATTACAGTTTGGTTCCCCTTACCTTGGCCTTCAGTACATAAAAAACAACATTCTGGTACAAAAAGGTAGAAAATCCAGTCATGCTGGTTTTCTCCTTCTGCTGACTTCAGTGCCAAAGAGCACTGGAGTCTTGAGACTTAAAGTACACCTGAAGCGAGAAAAAGCAAATTACATACTTACCTCAGTAGTGGAAAGCCTCTGGGTGGTTCAGAGGCATTTTGGATCCAAGTGTTAAAGTGCACCCGAGGCGACATGTGCCATGATAAGATAAACATGTGTATGTAAAGTACAAAACATATTAATAATTAGGCTGATTTACTTGTTTTATTTTGCTGCCTGAAAGAGTTAATTTTTAGGCATGGAAGTGACATCTTCTGTCTTGGGAATATAGTAAACATCACTGATAAGCAAATTACAGTCATGCATTTTTTCCTTGCAGAATACAACTTCTGAAAGCAGAGTGAGATAGAAAAAGGTCAATAGTTCATGTATCTTCATTTGGGGACTGTAACCATTGCGGGATTATTTCCGTGGTCAGCGCACAGAACGCGCGCTGACACTGCGGAAAACCTCCACAAGCGTGTAATTATATAGGACCCAGCTATGGTGCTATGCACCTGTAGAGGGAGATTCCCACCGGCAGATGGAGCAGTGGAGTACAGATGGACTCAGCCTCTGTACTGCCACAGATGCCAGGTGGGAATTGCACGAGTTGAAGCAATGTAGGGCTGGATAGCCCTAATAGAGAAAGAGCACAGGGACAGAATAAATGTGTGTCCACCAATCTAGTCGTCACCCAGCGACGGTGAACACACAACAGCGGAAACAAAGTGGGAACGCAATCGCAAGAGAGGCGATTGCCAGAAGTGACACAAGACTGAGCAGGACAGAGCACGAGAGTAGCAAAGGCACAGCAAGCAAAAACAATAAGGAAAATAACAAACACTAACTAAACGCGCACTCATTCGCAACAGCGAACGCGATTAAGCACGATCGCCACGCGTTAAGTGCCCAGTGATAAGCGTGCCACCCTAACTAACCAATGGCACACAAACACGAAATAGAGAAGCCGAAAGCTTGCTAAACGGTTACCTCACCGAGCCTACAGCAAGCGTTCTTATTTATTTATACTGCAAGCCTTCAAAGGAGGCAGCTAGGCAGTTTGCATGACAAGTGTATGCAAATTCCTCAGCAGCAGAGCAGGTCTGAAACTTGCAAAGCAAAGACAGGTCTCTTTTCCAGAGACCTGCAGCCCTCAGACTTAAGGAATGGACAAACAGCTGTCTGCCCGTGCAGACAGCTGAGCAGATCGTTACAGTCCCCTCCCCCCCCCCCTCCCCTCTAGGGACAGATTCCAGACATCTCTCAAAACTGACGTTTCAAAAAAAAAATCTAACTGAAGACTCATGAAGGTCGGGTCAGCCCGACAAGGCCCAATTCCAGAGTCAATCCTCCCGAAACCAACCTCGTCGGAAGCAGAAGCCACCGAAACATTCCCATCAGTACTACAAGTCTCAGCGCAACACCCATCAGAACTGTGAATGCCAGAGAAGAAGCCATCGACGCCCTCCAGGCAATACCCACCACCTTCCAGGGAGCGTCCAAAAACACCAAACCTGCCACAATACCTATTCGAAGTGTCCCTTTCCACAGAGAAGTCACTGTTGATCCCATCCAGGTCACCAAGAAAAATTTCTCCCAGAATCTCCCAGAACCCTTTGAAGCTCTGCAGAGATCCCAAGAAGCCAGAACGCTCACCAGGCTCACATGGAGAACTACCAAGAAACCCTATGGAATCTATGATTATTCTGGATTCAGGATTACCAGGACAACCATCAAGATCAGGGCTGTCAGGGACCACTTCTGGGCATGCAGGCAGGCAGGCAATATCAGAACATGTCTCCACCGAGGAAGCATCTGAGCATGCTGGTAACCGAGGCACACTTGGGCTTTCTGGGTCACAGAGCACATCATAGTACAGGCACAGGAGAACCCTCAGGACATGTCGGGGAACTGCCAACCTCAGAGTCCAACACGACAATACCAAAACCAGGACCGGGCAGAAAATCATCACGAGTAGTGGTCACAGGTACTGGTCTTCCAAAAGAAGACTTAGAAGTTTCTGTGACTATAATTGTATCTAACCAAAACTCATCATTGAGTACGCATGACTGAAGCTCCACAAGAGCTGCCAATGTAGTCAGCATAATTGCAATGCCTACTGAAGTGGGCAATACCTCAGACAGATCTGGGGAGCAGGAGGCATCTCCTAAAAGTTCTGCACCCTTTGGGAGGAACTTAGAAACCTCCAAAACATCAAACAAGACCTCAGAAATATCATTTTTCAAGTTTTCTGACAGGGATTCTGAACTATCCATGTTACAGGGCCGAACAACAAATACCTTCTGCAGACAGAGCAGATGTCCCAGGAATGGTTCTACCATATGCTGAGACTGAATTTCATCATCAAGAACAGGATGCACAGGAATATCTACTGGAACACACACTGACTCTCTAACTCCAATCTCACTGCACGCAGAATTCTGCATAGCAGTCAAACTAGACTGCAATTCAAAAATAGCAGAAAACAGGTGAGAATGGTAGCAATACCTAGACGAGCCTCTAGGGTCACTTCAGGAGATTTTATGCAAGGTAATATTGACTCATCCAGTCCCCACCCTGTGGTGGAGAGTCAGAACTATCTTTAGAGCAAGAAAGGGACTCACACATGTCAGTGCGAGTGGCCATCATGGTTTTATTCATGGTACAGGGCAGGCTCACAGAGACCTTCTCTGGACAAGGCAAAGATTCCCCAGTAACAGATTCGCAAAACCAAAGCGCTGACTCCCGTTTAGACTCGGCTAACAATGTCGAATGCGAGGAGTCAGAACGCAAAATTTGCGAATCCAAGATCGCTTTAGGTTGCGAAACTGACGCTTCCAAAGCGCAAACCTCCGCAATCTGTGGACCAGACTGCAAAGTGTTCAGGATAGAAACGCTGGAACAACTGTCATCAGGCAACGTGCCTTTACAGGTGTGAACATAGATTCATTTGCAGAAGAAGTTGTGACAACAACAGGAAAAACTTTATTAGTCATTTACTTTATTAGTCATAACATTACTCTTGAGGCTGCATAGTTTAGGAATTTTCCCCATAGCAGGATCATCTGAGAAACAGGCATCTGATCGCACAGACTCAAAGTTCACACAAGCAGACGAGAATCTACCAGAATTCACACAGGTGTCAACAGTAGTACACCCATTCATTTCAGATCGCACAATGTCTGAACTCACTTGCTTTACCCCAGACAGGCAAGAACAATCATCCGATAATGGTGTCTCTTTATTGGAGTCAATTGGTTGGTGTGTGTGCAATTCATCCAAAATCGTCTGCCACACACCAATCACCGGATCCACATATGCTTTAGCTTGAGGCTTAATAGATCTACAGGGAATTACTGACTCAACAGACTGGGCTACAAGCAGAAACTCATTAGCATATAGTAATGACTGAGAGTTGTTGCATAAACTAAACTGATCAGCATCTTGCACTGCAGGAAAAAACTCATAGAAATAGGATGGTATGGGAAATCCAAGCTTATGAGAAAACAGGTGAGCAAGAAATCTGTGAGGGTTATGTCTCAGATTCCTGTGTCTGGCATACTCAGCAGCCCACACAAACAGATCTCCTTGGAGAAGATTGTAAGCAATCTGAGCACTCCAAGTGGAAATTTTGGTGGCCTGGAATTCAGGATTTGCCAATAATCTGGAACACTCTGATATAAAGTCATCTCTGGTTTCAGAGTTCAGTATTTTAAACCTCTTAAAGATATGAGACCCATATTCGAGAAAATCGTACAAATCGGAAATTCCCTCTACACTGGGAATTTCGGTTTGGCTGGTCATTCTGTAACGATTGCGGGATTATTTCCGTGGTCAGCGCACAGAACGCGTGCTGACACTGCGAAAAACCTCCACAAGCGTGTAATTATATAGGACCCAGCTATGGTGCTATGCACCTGTAGAGGGAGATTCCCACCGGCAGATGGAGCAGTGGAGTACAGATGGACTCAGCCTCTGTACTGCCACAGATGCCAGGTGGGAATTGCACGAGTTGAAGCAATGTAGGGCTGGATAGCCCTAATAGAGAAAGAGCACAGGGACAGAATAAATGTGTGTCCACCAATCTAGTCGCCACCCAGCGACGGTGAACACACAACAGCGGAAACAAAGTGGGAACGCAATCGCAAGAGAGGCGATTGCCAGAAGTGACACAAGACTGAGCAGGACAGAGCACGAGAGTAGCAAAGGCACAGCAAGCAAGAACAATAAGGAAAATAACAAACGCTAACTAAACGCGAACACCGCACTCATTCACAAGAACGAACGCATTTAAGCACGATCACCGCGCGCTAGGCACCTAGTGATAAGCGTGCCGCCCTAACTAACTAATGACACACAAACACGAAATAGAGAACGCGAACGCTTGCTAAACGGTTACCTCACCGAGCCTACAGCAAGCGTTCGTACAAGACAAGACAGAGAGAAGGAGCAGCCAGCAGCAAATGCAGCTCTGGCCTACACTCCAAGACAGAATTCAGAAGGAACCACCGCTGCTACCGCTAAAGCGAATGCGAACCAAACAGACAAACAGATGGGGCTACCAGTAGCAACCGCTGCTCTGGTTAGAACCCCTGAGGCAGAATACAGGAGGAAGCACTGCCACTACCATTAGGGCTAATGCAATCCAGACACATGGAGCAGCCAGTAGCAACCGTAGCTCTGGCCTACACTCCCAGACAGACAGAACGATTCCCTGTCCACCGCCGCTAGCGACAAGGCAATCGAGACACAGAAGGAAGCACTGCCACTACCATTAGGGCTAATGCAATCTAGACAGATGGAGCAGCCAGTAGCAACCGCAGCTCTGGCCTACACTCCCAGACAGACAGAACGATTCCCTATCAACCGCCGCTGGCGACAAGGCAATCGAGACAGAGAGACAGAACTAGGCAAAACAGATAATACAACCTGACTGCACTAGAAGGGATGCCTAGTGCAATCCCCAGGAATTACTCTAAAATAATCTTAGCAAACGACAGCAAGGCTGACACTCCAGGAGTGTTTGCAGGAACAAACCTTCATGACCAGCAAAGCATTCTGGGAGCACATGGTAGTTATACTGCAAGCCTTCAAAGGAGGCAGCTAGGCAGTTTGCATGTCAAGTGTATGCAAATTCCTCAGCAGCAGAGCAGGTCTGAAACTTGCAAAGCAAAGACAGGTCTCTTTTCCAGAGACATGCAGCCCTCAGACTTAAGGAATGGACAAACAGCTGTCTGCCGTGCAGAGAGCTGAGCAGATCGTTACAGGGACACTTAATAGGCTGCTACAGAGCAGAGACAACAAAACATTCATTCTACTTTGTAAATGTTTAAATATAAAATAAAACCATGGGATATATAAAAAAAGGTCATTTTAGGAGTAGAAGGATACATATAATTGTTTGTCTCATCAGTTTATTTTCGCCTCGGGTTCAGCCTCAGTATTTGCATATGGCCTCTGATGTCACTTGACAACTCCAAGGTAAAGCGATTGGATGCTGGAGCAAAATATGTTACACAGAAGTGTTAGGTGAGTTAGCGCATAACTAGGAAAACCTTGGTTATGTGTGAAAGTGGGGCTGAATACCAAGTTACCACCAGTTGAATCCAGTCAGTTTCCAAAAAATATATCTGGGTAAGACCCCCTCCCCTACCTTAGTGGGGTGAAATTCTGAATATAATTACAAAAAATACAAAGTACTTCAGAGTTATGAGAAAAAAAAAACTTAGTGAAAGTAGTGAACAAGAACAACAGATCTCCAAGGTAATATTTTAACATTATAAATAAAATGCCTCTTTAGCCACCAGCAAACGGGACAATACTCTGAATAATTTTGACAGTACTTTTTCACCTACTTTTTGGTACTTTTTTAATTGCAGGGTGCAAAAGTTATTTTAAACAGAAGATTAAAAAAATGATCTCCTAGGAGAAAACTTAGGAAAAAAGTGAATTGGATCTGGCCCAAAATTTCAAACAGAAATCATCATTGAAACCCATGGGATTAAAAATAGTTCTCTAATACCTGTAGGTGATTTTCTCCCTCTGTAATGATGACAGTTTCTAAAGCCTGGTAAACACATCCAATTTTGATTGTCCAATGACTGGACAATTTTACCACTTCCATGTAGTAAGTGAGCTAAACTACACAATCCGTTCATAGAATTCAAAATCTGTTGGCCCTCATATTACATGGAGGTACTAAAATTGCATGTGTGTATGTACCCTTACACACACTGGCGTAACAATAGGGGAAGCAGCCCCTGCCCCCGTGGGGGGCCCTAGGCCCCCCTGGAGCCCGCTCATGGCTGTTTTGGGGGGGCAGGAGGGGTCTCAGCATGAGGGGAGAGCTTTGCATATCAGCGGGGAGGGGGGAAAGCCCCCCCCCCTCACCTCGGGCTCTCCCCTCAGCGCTCCCCTCCTGCATCTATCTAAGTGTCAGCAGCGGCGGTGGCAGCAGCTATAATAACCTCCATTCACCACGGAGGTCTCAGATCTGCAAGGGCTTCACATTACTTCCTGTTAAAACAGGAAGTAATGTGAAGCCCTTGCAGATCGGAGAAGCCCTTGCAGATCAGCGACCTCCGTGGTGAATGGAGGTAATTATAGCTGCTGCCGCCACCGCTGCTGACACTTAGATAGATGCAGGAGGGGGAGCGCAGAGGGGAGAGCCTGAGGTTAGGGAGGGGGGGGGGACTGTCCCCCCTCCCCGCTGATGGGCAAAGCTCTCCCCCCATGCTGCGTCCCCTCCTGCCCCCCCAAATTGGCCATGAGCGGGCCCCAGGGGGTGGGCCCACTCAAATTCTTGCAGGGGGGCCTGGGGACTTCTAGTTACGCCCCTGCTTACACATACTACCAGATCTGCATGTCTGTTTGAAATGTATGCCTAATAGGGTATCCTTCAAAAATTCCTATTGCCACAGTGTGTGTATGATCCTTCTAGTAGTTTGCATGTGTGAATACTGCTACAAAAATCATTGTGTTTTGAAGTTTCTCCAATGTAAGCTAGCCTGCAAAGGGCATTTCTTCTACAAAGATCACCCTTTTGCTGATACATGCGAGCAACACTCAAAGAGATCATCATACCTGAAGATTGATGTGTATGATATCACCTTCAGTTATGGCATTATAGTTGTGGAAACTCATGCATGCAGAAGTCCTATTGCTCACCATATGAAGGTGCTCCAATTTGTTCATTAGTGTAGAGGTCAGATTATAACATCAGAGGGTAAAATCCTATCATTCCCACTACCCAGACCGGTGGGGCAGAACATGGGATGCATCAGAGATGCTGGTGGGTCTGTGAGGATTTGCTTTTTTTTGAGAGCTATAGAGAAAGAGGTATGTAAGCCAAGTTCCTAGACTTGCACATGACCTCTGCCACTCAGACCGATAGAGTGCTAAAACATCACACATAGACTCGGTGAGTGAGTGGTGGCATAACTACAATTTATGGAGCCCCCCAGCAAAACTTTGATGCCCCAGCCCCCCCCCCCCCCCATCCCCCAATGTTCATACCCCTTCCCTTGCCTCCCCTTAGTGCCCTTCACAGGCTTGGGGCCCATCTCACAAGGGTCATAAAACCAGTGTAGCCATCAAGATATTCACACCCATAACAAGTGTAGCCACAAAAACACCTGAACCAAACTATAGTGCCCTGTATCAGAGGAAGGGAAGGTTAGTCATTTTGGGCCCCTTACAGCTCTGGGCTCCTGTGCAAACGCAGGTGCTGCTCCCCTCTAGTTACGCTCCTGTGGATGGGTCATTCAGCTTATACTTAGGACAACCTTGGTTATTTATGAAAGTGCCAAGGCTGCAGAAGGGTCTTAAAAGGAACCTGAACTCTTGCACAGGACAGAAGGAAAACATAGAGAAATGCACCCTGTATGTATTTAGAGAGTTTAGGTTGTCTAATTCCCCCTTATTTGTGTCTAATCACTAGTTGTAATTTGATCCTCCCCTGTGTCACATGACTGCATATGGCAGATAAGCAGATAAGCCCATTTGAAAGCACAGGCTGTAAACAATATCTCTGCTTCCATAAATCAGGAAGTATAAATTATGCAGATTTCTTTTAGGATTTGTATCAGCTGTAACAAATACATGTTTTTAGTTGAAAGGTTATTATGTTGTTGGGTATCATTTAGAGCAAAGAGAAGATATGAGTTCAGGCCCACTTGAAGGTGCACATTAACTGAACTGTGTAAACAATAATATTTTTGGTCAGATCATTTACATCGAAAGAATAGTTAATATTTAACCCATTAGCAGCTTCCAAAAAAAATTCATTTGAAAGCTGCTGTGCAATGTAAACCTTTGTTGGCATATCTTGTTTGGCTGCCTAGTGCGGGTGGCAGGGAGCAGTTATGGTTACCTGTTCCAGACGGCTCTTTCTCTTCTTCCACCGACGGCTCTGAACTTCCAACAGGTCTTCTGAATCCCAATCACATCTGATCACATGATATGACATGTGATTGGGATCCAGGAGATCATGTCAGTGTTACAGTGCCACCTAGTGGTGGAAGAGGGGTGATAAAAGAGATTCTTTCATCATTCCTCTTCCACCACCAGGTGGCGCTGTAACACTTACATGGTCTCCTGGATCCTGATTACATGTCATATCATGTGATCGAAACTAAGAAGACATGTCGGGATTACATTGCTGCCTCGATGGAGGGAGAAGAAACCAATCCAGCCGTCCAGACAGGTGACTATGAAAGCTCCCTGCTACCCACTCTGCATACCCTGCCGATGCCTGCCAGGCTGGGGAAGGCACACTTCTCAGGTGGCAGGAAAAATTCAACCCTGTAGCCACGTAAAGTTTTACTTTATTTGGCTGCTTAAAGAGACTCTGAAGCCTCTTGGCAGACCTAAAACGCCGATGTCCTGCGCCTGAACGAGGTTTTTATCACCCTCAAATCCTAGAGAAAAAAATCCATGCCTTTCTTGGTCGTGGATTTTGCTGCCCAGGGAGGCAGAGCTTACTGCTGTAGCTCTGCCTCAATTCGTGTCAATCCACTGTGGATCTCCGCCTCTCTCCCGCCCCTCTCAGTGAAAGAAGACTGAGAGGGGTGGGGAGAGGCGGCGATCAGCAGGGATTGATGCAAGCAGAGGCAGAGCTACTGCAAAAAGCTCTGCCTCTACCAGGAAATGCTCCCCCGTTTTTGCCCTGGGGATTTGAGGGTGATAAAACCCTTGTACGGCTGCGGGATATCGGCGATGATTTAGGTCTGGCAATGATCCTTAACATAAATAAGAGGTAAAAACTGATTTTTAAAGAGGCTTCAGACTCTCTTTAATGGTTAATTGATCCACAGCATTAAAGGATTAAAACTATTCTCAACATCAAAACCTGACGTATGTATAAAATAAATCTGTCATGCCAAACAAGCAGTTCTTTAAAGTGGATCCGAGATGAACTTTTACTCATTGCATAATAGTGTTTCTGTCCTATTGTTTATAGGGCATTCCTCAAGCCAAATACTTTTTTGTTTTTGTTTTAATACTCTAATTCCATATAAACTAAACAAGCCTCGCCCACAGCATTTTAGAGAGCCTTGGCATTTTCAGACAGTATCAAGGGCTCATGGGAGCTCAGTCTGGGCAGCAGGAGAGGGAGGTATTACTAGCCAGAGATTTCAGAGGCAGAGGGGAGTAGAGAGGAAGAGGGAGGAGGAGGAGGGATTAGGTTTTTTTGCTCAAGATGCAGATAAGCCAGCCTCTGTGTAATGTTTACAAACAACATGGCTGCTGTCGTTGTATCACAGGAAGAAATAATCATATTCTATTAAAGCTGTTTGCAGCTAGATTTGCTGTGTAAACTATCTAAACTTTAGATAAAAGATATATAGACACAAACGCCAGCGATTGTGATTGCGATTTTTCATTAATTGTGTTATGTGATTGCTATTTGCAATTTTCCTTTGCATTGCATTATCCCTCTTAGGGCCCTTTTCCACTTGCAATCGCTAGCGTTAGCGCTAAATGCTAGCGATTGCGATTCAGCAAAATCCTTTTTTTTCCCGGCGATAGTGTTTGCGATTTTGCTATGCACTGCAGGGCATAGCAAAATCGCGGCAATAATCGCTCTGCCGCGCGATCGCGTGTAAAAATTGAATCGCGGTAGTGGAAATAACCTACCGCGATTCCTATTTTATTTAGCAAACCCTAGTGATTTGCACTTTTGCGATTCAGCAAACGCAATCGCGCTAGTGGAAAGGGCAAATCGAATCACTATAGTGGAAAATACTTCTCATGATTTCTATGATAAAGTAGCAACCCTAGCGATTTAAAAATCACTAGCGGGCCCATTTCCACTACACAGCTGAATTGCAAAATCGCAAATCGCTAGGGTTGCTACTTTATCATAGAAATCATGAGAAGTATTTTCCACTATAGTGATTCGATTTGCAAATCGCAATGGCTTTCTGGAGCGATTTTAAGAGGGATAATGCAATGCAAATGAAAATCGCAATCGCATAACACAATTAATGAAAAAACGCAATCACTGGCTTTGTGATTGCGATTGCTAGTGGAAAAGGGCCGGATCCGCTTTAAGGAAACAATCGATAATGTGATACTTCAGAATCAGTTGGGCCCACCAGCTTCTCTGTTTCCATACACTCTGAATAATTTGATCAAAAATACAATCGTTCACCAAAAATTGTACCATTATTGGACACATTTATCAGAAGTGGGGAACATGAGTATGGACCAGTGCACACCAAAAACCGCTAGTGGATCCGCAAGCGCTAGCGTTTTTTGAAGTTGTTTTTCAGAGTGATTCTAGGCATGTTTAGAGCAATTTTCTAAACATGCCTAGCGTTTTTTGGAGCATTTTTGTGTAGCATATTTTATATTTTGTTACAGTAAAGCTGTAACTGAGCAGCTTCTGTAACAAAAACGCTTGGAAAATCACTGTGATCTAGCGCTTTTCAGAGTGATTTTCCACTTTCCTATTGTGATAGATCGCGGAAAAGCCGCCGCATGGTCTGGCGGCAAGGCGGCTGGTTCCACGTCCAGCTCGGCGGTTTGCACGTGGCAGCGTGCGTCTGATGTGGCTGGGTCTGTTAGTGCACACAGATTGAGGAATACGTGCGCGCGCGCTGAGAGGCAGAACTTTTATGACAAACGAGGAGGGATCAGCTGACCAGGTTGGTCAGCTGATCTCAGAGCGAGTGGCTATTGGTTGATCAGCGATGGGTGGCGCTGGTGAGCGCCGCTCTATATATAGTTACTGCTGATCAGTCTCAAGTTGTCTGCCGTTGCGAACACTTACATGAAAGCACTCAGACCATAGTCAGATCCCACAGTGTGTTTGAACCAGGAGGACCTGGGAATTCACACTGAGCCAGATTACTACTGTGTTACTATTGTGTTATACTTCAGACTAGTTCCAAGGTGTTGAGACCACGGACCTCACATCCAAGACTAGGAATACTGTGTTACTATTGTGTTATACTTCAGACTAGTTCCAGGGTGTTGAGACCACGGACCTCACACCCAAGACTAGGGATACTGTGTTACCATCGTGTTATACTTCAGACTAGTTCCAGGGTGTTGAGACCACGGACCTCACACCCAAGACTAGGGATACTGTGTTACCATTGTGTTATACTTCAGACTAGTTCCAGGGTGTTGAGACCACGGACCTCACACCCAAGACTAGGCATTGTTTGATATCTGTTATGACCTATTGCATCCCTGACTATTCTTCTGCTTTCTGATTCGGTACCTTCGCATATCTGATTACCTGTTGCCAACCCTGCCTGTCCCTGGTTACCGAATCAGCCTTTTGTCTCTGTACCTCATCTGCCCGCGCGTTGCCAACCTAGCCTGCCCGACCTTGCGAGCTATCCCTCTCCATTGAGAGATTAGTCTCCAGTCCTGCTTGTGACGCCCACCTCCTAGGTGTCACTCAGCCACAAGGCCTTCCTGCTATTCAGCCTGGGGCTCCACCCCTTTGGAAGTCTCAGGCTGTTGGAAGGCCTTCACACTTCACAGAGGGAGATATTTCTCATACAGCCAAGGACCACCTGCTCCTCAGGTGGTCCCACTCAAAGTCATTACTGTTGCACCAAACATTCACACTATAGAGGTGTCCAGATGTTAGTTATACTTGTATTATTGGTGATTCTGCAGATCATCAATAATCGGGTATATATCTGTATTCTTGGTGATACTACAGATCACCAATAATCAGATTCTCTCTGTGTGCTGACACCGATCGTTACAGAACGGCAGACCATAAAAACAAAATGGACGCACTTAACAGCCGGCTTGAGGCACTCACCACCTCGGTGGAAAATTACATCCTAGTGCTGGACAGTCACCAGACCCAGATCAACGCTTTGTCTGGGTCTGTACAAGTCTGTCTCAGACCCCAGAGTTAAGGGTCACGGTGGGGGTGTTACATAGCGAGAGTCTACAATTTCTGGTTTTGAGGATGACAACTTTCACTATCATTCTTGGCATGCCATGGTTACAACTTCACTCTCCTCAGATTAATTGGGCTTCAGGTCAGCTAACGAGCTGGTCTACCCATTGCCATCATCATTGTTTAGCGAAGGTAACCTTGGGTAACACCAAGATTCAGGTGGAAGGTTTGCCAAGCCAGTATTCAGAATTTGCTGACGTGTTTTGTCCCAAATCAGTGGATAAACTTCCTCCCCACCGTCCCTTTGATTGTCCCATCGATCTCAGGTCTGGTTGTATGCCCCCTAGAGGTCATCTCTATAATTTGTCTGGGCCAGAGAAATTGGCTATGCAGGAATACATCAGAGAAAATTTGGCTAAAGGTTTTATTCATCCCTCTCGGTCACCAGCAGGGGCAGGATTCTTTTTCGTGAAAAAGAAGGATGGAGGCCTCCGTCTCTGTATTGATTATCGGGGCTTAAATAAGATTACAGTAAAAAATCGCTATCCTTTGCCTTTAATTGACGATTTGTTTACTCAGGTCACCAATGCAAAAATTTTCTCGAAACTGGATTTGAGGGGTGCATACAACCTTGTGCGTATCAGGGACGGTGATGAATGGAAGACGGCCTTTAACACACCCGACGGGCATTACGAGTATCTGGTGATGCCCTTCGGGTTGTGTAATGCCCCGGGCGTCTTCCAGGAGCTGATTAACGAGGTGTTCAGGGAGGTGTTGGGCAGGTTCGTCTTGGTGTATCTGGACGATATACTGATTTTTTCATCCAACCTCTCAGAACATAGAAAACATGTTAAGTTTGTGTTATAAAAATTGAGACAGAATCTGCTGTATGCCAAGTTGGAAAAATGCATTTTCGAAGTGACCTCTGTCGCCTTTTTTGGGGTACATTATCTCGACCTCTGGCCTCTCTATGGACCCTGGAAAGGTTTCTGTGGTCTTGGAGTGGCCTCAGCCTGTGGGACTGAAGGCACTCCAAAGATTTCTGGGGTTCGCCAACTACTACAGGAGGTTTATAAAGGGGTACTCTACGGTTATCTCGCCCTCACCAGTCTCACCAAGAAAGGGGCAGATACTCACCACTGGTCCGCAGAAGCCCATGCTGCTTTTTCCACTCTAAAGAAACTGTTCTGTTCTGCTCCCCTATTGAGACATGTAGATGTCACCTTTCCCTTTATCGTGGAGGTTGATGCCTCAGAGGTAGGGGTGGGGGCTGTATTGTCTCAGCGTTCTGGTTTGCAGGGAAAACTTCACCCATGTGCCTATTTTTCCCGTAGGTTTTCACCCGCAGAGAAAAACTACGATATCGGCAACAGGAAACTTCTAGCCATCAAGTTGGCCTTTGAGGAATGGCGACATTGGCTAGAGGGGGCAGAACACACCATCACAGTTTACACGGACCACAAAAATTTAGAGTACATAGAGGGTGCTAAGAGACTTAGCCCCCGACAGGCCCGGTGGTCGTTGTTCTTTTCGAGATTCAGATTTGTAATTACGTATACCCCTGGCAGTAAGAACATCAAGGCCGATGCCTTATCCAGGTGTTTTGAGCCCGAGACAGCACAGCCCTCAGCCCCTGAGACCATTCTACCTCAGAAGGTGGTCTTGGCAGCCACTGAGACCTGGAAAGACTGGACTGTCACTCTGAGTCCAACAGTTCCAACAGGATGTTCCGGAGAGGAAGCCTGAGGAGGTTTTATTTGTGCCATTGCCTTTTCGCCTACAACTGTTGCAGCTATTTCATTCCCACAAGAATGCTGGGCATCCTGGGGACACCAGAACTCAGGACCTACTTGCTAAATGTGCTTGGTGGCCGTCATTGGCAACAGACTGTAAGGAGTTTGTAAGAGAGTGTGCAGTATGTGCTAGGAGCAAACCCTCCCGTCAGGCACCTGTTGGAACGTTGCAGCCGTTACCAGTTCAGAGCGAACCTTGGGCCCATTTTTCCATGGATTTTGTGGGAGAACTCCCCAGGTCTGAGGGCATGACGGTCATTTGGGTGGTAGTTGATAGATTCAGTAAGATGGCTCATTTTGTCCCCCTGAAAGGACTCCCCTCGGCCCAGGAATTGGCTGATCTCTTCATCCAGCACATTTTCCGGCTGCATAGCATTCCGGAAAATGTAGTGTCAGATCGGGGAGTCCAATTCGTATCTAAGTTTTGGAGGGCATTCTGCCATCAGTTAGACATGGATCTTTCCTTTTCATCAGGCTACCACCCACAGACCAATGGCCAGACCGAAAGAGTCAATTAGTCCCTGGAACAGTTTCTTAGATGTTATGTTGCAGATGCACAAACCGACTGGGTAAAGTTTTTGCCGTTTGCAGAATTTGCACACAACAATCTGAAAAGTTCCTCTTCTGGATTTTCCCCATTTCAGGTGGTGTCGTGAAGGTCACCCAAGTTTGCCCCATTGCCAGTGGCATCCACTCCATTTCCAGCCCTGGAGGATTGGCAGAGGGCCTTGAAACAAATGGTTAAAAGAAATTTGGGGAAGGCTTTTCAGAACCAGAAGAAACAGGCTGACAAGAGACGTTCCATAGAATGGGAATTCTCTCCGGGGGATTTGGTCTGGATGTCCACACGACATTTGGCTTTGAAACAACTGTCACCCAAATTGGGTCCTAGATTCATAGGTCCTTTTCCAGTGACCAGAAAAATTAATAATGTCACATTAATGCTGTTGATCTTCCTACCAGCATGTGTGGGGTAAGATCATTCCATGTGTCTTTGCTCAAGCTGGCAGTGCACGTGGATTCTGCTCCCCCCCCCCCCCCCCGTGTTGATTGATGACCAACCTGAGTATGAGATAGAAAAGATTCTGGACTCCCGGCTAGTGCAGAATTCCATGCAGTATTTGGTTCACTGGAAGGGATATGGCATAGAGGAGAAAACTTGGGTGCCAGATTGTCGCATGCACGCAGAGGAATTAAAGAAGGAATTCCATGACTCACATCCTGGAAAGCTTGGTGGGAAGTGTCCGGAGTCCACTCCTCAGGGGGGGGGGGTACTGTAATAGATCGCGGAAAAGCCGCTGCGCGGTCTGGCGGCAAGGCGGCTGGTTCCGCGTCCAGCTCGGCGGTTTGCACGTGGCAGCGTGCATCTGATGTGGCTTGGCCTGTTAGTGCACACAGATTGAGGAATACGTGCGCACGCACTGAGAGGCAGAACTTTTATGACAAACCAGGAGGGATCAGCTGACCAGGTTGGTCAGCTGATCTCAGAGCGAGTGGCTATTGGTTGATCAGCGATGGGTGGCACTGGTGAGCGCCGCTCTATATATAGTTACTGCTGATCAGTCTCAAGTTGTCTGCCGTTGCGAACACTTACGTGAAAGCACTCAGACCATAGTCAGATCCCACAGTGTGTTTGAACCAGGAGGACCTGGGAATTCACACTGAGCCAGATTACTACTGTGTTACCATCATGTTATACTTCAGACTAGTTCCAGGGTGTTGAGACCACGGACCTCACACCCACGACTAGGGATACTGTGTTACCATCGTGTTATACTTTAGACTAGTTTCAGGGTGTTGAGACCACGGACCTCACACCCAAGACTAGGGATACTGTGTTACCATCGTGTTATACTTCAGACTAGTTCCAGGGTGTTGAGACCTCGGACCTCACACCCAAGACTAGGGATACTGTGTATTCTTCAGACTAGTTCTAGGGTGTTGAGACCACGGACCTCACAGCCAAGACTAAGCATTGTTTGATATCTGTTATGACCTATTGCATCCCTGACTATCCTTCTGCTTTCTGATTCGGTACCTTCGCATATCTGATTACCTGTTTCCAACCCTGCCTGTCCCTGGTTACCGAATCAGCCTTTTGTCTCTGTACCTCATCTGCCCGTGTGTTGCCGACCTAACCTGCCCGACCTTGCGAGCTATCCCTCTCCATTGAGAGATTAGTCTCCAGTCCTGCTTGTGACGCCCACCTCCTAGGTGTCACTCAGCCACAAGGCCTTCCTGCTATTCAGCCAGGGGCTCCACCCCTTTGGAAGTCTCAGGCTGTTGGAAGGCCTTCACACTTCACAGAGGGAGATATTTCTCATACGGCCAAGGACCACCTGCTCCTCGGGTGGTCCCACTCAAAGTCATTACTGTTGCACCAAACACTCACACTATAGAGGTGTCCAGATGTTAGTTATACTTGTATTATTGGTGATTCTGCAGATCATCAATAATCGGGTATATATCTGTATTCTTGGTGATACTGCAGATCACCAATAATCAGATTCTCTCTGTGTGCTGACACCGATCGTTACACCTATACTTTACATTGAGGCAGAAACACCCCAGAAAACTGCAAAAATGCTGCAGGACCCGAGTTTGCATTTGGGGAAAAAACGAACAGTTCTGGTGTGAACCAGCCCATTCACATTCATTAGCCAAGCGATTTTAAAAAACGCTCAGAACCGCTCTTGGTGTGCACCGGCCCCATCTGACATAATGTTCACAGGATTCATCACTTTTTTATTTTAATTTGTTTTAACTTGCACGTTCCTTTAAAGCAGTGCATAGAGTTCCTCGTCATGCATAAACCTTTTATGAAGTACATTTCCCTAAAGCAAGTAAATTTCACATTCTTTCAATTAAAGACTACTAATTGTGAGGCTGCTTCAGTTTATGTCTACCCTAGCTACGTCTTCTCTGGATAATGGACCATATGTAATTGAAATACAAATTGTGGTTTTATGTGTGCTTGTTTGAATGGTTGTTACATTTGTTGAAATAGAAGTGTCTACATCATGATGTAATCCAAAACGCTGCGCTTGTGAAAAACTCTCAATCCTAACATGACATGTTTGTTAAACACCCAGGTAATTACAGGGCATGCCTAAGCTCAAGGCGTGCACCTCTAACTTGCATTTAATCATTTTTTATGTAATCAGACTTGCTAATTCCCCTTGTTCTTCTACCTATATTTAAGTATTACAGTGTTACAGAGTTTTAGTGATGCCAGAAAGATATAATCAGACAAAAACATTGATAGGAACTGGAGTGTAGGAGGAAACGGGAAGACAAATTTGGCAGCTCACTTATCTGTTACCATTACATCCTAAACTATTTGTAATAGTCAATAGAAGCCATTTATACAAGTTTACACCTTTGGTCATGTCACCTGTCATATTTAACCCTAAAAGGAACTAAATAAACTATAAATATGCATGAATGCAACTAAACTATAAATATGCATGCCCATTAACATGACTAAATTGATGTAGAAGATCGGTCCAGTAACATTATCAGCCTTTACTTTCCTTCAGGGGACTGCTCTCTAGCCCCCCGCCTGTATGGCCTTCTCCATCTTATCCAGGCAGACCTTGAAACAGAGCATGAAACTGCGGCCCCTGCAGGTCTGTCTAGAGAAGGTGGTGGAGTGCATACAGATGAGGAGCTAGAGAGCAGCTCTCTGTAGGCAAGCAGTGCATATCAGAGCCATGGATATTGTGTTCCCCATTCGACTAGTCTCCCCAGTGACAGATACTGCAGTTACATGCAAATAGTTTCTCTCAGATGGTCCCCCACCCCCAGGGGCAAACCCAGGATTTTCAAGGGGAGGGATTCCTGAGAGGTCTCCCTCAGCCACGCATTATACAGTATAATAATATGGTAGGACATCATGCTGGGTACACATAATGCAATTTCCCATCTAACAATTATTTTCTAAATGTACGATCTGCTCCCGATCTACAATGGGATCGATCAGGAACAATTTGTATACAGATAATAATGAAGACACCCAACATTGGTAATGAAGTGGAAAGTGAAGCATTCACCCACCAGAAGCTCCATGCTCTGTTCACATGCTGCTGCTCAATCCAAAGTCAACTGTAGCAGGGAAAGAAAAGGGGCAGTGCTGTGAGCTGCAGGATGCCTGCAGATATTCTGGTATCAAACTTGTGCCTGTCCCCAGACACTGCACTGGCCCTGGTCTGAAGGGGGATTCTGGGCAGCTGTAAACCCTCCATGCGTTTGCCTTGACCCTCCACACCATTGTCAGGCCAACAAAAAACATTTGCTCCCCACACTGTGTCACAAAGATTGCTAGATAGATACAGTACCTCAAAAAAGTGAGTACATATTTCCCATTTTTGTAAATATTTGATTATTTCTTTTCATGGGACAACACGGAAGGTATGGCACTTTGATATAATGTAAAGCAGTCAGTGTACAGCTTTTATAACAGTGTAAATTTGCTGTCCCATCAAAATAACATCAACACACAGCTATTAACTTCTAGACCGCTGGCAACAAATGTGAGTACACCATCAAGTGAACAATGTCAAAATTCTGCCCAAAGTATCAATATTTTGTGTGAACACCATTATTTACAGCGTTGCCTTAACGCTCTTGGGCATGAAGGCATAAAGTTCACTAGAACTTCACAGGTTGCCTCTGGAATCCTCTTCCACTCCTCTATCACAAAGCTGGAGGATGTTAGAAACCATGCACTGCCCCACCTTCCATTTGAGGATGCCCGACAGATTCTCAATAGGGTTTAGGTCCAGAGACATGATTGGCCAGTCCAGCACTTATACCCTCAATTTCTTTAGCAAAGCAGTGGTTGTCTTTATTTATTTAACTTGTATGCCGAATATGTAATGTGGAAAACTGTTAATAGTTAATGCCAAAGGACTTGGCCAAATAGTTTACTATACCAGAAGTTTACTATATCAGAATTTGTGATACATTGTATATTTATATAGGTGCATTGTCTGGGACCTGGGTAAAGAGTTTACTATAGCCAGAAGTTTACTATAACACAGTTTACTATAACAAGGTTCTGCTGTATTAACATTTGGCTGTGAAAGTTGGACTATAAATAAGACCATGTATAGAAAAAGTTATGCTTTTGAATTGGAGGTGTGGAGAAAGCTATTAAGATTTCCCTGGACTGCCAGAAGATCAAAGCAGTCAATACTTAAAGAAATAAGGCCAGAGTGTTCACTAGAAGGGCTGATACTATTGCTAAATTTCAATTCTCATTATTATGTTGGAATATTGCCCTGCAGCCCAGTTTCCGAAGGGAGAAGATCATGCTCTGCTTCAGGCATTCATGGTTTCTTCAATGAACTGTAGGTCTCTAGCGCCGGCAGCACTCATGCAGCCCCAAACCATGCCACTCCTACCACCATGCTTGACTGTAGGCAAGACATAGTTGCCTTTGTACTCCTCACCTGGTTGCCGCCATAGATGCTTGATTCTTGACACAATCTGAACCATCAGGTCATCAGACCACAGGACATGGTTCCAAAATTTCATGTCCTTAGTCTGCTTGTCTTCAGCAAACTGTTTGCAGGCTTTCTTGTGCATCTCCTTAGAAGAGGCTTCCTTCTGAGATCACAGCCATGCAGACCAATTTGATGCAGTGTACAGTCCATGGTCTGAGCACTGACTGGCTTAACCCCCACCCCTTCAACCTTTAAAGCAACCTTTAAAGCAATGCTGCCAGCCAGTGCAGTTTCTAGGCTAAAATGCACCCAGGGCGAGGGTGTAAAAATTGCGCCCCCCCCCCCCCCTGGTATAGGTAGCCAGCTATAGGTCCCCCCCCCCCCCCCCGAGTATAGGTGGCCAGGCATAGGTGAGCCAGTAAAGTTGCCCCCAGTATAGGTTAGCCAGGTGGTTGCCTCCAGTATAGGTAGCCGGTATAGTTGCCCCCAGTATATGTTAGATAGGCAGGCACCCCCCCGGTATAAGTTAGATAAGTAGGTGCCCCCAGTACAGGTTAGCTAGGTAAGTGCCTCCAATATAGGTAGCCAGTATAGTTGCCCCCAGCATAGGTTAGATAGGTAGGTACCCCCAGTATAGGTTAGTTAGGCAGGTGCCCCCAGTATAGGTAGCCAGTATAGTTGCCACCTGTATAGGCTAGCTAGGTAGGTAGGTGCCCCCAATACAGGTTAGATAAGTGCCCCCACTATAGGTTAGATAGGTAGCTTCCCCCCAGTGTAGGTTAGATTAGGTCGCTGCCCCTCAATATAGGTTAGATTAGGTAGGTGCCCCAGTATAGGTTAGATTAGGTAGCTGCCCCCCAGCATAGGTTAGATAGGTAGCTGCCCCCCAGTACAGGTTAGATTAGGTAGGTGCCCCCCAGTATAGGATAGATAGGTAGCTGCCCCCAGTACAGGTTAGATTAGGTAGGTGCCCCCCAGTATAGGATAGATAGGTAGCTGCCCCCAGTATAGGTTAGATAGGTAGCTGCCCCCAGTATAGGTTAGATAGGTAGCTGCCCCCCAGTATAGGATAGATAGGTAGGTGCCCCCCAGCATAGGTTAGATAGGTAGCTGCCCCCCAGTATAGGTTAGATAGGTAGCTGCCCCCCAGTATAGGTTAGATAGGTAGCTGCCCCCCAGTATAGGTTAGATAGGTAGCTGCCCCCCAGTATAGGATAGATAGGTAGCTGCCCCCCAGTATAGGTTAGATTAGGTAGGTGCCCCCCAGTATAGGATAGATAGGTAGCTGCCCCCAGTACAAGTTAGATTAGGTAGGTGCCCTCCAGTATAGGATAGATAGGTAGCTGCCCCCAAAACAGGTTAGATTAGGTAGGTGCCCCCCAGTATAGGATAGATAGGTAGCTGCCCCCAGTACAGGTTAGATTAGGTAGGTGCCCCCCAGTATAGGATAGATAGGTAGCTGCCCCCAAGTACAGGTTAGATTAGGTAGGTGCCCCCCAGTATAGGATAGATAGGTAGCTTGCCCAGTATAGGTTAAGTAGGTAGGTGCCCCCTCATAATGGCGGAGGGGGAAGCCAGAGCCGCGGTAAGGGCAGCCCGACCTCTCCCTCCATCCGATCGCCGCTCCCGCCCTGCTGGTCTCCTCTCTGCAATGTAGCCGCTGATACATTACACACGCTGCGTCCTGTTTACACTGGAAGCAGCCGCGTGTGTATCAGCGGCTAGGCAGAGAGGAGACCAGCAGGGCGGGAGCGGCGATCGGATCCAGGGAGGTGAGTAACAACTGTGTACAGCAGCGCTTCCCTGCACGCTAACTCTGCTGCCTGCAGTCCGAGGGGGGAGCATGGAGGGCGGCCCGGGGAGAGGGAGGGAGAGGTCGGGCTGCCCTCACCGCGGCTCTGGCTCCCCCCCGCTATCACAGTACCCCCCCCCCCCTAGAAACGGCCCTGCTGCCAGCACTCATACATGTATTTGCAAAAGACAACCTCTGGATATGATGCTGAATGTGTGCTCTCAACAGTTTTGGTTGACCATGGCGAGGCCTGTTCTGCACGGAACTTATCCTGTTAAAACGCTGTATGGTCTAAACCACCATGCTGCAGCTCAATTTCAAGGTGTTGCCAATATAGCCTGGGCCATATTTATGTACAGCAACAATTTTTTTTTAAGATCTCCAGAGAGTTCTCTGTCATGAGGTGCCATGTTGAATTTCCAGTGACCAACATGAGGGAGTTAGAGAGCGATTACACAAAATTTAACACTCCTGCTCCTCATTCGCACCTGATGCCTCGTAACACTAACGACTATTATGACCTTGGGCAGAATTTTGATTCTTCACTTAGTGGTATACTCACTTGTGTGTTGCGCTACTTTGATGTGGCAGGAAATTTACAGAGTTATACAAGCTGTAAACAATTTCCATTGTATCAAAGTGTCATATCTTCAGTGTCGTCCAATGAAAAGATATAATAATATATTCACAAAAATGTGAGAGGCGTATTAACTTTTGTGTGATACTGTATTGTAATATATATATATATATATATATATATATATATATATATATATATATATATATTAGCCCGGGTGCTAGATTGACACACAGCATGAGTGGCCACCCCTGAACGCCCACACCGGGTGCCCTGCCCAGTTCGCCCGCGCACATGTCCACCCGGCACCTATGCGCATGGCAATGGCCGCAGCTATTCGCCTGGGCACTGAGCACCTGACACGGACGCAGACCATGAATGCAGATTCCTGGGCTTTTATTAGCTAGGATATATATTGTATATATTTCTCTCCATTGTAAAGGGGTGGCATTATACTTTAGTATACTTGTATGCAGGGGTCTAGTCCTGGGAAAAGAAGTGAGTGGACTCACTCGGAGAATTCCTGCGCCGCGCTGCGCAAAAAAATGGGCGTGGTCAAGCACCCCATGGGCGTGGTCATGGGTGGGGCCAAATATACATGACCTTAGCAGTGATGTAAAAGGTCTGCCGAGGAAGTTTGAGCTCTGCCGTACTGTATCCCCCAAAAATAGATGTAATCTGACAGCATTTCACCAAAAAGAAACATAATCTGGTAGAAGTTCCTCCAAAATACAGATAATATGGAAGTGGTTCCCCCAAAATAGACAATGTGGCAGCAGCAGTTCCACCAACATACACATAATTTGGAAGCAGTTCCCCAAAATACGTGAAACCTGGCAGCGGATCACCCAAAATACACGTAACACCCAAAGGACATATAATCTGGCAGTAGTGGTCCCCCAAACATACACAATCTGGCAGCAGTTCCCTAAAATACACGTAATTTGGCAGCAGTCGTTCCCCTAACATACACATAATTTGGCAGCTGTTCCCCAAAATACATAACAACGGTTCCACAAAAATGCAGATAATCTGACAGCAGTTCCCCCAAAATAGGTACCCCCAGGTAGCCAGGTCTATAGGTGTCCCCAGTAAAAGTAGCCATGAGTATAGTAGTCCCCAGTATATGTAGCCAGAGGTATAGTTGCCTAGTATATGTAGCCAGGGGTATATGTGTCCAGTATATGTAGCCAGTGGGATATGTCCCCAGTATATGTAGTCAGGGGTATATGTGCCCAGTATATATAGCCAGGGGTATATGTGCCCAGTATATATAGCCAGGGGTATATGAGCCCAGTATATATAGTCAGGGGTAATTGTGCCCAGTATATATAGCCAGGGGTATATGTGCCCAGTATATGTAGCCAGGGGTATATATGCCCAGTATATGTCACCAGGGGTATATATGCCCAGTATATGTAGCCAGGGGTATTTATGCCCAGTATATGTTGCCAGGGGTATATATGCCCAGTATATGTTGCCAGGGGTATATATGCCCAGTATATGTTGCCAGGGGTATATATGCCCAGTATATGTAGCCAGGGGTATATATGCCCAGTATATGTAGGCAGGGGTATATGTGCCCAGTATATGTAGCCAGGGGTATATATGCCCAGTATATGTAGGCAGGGGTATATGTGCCCAGGTAGCCAGGGGTATATGTCCCCAGTATATGTAGGCAGGGGTATATGTCCCCAGTATATGTAGGCAGGGGTATATGTGCCCAGGTAGCAAGGGGTATATATGCCCAGTATATGTAGGCAGGTGTATATGTCCCCAGTATATGTAGGCAGGTGTATATGTCCCCAGTATATGTAGGCAGGTGTATATGTCCCCAGTATATGTAGGCAGGTGTATATGTCCCCAGTATATGTAGGCAAGTGTATAGGTCCCCAGTATATGTAGGCAGGTGTATATGTCTCCAGTATATGTAGGCAGGTGTATATGTCCCCAGTATATGTAGGCAAGTGTATAGGTCCCCAGTATATGTAGGAAGGTGTATATGTCCCCAGTATATGTAGGCAGGTGTATATGTCCCCAGTATATGTAGGCAGGTGTATATGTCCCCAATATAGGTAGGCAGGTGTATATGTCCCCAGTATAGGTAGGCAGGTGTATATGTCCCCAGTATAGGTAGGCAGGTGTATATGTCCCAGTATAGGTAGGCAGGTGTATATGCCCCCAGTATAGGTAGGCAGGTGTATATGTCCTCAGTATATGTAGGAAGGTGTATATGTCCCCAGTATATGTAGGCAGGTGTATATGTCCCCAGTATATGTAGGCAGGTGTATATGTCCCCAATATAGGTAGGCAGGTGTATATGTCCCCAGTATAGGTAGGCAGGTGTATATGTCCCAGTATAGGTAGGCAGGTGTATATGTCCCCGGTATAGGTAGGCAGGTGTATATGTCCCCAGTATAGGTAGGCAGGTGTATATGTCCCCAGTATATGTAGGCAGGGGTATATGTGCCCAGGTTACCCAGGTGTGCCCCCAGCCCCCCACCCGGAGGGAGCAGAGCAGAGAAGGCGAGCTATGTGGACAGTGGGGATGGGCGGACATCTCCCCCCCCCCCCCCCATCCCTCACCTTTGTGCTCCCCTTCCTGCCTCTCTCCCCTCCAGCGTTGTTAAGTGATGGCCGGCGGCGAAAGTGGGCGGAGACTTACCTCGTTCCAGACGCAAGGGACGCTCGCTCTGTGTGCGGCTAGTCTGGTCTTCTAGCCGCACACAGAGCGGAGCGTCCCTTGCGGCTGGAAGAAGGCGGAAAGTCTCCGCCCACTTTCACCGCCGGCCCGACACTGAACAACGCTGGAGGGGAGAGAGGCAGGAAGGGGAGCACAAAGGTGAGGGATGGGGGGGGGGAGATGTCCGCCCATCCCCACTGTCCACATAGCTCGCCTTCTCTGCTCTGCTCCCTCCACACAAGCCAGGGTGAACGGCGTTTACTCTGAAGAAAAAGTGGGCCGTTCACCCGCGACGAAAAGAAAAAGAAAAAGTGGCCGTTCACCCGCGTCCACGCAGGACTCGACCCCTGCTTGTATGCAAGCAAGCCTGCTACAAAGGATCAATGAAATGTAAAGTATGAGAATGTGTTGCAAATTACACTGTCATTCTGCCCTACGATGGACTTTGATCTTGCTCTTTTTGAAAAGGAACTTTTTTTGAACACTCGCAAATTGGCCCTACAGAGGTTTTATTCTACTGCCCGGAAACCTGAGAACTCCCCTTCTGCCCCGGACACAGTTCAGATACCATTGTTGGTGGAAGATTGGGACACATGTACTCTGCAGGCTCTTTGTGATCTCTCAGAAGTTGGAACTCCTAATGTGGTGGACAGGAATAGACCACTGCCTTATGATATAGGTAATAGGTCTACCTTTAATCCACCTACAATTCCGGCGGTTTCGGTTGAACTTTTCCAGCAAAGAGTGCTTATGGATTGCGAAACATTAATCTATCTAATAAGTCAACTAAATCTTTCTTTGGCAGAGAAAAAAGCTTTGCAGTGGTTACGTAATAGATCAGATCTGACAGTAAAGGAGGCAGACAAGGGGGGTGGGGTAGTGGTATTATCTACTGTGGGTTACCAAGCAGAGTGTATTCGTCAATTGCAGGATAGATCCGCCTACTCTAAGATTTCTGTCGATCCTACTTCTGATTATCTCATACAGTTACGGAGGTTATGTTCCAGGGCTGTGACAGAGGGGGTCCTAGATAGAACCACAGCTAACAAGCTTATTCCCACACACCCTAGGAGCCCGGTGTGGTATTGTATCCCCAAGATACATAAATCTCTTGAAAACCCACCGGGACGTCCTATTGTGTCTGCAATTGGCTCTTTGACGGAACCACTGTCACAGCACCTGGATTTTCAGTTAAGACCTCTCTTAAGGTCTATGCCCTCCTTTGTGGGAGATACTACAGAGGTGATCAACACTTTGGCTAATATTGAGTGGCACAGATCTTACCATCTGGCATCAATTGATGTAGTTTCACTATATAGCAAAATTTGTCATGCAGATGGGTTGGCCGCAGTGCAACAGTTTTTACCCTCCCTTGTTGAGGATGACGCCCTCCAGTGGTTTGTGATGGAGGGTCTGGAGTTTGTCTGGTACCATCAGGAGGTCGGCACTGCTATGGGGACCCCTGTGGCCCCTACGTATGCCGACCTCTTTATGGGCCATTTTGAGGCTAATTACATCTATTCCCAGGGGAATGGGTTCCTGGACCAGATAAAGCTCTGGACCCGTTACATCGATGACATTCTGGTAATATGGTCAGGTGACCGGACGGAATTCGAGGAATTCATGAGCTATATCAATGACAATGATGTCAATATGTCGTTCACACACCATTGTGGTGATCAGAGCCTTGAGTTCCTCGATTTACATATCTTTGTCCGGGAGGGCTCTATCCTCACTAAAACATATAGGAAGGAAACGGCGGTCAACTCATTGTTGCATGCTACAAGCTACCATCCACCAAGTACGATAAAAAGTCTTCCTTATAGCCAGTTTTTGAGAATGAGGCGGAATGCCAGTACATGGGAAGATTGTGTGTCCCAGTCAGAGGAGTTGAAAGACAGATTTCTTATGAGGGGTTATAGTCTGAAGGAAATTCAGGAGGCTATTTTCAAAGTTTCAAAAAAGGATAGGAGTGAGTTATTAAAATCCTCTAAACGGATTAATCAAGAGTGTTTTTATATGCATTTTACCTACTCCCCTATGTATGAACAAATTAAGGCCTCCATCAATAAAAATTGGTGGATTTTCCAGCAAGACAAAACGTTATCTAAAAGGAGTGAATTACCTCCCTGCATATCCTATAGACGTAGTCCTAATCTTAAAGACAAACATACCTGCAGCGAATTTGTCAGCCCCCAGACTCAAACGTGGTTGGGTGCCAATCGCCCGGTGGGTAATTACCGTTGTGGTCGATGCTCATGTTGCAATTTCATTACTAGGGGTAGCTCCTTTGCCAGGTTTGGAAAGATCTGCAAATTTAAACAGTTTATAAATTGTCAATCCAAAGGTCTGGTCTATGCACTCACCTGTCCTTGTGACAGAATTTATGTGGGAGAGACCACTAGACCCCTTAAAGCGGAATATAACCCTGCATTTCAACTTTGCTCTAAAACATTATTTACAGTATATTATATGCAACCAGCATTTTTTTTTTACTAGACCAGCATTGGAAGGGTTACACAGGGCTTTAAAGTCCCTAGAGATTTCTGCAACCGAATCCGAACTTGAGTTAGATACTTTTTGTTTACAAATATGTGTTTATTATGACTCATCTCTCTCACTGAGAAGGAGCTTGGAGGACAGCCAAAGAGATGTATCTATTGATAAACAGTTACACACTAACTAAATAGAATGTAACCATCTGAATGTCTGCACGGAACTTAAAACCTCTGTGTTTAACCCTTCCAATGCTGGTCTAGTAAAAAAAAATGCTTTTTGCATATAATATGCTGTAAATAATGTTTTAGAGCAAAGTTGAAATGCAGGGTTATATTCCGCTTTAAGGATCGGTATCAAGATCACTGCAGATCCGTCCATAGCGGTATAGGGAGCCCCAAAGTTATCGAGCATTTTCGATCATCACATCAGGGTGATGTCACCCTTCTGCGTTTTTTTGGAATAGAAATAGTTACTAGAGATAGACGTGGGGGTAATTGGCATAAAAAACTGCTGCAGAGAGAATCCTATTGGATTTCCTTCTTTGATGCTACTGGACCTTTGGGTTTAAATGAAAAAAATAATCTATCAGTCTTTTTATAGGCATAGATGTGCATGATTTAGCTTTTTATACATATTGCTTCCTGATGTGCTTTTTAAATGTTTGTATTCCCTTGTTCTTTTTGCTTTAATGATGACATTGGTTTGGTTTCCTCAGGTGCAGTTGGCTGTCCCCCCTCCTCAATTGGTAGATTGAACTGTGTCTTGGGTGGTGAGTGTATATTAACTTACTGTTGTATTGAGGTTAGATTATACTGGTGCTATTGGGAATATGATCCACTTCCTGGTTCCTGTTTCCTTAAATTTGGCTCGTAGCAGTGATCACGCTATTGGGTCTGCCACACTCACTGATGGGCTGGGGAGTTTTCCATACAGAGAGGTCACTTCCTGCTAAATTAGCATTCAGTGACGTCTTTCCCCTCAGTGATTTTTCCGCATGGTTTTCCGCATGGCTTGCAGCTCACGCGTATGTATTCGTTGCTATGTCGCCTTTGGTGATGTTAGCAATAGGCGTGACGAGACGGTTTATGCGACCATGTGTCCGCATTGGATGACTTTTTGGCGTACGCGTCATTAAGTATGCGACAAATTGTTTACAATGGAATGGATACGCGTACATGCGTCATAACGTCCACGTCCGCCTGGCGTGCGCTCCATTAGGCGGAAGTACCGATTAATGCTGCCCACCGGAGGGAGTGTGACATTGATCCCAAGCGTAACCTTTCAGCCTATTGGCTTACCAGCCAGATTGCATAGCTCTGATTGGGGGACAGCCACCTGCAGGTTAAACCTTGATTGACAGGTAATTGATTTGATTGCTGATTGTTAACCAGACATATCATTGTGTATATAAGAGGGGGTTTCACATGTATTCAGATGTCCTGATGATGCGCCACACACTATTGGCGTGAAACAGCTGTAGACCTTTCCCCCACTGATTTGTACTCTCTTCAGCAACGGTACTGTACCTTTAACTTTTTCTGATTAATTAATGAAACTGAATTTTTGCATTGGATGTGCGTGCCCGCTTTTCTTCTTTTTTGGATATAGTGTGGACTAATACTGGGCTACTGCACTCCTTATGCTTAAGTCACGGTCCTGTGCACTGACTTTCTTTCAAATTGCATGCAAATTACACGCATCTTGAAACAGATCTAATCAAACACACTAGCTGCTGAGTTTGACTTGCTCAGTTTCAAGATGCATGTAATCTGGAACAAATCCAGAAATCTTATTGATTATCTCTAAACACTACATTAGGCCTGTTTCAGATCTGCTGAGCTGCATGCATGTCAAACAGTTGAGACTTCTGTCTGCTGGCTACTGAGTGCCTTCCAGCTGCAATTGAATGCAACCAAATAGCTGAGTTTGTAACCCCACCCGTGTAAGCATTTGACACACAGTGGGGTCACTTGGCAGGAAAAGGGATGGCATGTTGCGTCTGGGCACGGATGCACTCAGATATGACTCAATATGGGGGCCACCTCTCCACTGTCAATGCAGAGTGCTAACAAGTAAATGGCCGATGCTCGAAAGCCAACTAACAAGCTGCCTTCAGGCTGGGTTCACATATGACATAGCGTGAAATGTAGCGTTTTTTTGGCATGTGCATTTCATTTTTTTCTTGTGCGCTTTTGTTGTGTTTTTTGTGCATTTGCGTTTTTGATGCTTTTTGCATGCGTTTTTACGCATTTGCGGTTCGCTAATAAAAAACACATATGCATTTTATATGCGTTTTCTATTGTGCTTTATGCAACTCACTAGGAAGACAACAAACAACAATTTTTTTAAGCAAAACCGCATTAAAAAAGCATGAAAAACACATACTATTGCGTTCCCATTGACTTTTATTATGTGAGTTTTGGAAGCCATTTTGCATATTACTCAATACTGCCAGTGTTTGCGGAATGCTTACTGTAAAATCGCATCTGAAATATGTTTTTTTACATGCGTTTCTTTCCGACGGCCCATAGAGCGGCAAAAACGCCGCGTTTTCTGCAAAGCTAGTGTTTCTGCCAACTGTGCACCCGGCCTTAGCCTCTTATGTGAAGAGAAAGCAGATGAGAAAGACAAAGGTTCCCTCTTGTGGTGGAAGATGTTAGGTGCAGTTCTAGCTTTTCTCAGCTGTCTTGTATATGGCAGGAAAAAGAATAGTCCAGACGTCAGTGGTCGGGACATAACTAAGGGGACCGCTCCTCCTCCCTCCCACCTTGAAGTAGCAAAGGGAGCAGTACAATATTTACCTGTTCCAGCGCTTTGTTGGGTCTCCTCTTTTTCCCAGAAGCAGCACACGCTTTGCTGCCATGCTCTATGCTGAGCTGACTCCTGATAAGTAGTGGCTACCAGGTGGAAAGAAGACGCAATGAAGGGCAGAACAGGTAAATATAAATATTGTACTGCCCCCTGTGCTACACTTCCACCCGGGAGGGGAAGTGGTTGTTTGGTCTCCATGCACCGGAAAGGGTGGGGGGGGGGGGGAGGGAGTTGCAGGTGGTCCCATAATGATTTTGGCCTGGGGGCCCCAGGGGGCTGTGTTATGCCCCTGTGGTCCAGACCCTTCAGCATAACCTTCTATATAAGAGTCAGAAGACAGTACTCTATCCCAACAGTTTACAGACTGAGCTCAGCAGCTTGCATTGTACTTGGGAGCTCCTTTAGGACCACAAGAGACTCTCATTCACATTATTATTACTACTGTGTATTTATATAGCGCTGACTTCTTCTACATCACTTAGTTTGTACAGTGGTATCACACTGTCGCTCAGAAGAGCTCACAATCTAATCTCTACTATAGTCATTGTCTCGTGTTCCTAATGTAATCCCAATAAGGACAATTTTGTGGGGAAACCTATCTATGTTTTTGGGATTTGGGTGGAAACCAAAAACTCACACAAACACAGGGAGAACTTACAACCTCCATGCAGATCCAGTGCTGCCAGGCCAGAGCCGCTATCCACTACGCCGCCCATTTGCACTCCTGGCTCTGAAAGGCCCTGCTTACGGCCAGGGCCAGCCCTAGACTTTTTGCCGCCTGAGGCAAAATTAGAAAAAATCGCCGCCCGCCCCCCCCCCCCCCCCCAGCCGTGGGGGCGAGCTGGAGGGGTAGCTGGCAGAAAGGGGGTATTGCACGCTGGTACTTAACGCTGGAGGAGGAGCGCAGATCGGGGGACCCAGGCGAGGGAGGGGGGGGGAGTCCAACCCCCCTCCCCATCGCTAGGCCCAATACCCCCTTTCTGCCAGCTACCCCTCCAGCTCGGCGGGCGGCCCCCAGCATCCATATACAGGCGGGAGACGCCCCCCCAGATCTGCCGCCTGAGGCAAATGTTTCACCCCGCCTCATGAGCGGGCCGGCCCTGCTTACGGCATAGCTTATTGTTATTGTGGTGTGTTTTGCCACAACAGGCATTCTCGCCTGGCACCACTAATCCTAGCCCTGGGTTTAAACCCGGACAGGACAGTATGAAGTTTGTATGCTCTTTTCATGTTTGCATAGGTTACCTCCCACATCTCAAAAATATTTGTCACTCCAACCTGACCCCAGACTGTGACTGGAGGATTAGATTGTGAGCCCTGCTGAAGTACAGTGAGATGGTGACATTAGGGCTATATTCTGTATATTACTGCAGAAAATGTGGCAGCACTATATAAATGTATAATAGTTGTATGTGTAATACTCACAGGATAAAGATGACCAGAATCTGCTTTCTTGGGACAACCCCTTAGTGAAAGGTGTAAGCAGAGGAAAGGGATAGGTGTGTTAAAATGAACCTTAACCGAGTAAAAAAAAAACAGGGAGGGACTGCTGTACATTGATGTTACTCATGGAGAAGGCCGCTGCACATTTTTATAGTGGGAGATGTGTTTTCCTATGGAAGAGGTATACTGGCTGCAGGATGTGCTCACCCCTACATGTGCTTTGAATAGTTGTAATCATTAAAGTGAGCCTTAAAGGAGAACTGTAGTGAGAGGTATATGGAGGCTGCCATATTGATTTCCTTTTAAGCAATACCAGTTACCTGGCAGCCCTGCTGAGCTATCTGCCTGCAGAATCAAACCAGAAACAAGCATGCAGCTAATCTTGTCAGAGCTGACAAAAATGTCAGAAACACCTGATCTACTGCATGCTTGTTATGGGTCTATGGCTACAAGTATTAGAGGCAGAGGATCAGCAGGATAGCCAGGCAACTGGTATTGCTTAAAAGGAAATCAATATGGCAGTGTAAAGAATAGCGGAGATGCCGCCGCATGGGCAAGCGGCATGGCGGCCATCTCCGCGTTCCAGTCGGCGGCTTCTGCCGCGCAGCTACAGGCTGCTGGTTCGCCTGGTCTTTCTAGTGCACACAGATTAAGAGCTGCGCGCGCGCCAGGCGACAGGACCTTTATGCAAGTAAAAGAGGAGTCAGCTGATCAAGCCGGTCAGCTGACTCGAGCTATGCTCCGGATTGGCTGAGTGACTGGAGCGGCGCTGTGGAGCGCTCTGGGTATTTATAGGACTTGCCTGTCAGTTGCGAGTTGTCTGCTGTTGCGAATGCTTACGTGTGAGCACTCAGACCCTAGTCAGATCTTACAGTGTGTTAGAACCAGCCGGAGCTGGGAATTCACACTTAGTCAGATTCCGTTGATAGCTTTAAGTACTATTGTATTGTAAGACTTGTGTACCATTCTTTAGTCTAGTTCCCAGGTGTTGAAACCAAGGACTTCACACCTAGACTAGGATATTGCTATATTACTACTGTTTATCTGTTATGATCTCTCGCTTTCCTGACTACTCTCTTGCTTGCTGATTCGGTACTTCTGCCTATCTGATACTGTTGCCGACACTGCCTGTACCTTGATACCGAATCATTCTTCCGCCTCTGTACTGTATCTGTCCGTTCGTTGCTGACCTTGCTTGTCTGACCTTTCTGTCCTCACTAGTGGGTCTTGCCACTAGTGAGGGAATTCTTAAGGGCTGTCACCTAACCCTTAAGTGATCAGCCTTGCTGTACTGTCTGTGACACTGGCTCCTCAGGTGTCTGTTAGCTGCAAGCAGTGTCTGTTGATCACCTGCTCCTCAGGAGATCATCGTGCAGCACAGTCAGTGGTCCCTGCTCCTCAGGGGTCCACTGGCTGCAGTACAGTCCGATTCCCTGCTCCTCAGGGAATCCTTGGCTGTAGTACAGTCATAATCACTCATTCCACCTATGACCACCCTTGCAGCACAGTCAGTGGTCCCTGCTCCTCAGGTGTCCACCGGCTGCAGTACTATCTGAATTCCCTGCTCCTCAGGGAATTCTTGGCTGCAGTACAGTCTGTATCCCTGCTCCTCAGGGGATCCTAGGCTATAGCTTAGTCTTGATCACCTGCTCTTCAGGTGATCATACTCTTTAACACCGTCAGTGGTCCCTGCTTCTCAGGCGTCCACTGGCTGCAGTGCAGTCTGAATCCCCTGCCCCTCAGGGGATCCTTGGCTGCAATATTGTCTGTATCTCCCGCTCCTCGGGAGATAACTTCTTCAATTACTGTTGCACCAAACACAATACCACATTAGGTGTCCTGTGTCTAGCTATACTAGTATTATTGGTGATTCTGCAGATCACCACATAATCAGGTATAGCATCTGTATTATTGGTGATACTGCAGATCACCAATAATCAGAAAAATCTGTGTTGCTGACACCAATCGTTACAGGCAGCCCCCATATCCTTCCCACTACAGTTCTCCTTTAACAAAGTTTAAAAAAAAAAAAAAAAAAAGATTTCACTTACCTGGGGCTTCCACCAGCCCCCTAAAGACGTGATGTGCCCGTGGTGGAACAAACCGATCCCCCAGTCCACTGCACCAAGCCAGTTTCGTTTTCTGAGACTGGCCAGTCGCCTAGCCAGTGTGCCTGTGCGGCCCTGGCTGTGCACGTCCCTTTAAGCGCTCCGGTCACCGTGGCCGTAACCAATGGGAGTGTGATCGAGGAACACGCGCAGCCAGGGCTGCACAGGTGCACTGAGAAAACTAAACTGTCTGGCTGCAGGGGACCGGAGGATCGGTTTGTTCCACCGCTGGCACAGGACATCTGCAGAGGGCTGGTAGAACCCCAGGTAAGTTCAAACTTTGTTAAGGCTCATTTTAATCAGTCGCTGCAGCCCCTGCACTAGCGGGGGGCTGGGGCCCCTCTAGGGCCCACTCAGGGACATTTTGGGGGCAGGATGGGTCGCTGCATGAGGGGGGAGCATTGGCTCCCACATCGCCTGGGAGGGGGTCCACTCTCCCCCTGCCTCATCTTGGGCTCTCCCCTCAGCACTGCCCCCTCAAGCATTAATAGGTGGCAGCAGTGGTGGCAGGAGCACAGGCATACCTCTGTGTTCCACTGCTGAGGTCCGATCTCTAAGTGCCACATGCTACTTCCTGATAAACAGGAAGTAACGTGTGGTACTTAGAGATCGGACTTTCATGGTGGAACACATAGAGGTATGCCTGTGTTCCTGCCACCACTGCTGCCACCTATTAATGCTGGAGGTGGCAGTGCTGAGGGAAGAGCCCGAGGTGAGGGGGGGAGCAGCCCCCTTCCTCACTGATGTGGGGACCAATGCTCTCCCTCATGCTGCAACCCCTCCTGCCCCCCAAAACAGCTTTGAGCAGGCCTGGGGAAGGGGGCATCCAAATTTTCCCTGGGGAGCCCAGTGATTTCTAGTTACACCTCTGAATTTAATGATTACAACTATTCAAAGCACATGTAGGGGTGAGCACATCCTGCAGCCAGTATACCTCTTCCAAAGGAAAACACATCTCCCACTACAAAAATGTGCAGCACCCTTCTCCATGAGTAACATCAATGTACAGCAGTCCCTGCCTGTTTTATGTACAACTACCTTGAGTATCATCTCCCCTCTTTCATGTGTTAGGGCCCTTTTCCACTAGAAAGCGTGACAGCAAGTGCAATCTCGCTGCATTGCGATCCACAATTTCCACTCACTGCCTTTGCACTAAGAAGCTGACAGGAACGGAGCACGACTGAGATTCGGGAAAAAACTAATCACGGTAGTTGAAAATGAGCACCACAGTTTACATGTAAATCGCAGAGCCATTCCGAACTGCAAAACAGTTGTGGTCTGCTTTTTGAAGCTCCACATTTGTACCTTCACTATTTCATTTGCAGCCTTTTCTTCTCTAGGCAGCAACCCGATTTCCATCTCCAGCCACCCCCTTGATCACCAGCTGCCCAATGCCCAGGCCTTTGGGGCCTTGCCAGAAATCCAGCCCTAGGGATGCATGTGTTATGTTTGATAAGGACATGGGATTGTAAGGCTCTGATTTGCCTGTCATAATCATGCAGAAAGTTATTACAGCAAATCCAAGACTTATAAATCTGTCACCTGATCAGTATGATAAGAATATTCATTAAAGGGATCTGGAACAGTAACAGAAAAAATTGTCAAACAAAGCTGCCCATAAGTGAGGTTCATAATCTGTGTATGCTGTGGAGGATAAAGCAGGCTTTTACTTAGTGAGGCTGCTCTGTAGCCCCATGTGCCCATATACAAGCCTCCATCTTCTCTCCCCTGCCACACAATCCGCAGATTCTAGCTGGTTACTGTATGTCCTCGGCCACACAATACATTCTGGGGACACACCATGCATGCCAGGGGATGTAGTTCGTGATGAGCAAAAATGCCAATATTCTTTTCACATTCATTTGTAATGTAATAATATTGTTTTTATTGCGGTAAAATATCAGTTTCTCACAGACTTGCGCTTTTCATAAAAATATAATAAATTATCGATTTTTCATACATGCTGTTTTCGCAAAAATGTTCTCAAAATCTAAAATAGCATTTTTAATGTGAAAATTATTTTGGCGAAAATTCACAACCAACACTGGTAGTTCCCATTGATGTGGTTACATGCATTGCGTATCCCTGGCATGCATTGCGCGGCAGGGGACAAAAGAATAACCAGCACCAACCTGCGGCTGTGCGGCAGATGAAAGAGAACATGGAGGTGTCTATATGGGCACGGGGGGTTACGGAGCAGCCTCCCTAGAGATGTACATGCCTGCTTTATCCCCCCAGCATGCACAGTTTACGAACCTCAGATGATGTTATACTGTAGCCCATTGCTGGATCCCTGCTGAGAAATATAGCAGGAATACCATGATCATATCAACATTCACCTCCACCAATATCATTATGTGGCGCTCAGAGTTCACCTCTAAAGCCTTTTCTTATGTACACTAATTTGTACACACTTGTATCAGCTAAATAGGTAGTGCTATAAGAAATATAAGCTACTGTAATGAAAATGTGTTTTTCGTTATGGCTGCTTTATTATTTTCTTGGGGCCTTTTTGATTACATTCCTGTTTGCTCAGTGAAGGTATTCTGCACACTTTTCACATATGGTCTTGTTATGCTTAGAATGTGGAAAATTGAAGGCATTTGCTTTTTGGCTTGGGGCAAAGCTAAGCTGGTACATTTGCAGCAGCAATTTGTAAGTAAAGCTACTGTAAAGCTGGGGAGGGTGGGAGTGCATTATCTGCTGTACACTGCCACCTAGTGTTCTTTTAAAGAAAGGCAGCTGCCTAATAATACAGATTATTATTATTTTTTATTCTTATAGCATTAATATCTTCCATAGCGCTCTATATAACAAAACACAGACAATAGTGGGAAGCATAGATACATGTATAGTTAAACAAGTTGCACAATCAGGACAACCAGCAACACAAGTACAAATAATACAACTGATGTCTAGTTTGAGAAATTACCAACACTGGTACATTTGATTAAAAAAAAACTGAAACAGAAAACACTAGGGAGAGGTCCCTGCTCTTGCGAGCTTACAATCTAGATATATTCGATTTCTGAATATAACGGAAACTGTGTAATTACATGAAATATACACATTCAAATAATATGTTGTGACACCAATATAAAAGAGACTGCCTCCCTTGATAACATGAATGTACAGTATATGGGTAGCACAGGGGACAGCATTTTTGCATTGCAGTACTGAGCCTCAGGTTTGATTTATAGCCAGGCCTATCTGCATGGATCACTCCGATTTTTCAACACATTCCAAAAACCTACTGGTAGGTTAAAGTGGACCCACATTAAAAATACAAGATTTCAGAAATAAAATCTATATTCTAAATTATAATGATAAATAGAAGCCTTTTTTCAGCTGCATGATGACAAATATAAAATATTTTACATTTATTGAAGGAACCCCGCCCGTCCTTTCATATTGCCAGGATTTTTCCGGCAAACTGGTGGAGGAGATAAAAAACAAAAACAAAAACACAGGCTGCTACTGATGATGTCACAGGGGAGGTGATCTCAGCTTTTGTGAGATTTCACATAGACTACACCCCAGCGAGGGAGGGTAGCTGATGACAAACACACCCATGATCTAAAACCTCCTACTAAGCTCAGAAGTAATGGCTGCCACCTGTATAACCCTAGTTATGAAAGAGAAGGGTGAAAAGCATGCACTGAAATGCTCATAGGCTTACAGGACTTAGGAGGCCAAATTAGGGAAAAAAAGTTAATTACCTGCTTAACCTTTAACGGCGATCCGCCGGGTCCCCCCGCTCGTCAACCCCCCACGGCCGGGTTGGGCTCCCCTGCCTCTCCTAAAATGGCCACTAGCTCTCTCCGCGGCTGCGCATTCCGCATAGCCGCGAGTGCGGCTGCACAGCTCTAGGGCCAACCTCCCCGATCCACGCTACATAGCGTGGATCGGGGAGGCTGGCCCTAGAGCTGCGCAGCCGCACTTGCGGCTATGCGGACTGCGCAGCCGCGGCCAGAGCGAGCGGCCATTTTAGGAGAGGCAGGGGAGCACGACACGGCCGTGGGGTCGGGAGCCATCCCCGGGGGGCTGACGAGCAGGGGGACCCGGCGGATCGGCACGGAGGGCGCGGACGGCGTCCTCCGTGCGGTAAAAGTTTAAACAGGTAATTAACTTTTTTTTCCCTAATTTGGCCTCGTAAGTCCTTTAAATGAGTGTTTATTCATCTTTGTATGTGTCAGAGTGGTGCAACTAAATATTTTGAATTAAAAAAATGTTTGGTTTGGGTCCGCTTTAACTGGCTTTTCAGAAATTGGAAAGGAAAACCTTTCTGCTTTTAAGTCAGTTGTATTATGTGGCATTATGTAATTTGTGATTTTGCTAAAATTCTGGATTACCAATAAAGATTAAAAACATGGAGCAGTCATGTTACTTAGTTTGAAAAGCCTTATGGATTATCAAATAAGAAAGCAGAGTACTAACACTAAGAATGTCATAGACATGTTCAACATTTCATAATTACCCGAGTAAAGAAAAGGTCTTTTCAAGAAATCTGATTATGTACTGGATAAATATAAAAAAAATATCTGTAGAATTACGACAAATCAAACCTGTATGAAAAAAGGAAAACATAAGACTAAAGGTGCCCATACACTCGTCAGATTGGCAGCAGATAGATAAGAAATGCATCTGATGATCTATCTGATGCGTTTTTAGAACATTTTTTACCAGGATAGAATTCCAATAGATTTCAGTTTGAAATCTATTGAAATTCGATCTGATGTCATTTTTTTGCCATCAGATTTCCATTAAGGCCAATGCAAAATGATAAGCAATCTCATCAGATCGACCTAAATTTTCCATCCTGCCAGTTCGACAGAAATCCATCGAAATCGATCGAAATCGGCCATCGATCGGTCGATTGGCCAACCGATTTTTAATCGATCAATCGATCGATCGATCTGGATCGATCGGTCGGCCAGAAAATCGGCTCAGTGTATGGGCCCCTTAATAGTTCACAATAATACCACAGTAGAGATAAGCTTCTGGATGCTCCTGAGGCTTTCCAAGTCCTCTCAACCCCACCGCTGCTGACCGGGACCTTCTTCCTCTCCATGGCTGCACTCCCCTCTGTGTAGGAGCACAGCTGTACTGCACAAGTAGCTGCAGGAGTGGCTCTATGTTACTGCGCAGGTACAGGCCATACTCCCCCTTGTAAAATATGGCCGCACTTGTACAAGGGTGGGAGCACGACCACCAGAACATATTAGACAACCTCTTGTTGGATATGTTCAGTGGGATTCTGCGCCAGAAAGGTGGGGTCACGGATCTTCTGGGAATCCTCTGGATTATCCAGAGACTTCCCTCTACTGTGGTAGGTATCTATTTTATTATTTTGTGTACCTGAGATGGGGAGGAGCAGGTATAAAAATGATACATACCTCAGCTTCCTCCAGGCTGACCACTACCTCACTGTTCTCCTGCACCACCTGGATCCTCCGCAATTTGGCCCTGACAGTCCTTCACTCGGTGCAGACACTCCTGGTAATGGGAGCACAAGTATGCGCAGTACGCCCCAGACCGAAAGACTTTACGGGTCCAATTGTGGAGAATCCAGGTGGCGCAGGAGGACCGCAAGGGAGCAATCAGCCTTGAAGGAGCTAAATAAGCCCCAAGTATGTATATTTTTATTATAACACCCCTCCCCGTCTCATGTTCCCTTTAAAGTGAACCTCCAGACCAAAAATCTACTCAGCAGCACTGAAAAGGCTTGGTGATTCTTTAACAGTTTCACAGCATCAGAACTTTTTTTTTTCTCATCCAAGCTTCATTTTTAGCTGCACATAAGAAAACTGCCTGGGCATATTTCCCCTGATGCTATGCAAAGCATGATGGGATTTCTGCTGTTGTTCTTCTCGTTCTGCTGTTTTGGTGCAATTTTTTTCCCTTCATTTTGAATTTGAGCTTTGAAGCCTAGCGCACACAGCTGAGAGGGGTGATCAGGACACAGGACAGTTGGTACTGTGTCCCATGCTCCCTGTCACCTCCTTTCAACCAAAAAGATGGCAGCCCCCATGCAATCACAAACATTTGCCTATTCTTTTAAAACAGGGTGGGTAAGAGATTATATTACCTATCTATTTTAATTAACATAACTAATGTAACTTAATGACAGAATGTTTGTTTAGGCTGAAGTTCCCCTTTAAATGAGATTAACTTGCCAGGGAAAAAATCACAGCAAAGCTAGCAGTCTACTTATTTTAAGGTGAGAAGAAATGTTTTTCTTGTCTTTGTGTATGTTGATTTGCAGTTCCAATTTTCCTGTGCTATGTAAGGCTGGGTTCACATTTGCGTTAGCAGTCAGGATTTTCCGGACCAGATCCGGAACGTATACTGTACAAACGGAACGGACTTTTGGCAATACAATGATAGTCTATGGATGCGTACATATACTCGTCCGTTCCACGCGGACCGGATATGGACCGTATACGGACTCCGGACACTTTTGCAACTTGCTCTATTTTTCACGTACGTCGGATCCGGCCGCCGCACCCGGACCGGATCCTGACTGAACCATCCGCACAGCTGAACCAATGAGAAACGGAAAGGAGGCAACACACTGGCTATAAAATAATCTGGACGTTCTACCCACTTCCTATGCGTTTTCATGGGCCCAGCGTTTGAGGAGTGGAGCAGCAGTGACTTGTGGCTGGAGATATTTGGCAGCATGTCGGACAAAGAGGTGAGGCCCTACACACCTGAGGACCTGATTGTACAGGTGCAACAGCTACCTGCCTGGTGCACCCACCATCTCCTGCAAGGAGCACGCCTTCTTCCCACATAGTATAGGTAAAAATCAAAAAGGAGACAATTCCCAGGTAAAATGAGTACAAAAACACTGGATCCATGGTCCAAACTGCAGTCTCTATATCCAAGGATGGTCTCCACACGTCAGGTTGTCTCCAACAATGACCCCAGGGCTTCTGCAGACCTCCCAGACCCCAAGAATTTATATAGTCTGCATCTCTTTAAAAACGGATCCAGATATCAACCTGATCACCTACTGACGAAAAACCGGATGCAAACAGAACGGATCTGGACCGGATCCTGAGTGCAACTCTACGCATCCGGTCCGGATGCGCACGGAACGGATCCGGACATCCGTTCCGTTTTTTGCAAAAACGCAAGTGTGAACGGGGCCTAACTGGAAATTAATTCATGCTAGAACCCTAATATTTTGTTCCATTTAACCACACCTGATCTGTCTTACCTCTGACCCCTCCCCCACCTAGGCTAACCCTCGGGTACAGTTTAAATCACATCATGGAGAACAGTAGATTTTTGAGCAACAATCATGAATGTTCATGTCTTGAGTTATACACATATAGATTTCTCCACAATTGTTCCAAAACTATCGATTATTTTCTGAAAGAAGCTGATCCGGAATCAATTATTACCACACACATGCTGATAAAGTTAAATAGATTCCAGCAGGAAATCTATTAAAAATCAATTGAACAACAGCTTTGCATGTTTGATGCAGCACAACTCTATGGGCTGCTGATTAATCACTGCTCGTGCATCGGCACTGCCCATGATCAACCTAGACTTAGGCCTCGATTCATAAAAGTGCTGTCGGGAAGGTAACGTCGAGCGGGGAAACACCGCTGTCGGTATTTCCGCCTTCAGGGTGGTAATTCATAAACATTTTGCTACTTGTGACAGGCGTGCGGAGATATTCCGCTGTAGGCAGGCGTTAGGCTGTCGGGAGACATGCGGAAACAGGAGAAGCAGGCGGAATCCCTCCGTGCGGTGTTCTCTCTGCAGCTGCTTGGGAGGTCTGTCCCATTCACTGCACTGTATTCCGCACGCTTCTCGCCACATCAGAGGTAGCGGTAATACCCGTCCGCATACCGCTACCTCTAATCTTTATGAATTGACATTTGTTACTTTTGCTATGATAATCACCGCGCAAGGCGGTGATTCATCACTCTGCTCGCGAATGTCGGCTTTTCATGCGGAAAAAGCCTTTATGAATACAGATTCTGCTGTGTGGTCGGTAAAGTGAGCCGTTTTCAGCATTTCCGAATGCGGGAATGCTTTATGAATCGAGGCCTTTGTCTGATCAATACCTTCCATTCATTTTTGGTCAAAATCGATCTGCCGTTAATAATTAATTTCTATCCAATTCGATCAGAGTGATCAAATCTGCCAAGAATCAAATAGGAAAATCAAAGTGTTTATGGGCACTTAAAATCTCAAACAATTAAAATCTAGCAAACGTATTACCACTATTCTGCCAAGGTAGCAGCATGTGTGCCTTGGCAGAACAGAGGTAGCCATACAGTAATATCCGTATGTACACAGCGTGTAGTCGGAGCTGAGGCTTTCGCTGAGAAAAGCATTGAGTGGTCGCAGCTCTTTGCTGCTCATTCTCCACATGGGATCCGGCTGGAGGAAGAGAATGCTCGGAGATCTCCATAGAAACGGAATGCCGGGGCCTAGGCTGCGGAAGTGCAGCCCGCAGCGCAGGGCCAGGAGATGGCGGCCGCTCTCCTGTATTGCATAGTGTGGGCAGCTGCTGTCGTCTTGTGCCAGGCCGGAGAGGAGCGGGGAGAGTTCAGCCCGGGCCAGTCTGCGGCCTCCCTGCCTCTGGGCACGGCTGCGGCAGAGCGGAGGTAGGAAGGCTGGCTGCTGGAGAGCAGAGACGTGGCGCTACCTAGAGACACAGCTTATCGCACATCCACTGCTGGAGCGCCGCTACGGGGCGGCTGCAGCTCTATGGGTATGGGGCTTCCTGCGCAGCTTCTCTACGCTGGATTCACTGCAACACATAGGACGTGTGTCAATCATGCAGGCAATGCTCATGCATACGGTATACTGTATTATGAAGCAGGCAATGCTCATGCATACGGTATACTGTATTATGAAGCAGGCAGAGATGTTCAAAGAGAGAAATGGCAATCGGCTCACGATAGAGCGGGGAAAGCGAAAATAACATTGCTATCAGGCATGTCCAAGGTGTGAAACCTATGGAGGCTCCTTTTTTATTTCCTTAAACAATATCAGTTGCCAGGCAGCCATACTGATCTTTTTGGTCACTAGGGTCTAAATCACACACCTAAAATAAGCATGCAGCTAATCTTGTCAGATTTGTCATAGACATGATCTGCATGCTTGTTCAGGGTCCATGGCATAAAGTATTAGAGGCAGAGGATCCGTAAGACAGCCAGGCAATGTGTATTATTTAAAAGGAAATAAACATGTCAGCCTCCATATCCCTCTCGCCTTTTGTTCCATTTAAGGATCCAATATATTATGCTGGGAATACACCATGCGTTTTTTAGGCAGATAGATGGTCGATAGATAATTTCTGACATGTCCGATCTCACTTTCGATCGTTTTACCGCTCGATTTCTGATAGAAGTGAATGGGAATTGATAAGAAAAGATAAGCGGAAAAACGAAAGGAAACACGATCGAATGGCAAATCGATCGCAAAAATGCATAGTAGTGTATTCCCAGCATTAGATCCCTGAGCGGTGCCAACCTTTGCTGTAAACACACTTAATAGGCGAACAATTGCTGGTTGGAGTGGCCATTTCAACCAACTTTTATCTAATGTGTGTGCTCACCTTAGGCTATCTTTACAGTAGGGCACTGCACATCCTTCAAAAGCAGGATCGCAACGGAGTGGTGCATTGCATGTTATATGTACGGTGTAATGCATACAGTACAAAGTTTGGTTCACTGTCAATACGCATTTTATGTGATAACACACTGCATGCTTATGCTTCACGTTATAGCAACAGATTCTGTCACACCACACTGCTAACACATTAATGTGAACGTACCATTACTATATAATTGCATCCCATTAATAGTGAGATTATACTGTTCATTGCACCACAATGCCCCACTGTCAATGTAGACTTCTGTTATACTGAATACCTTGTGTTTGCCCCATGAGGACTTGGTCCCCCCACAAGGTGCAAACGCAAAATGCAATGCATGTCTTGCTATTTTGCAGCATACGATATCTGTGATTGTGAAGTATGCAGTGAAATATATCTTTTTGCTTTTTTGGTTTCTACTTTTTTTGTCAATGTACTTGTGTTTTATCATAATCGCATTCTGTGTCAGTTAAATTGATTTGATTGACTAATACCGTATATCAAAAACGTACCATGAAATTGCATTGCACAGTGTTTGTCTCCAATAAAAGTGCCTTTGCACAAAAAAAGTATCCAGTTAGGTATTTGGACAGAGAACTTTCGTTTTCTAATTTTGGTTCTGTACATTACACCAAATAATTTTAAATGAAATAACTCAGATGCAGCTGATTGTACAGACTATCAGCTTTAATTCAGTGGGGTGAACAAAACAATTGAATAAAAATGTGAGGCAACGAAAGCATTTTTTTAACACAATTCCTTCTTTTCAGGGGCTCAAAAGTAATTGGACAAATAAAAAAATTGGAAATAAAATGTTCATTTCTTATACTTGGTTGAAAACCCTTTGCTGGCAATGGACAGCCTGAAGTCATGAACTCGTGGGCATCACCATATTCTGGGTTTCCTCCTTTTTAATGCTTTGCCAGACCTTTACTATCAGTTGCTGTTTGTTTGTTGGCCTTTCTGTCTGAAGTTTAGTCTTGGGTTAAGAACAGTTGACTGAGCTCCTGGGTCGCTTTGACTGTATGTTTTGGGTCATTGTTTATTTGGATCATGAAATGCTGCCCCATCTATTTGACTGCATTTAGATGGATTTGAGTAGATCAGTAGTGTATCAGTTCAGTGGTCACCCCTCCCCTACAGAGCATACTTGGTGTCTAGTGTACCCCCTCCCTAATTCAGTGTTCACTGGTGTCTAGTGGTCCCTCCTTCCTCCCTCATACAGCAGACTTGGTGTCTAGTGATTCCCCCCCCTCCCCAATAGAGCGTACCTGATATTTAGTGGTCTTCCTCTCTCACCCATAGAGTGTTCCCTGGTGGTCTAGGAGCATCACTCACTCCCCCATACATTGTACCTGGTGTCAAGTGGTCCCCCCTCCACCCATACAGTGAGCCTTCTGTACCAGTGTAACCCCCTTCACCTCCAGTATATCTGTTGCCTAGTGTTCTTCCCTCCCTCTCCCGTGGAGTTTTCCCTGGTGTCTAATTTCCTCCCCTCCCTCACCATGTGACCTAATTGCAGATTACAGGCAGGCCAAACAAACTGCACCGTGACTCCTTTGTGTTTTCCTTCACATTTGGCCTCTAGTGTTTGAGTGAATTTAAACACTAGAGGACTAATGTGGAGAAATATAGAACAAATTTGTTTCGTTAGTTTATGAATTTGAATAATAAATTACATGTGACATTCTGAAACATTTGCGTGTTTGGTTGATGATGTAAATCGATCTCTTTATTTTGCAGGTACCTGTTGTATGATGTGAATCCTCCAGAGGGGTTTAACCTGCGCAGGGATGTATACATTCGTATGGCCTCTCTTATAAAGACATTACAGAAAAGCTCAGACTGGGTGCTCGTTTTGCCCCCTTGGGGGCGTCTTTACCACTGGCAGAGTCCAGACATCCACCAAGTTCGGATACCTTGGCAAGAATTTTTTGATCTTGACAGTCTCAATAAAAATATCCCTGTTATTGAATATGAGGATTTCCTGGCAGGTAAATCATATTAATAATAACACGTTCATGTTTCAAAGAAATAATAAAGGGACACCACTTTCAAATCTAGTGTTACAGAGGTGCTTGTAAGTTTGTGAACCCTGTGCCATTCTCTTCTTTTTTTTTAAATTAATGTGACCTAATCATTGTCTGATTTTTTAAGTCCTTAAAGAGAATCTGTATTGTTAAAATCACACAAAAGTAAACATACCAGTGCGTTAGGGGACATCTCCTATTCCCCTCTGTCACAATTTCGCCGCTCCCCGCCGCATTAAAAGTAGTCAAAAACAGTTTTAAAAAGTTTGTTTATAAACAAACAAAATGGCCACCAAAACAGGAAGTAGGTTGATGTACAGTATGTCCACACATAGAAAATACATCCATACACAAGCAGGCTGTATACAGCCTTCCTTTTGAATCCCAAGAGATCATTTGTGTGTTTACCTTCTTCCTACTGCAGCTCTCATCCACTGAATACTAGTGACAGGCTGATTGTTTCTTCCTGCAGACAGTTCTGCCCTGTCTGTAATTCCTCAGTATGTGTCAGCCAGCTCCTTTCACAGCCTAACAGAGGAGGATTTTTATCCAACTCTCTTCTCTCACTGATAAGAGAGCAGAGACGCTGCTGGCTAATGTAAATAACACACACACACGGGAGTGTGCATAGAGGGGCCTGGAGGGGGGTGTGCAGAACAGATCAGCACGGAAGAGTTGGCAGCCTTCCAGACACAGGGCGACAAGTCCGACAGGGGAAAGATACATTGATTTATTACAGAGACGGTGATAGTAGAAAGTGCTGCAGTAAGCCAGAGCACATTAGAGTAGGTTTAGGAACTTATAGGATGGTAGAAAACAGGAAATTTTTGTTACAGAGTCTCTTTAAAGTAGACAAAGAAAACCTAGTTAAACAAATAAAACAAACATTATTATATGTAATGTATTTATTGAACAAAAAAATATCCAGTAACATATCTGTGTGTAGCAAAAGTAAGTGAATGGTGCTCTTAATATTTGGTGTGACCCCCTTATTCAACGAAATATTTGCAGCAGCTGAACTTTTTCAGTCACCAACAGGGCCGGTTCTCTCATGAAGCAGAGTGAAACATCTGTATCAGGTGCTGGGATTACAGGGGCAACATGTTTGTATTGTGTTTACAGGGATTCTCAGAGATTTATTTATTTTCAAAAGCTCTTAGTGAATGGCAGTTGCTCTGTCCAACTGACAAAAAACTGTGTAGTGAGCAGGGAAAGCTGGCCAGCATCATTGTTTAATCCTTTTTTAGGGAATATCTTTATAAAGAATAAAAGCCTTGCTGAGTATCCCCTATGAAGAGATGGGCTAGTCCAAAACCTGTCACTTCTGTCAGATTTCTACTACCTACTGTAAGTGACAGCAACCTAGGAGAAAATTAATTTATGGCTCATTTTACTCTGGAAAAAACATACTTCTTATTTGTCAGTGTTTACAAATATTTAACATTTCGCAATTTTTCAGTATAGTGCGCCTTCAAGGTGGACAGTTTGCATAATCACATGAATAGCAATCCACAGTTATAAAACAGTTGTAGACAACATAATGTGTGTTTACAATTTCTCTAAAATAGCTATAAAAAGAACATACATTAAGTCTACTACCTGACACTCCAGGTAACCTCTGTGGTCGATCCAGGGGTCCCATGTTTTGTAATGGATGAGAAGTTTGTCCGCAACAGTGGCATTGGTTTTCTCAGAGAGGTGCTTTTTTTTATTGATTTTTGCTATAACTGGGGGACATATAAGTGGAGCTTATACCATTGGGAGGATAGGTATACCTTGGCTGAGATAACTGTGTTGTAAAAGGGAAAATGTTGACAATAGTTCCACTTTCCTTTGGGTACTGCCTATGGGAAAGTTAATTCAATCTGTACTACAATGATTGTATATTATTGAAGCTAAAGTTGTGCATTTGTTTCTATTTCAGAATCTGGGGGTCCGTTTATCGAGCAGGTGTATGTTCTGCAAGGCTATGCAGAGGGATGGAAGGAGGGCACCTGGGAGGAGAAGGTGGATCAGAGACCTTGTATTGATAAGCTCATGTACTCTGAGGATAAGCATGGATACTACAGGTACACTGCTTACAGCTCACCTTTAGGCAAACACAGTTATCAAACTCAAGGCCCATTGGCTTAATCTGGCCTGCCTCACCATTCTATGTGGCCTGCAAGCGCTTCAAATGTGTATGCTTGTCTCAAATAAGGTCTATTGCTAATCTCAAGAGCACATTGCTGCTCATAAACATGACCTGCAGAGTGCAGTGTTTCTACTTCAGCTTTTCACAGGAGTCAAATTCAAGGCCTTTGACCCGAATCCAGGCCACATTGCCATTTTATGTTGGCTTCAGGAGCTTCAATTCAAATGCACATGATTGTAAGCAGTAAAAAAGGAGGCAATTAAGATAACCAGTGCTTTTTACAGTAGGTACTCACAGCAAACTGGAGGTGACAACATAGTAGGACGCCACAGCACTTTTACGGGCAGCGTTTAGTGTCTTCATTAAGATAGCATGCCATACAGGTAGGAGACAGTTCTAAAGTTGGTGCACATTTAATAGCATGGTGTCTTTGCCTGTCCCACCCATACCTCAGAAAGCTCCAAGCATTTTTTTTTAAGCTAAACAGTTGTTAGCTGTTTAGAGTTGCCATCCCTATCATTTTCCATCCTGAAATACAAATGCAACTTCCAGTTTGCTGTGAGCACATTCATGGAATAAAGTATACAGCAGGTTGGTTCGCTGCATTCCCTCCTTTCTTTTACAGCAGATGATAACATTACCTTCTCATCCAGAGGAGCACACCAATGCAGTGGCTATATTCAGGTATTGCACCTGACATTTTTGAAGACTCACCCTCTTAAACTTCAACAAACAATTCGGCCCGCAATTTAGACCGTGTTTTAGATTTTGGTTCTTTATGTAATTTAGTTTGACATCCTTGCTTTAAGATATACACACTAGGGGGCGGAGCCTGCAATGGAAGGGTGAGGACGCGCTTTCTCTCAGCTCCCGGCCATGAGCGTCTTCTATAGCTCAAACTGACCTTGAATCCCTTCCCTGCTGACCTGAAGTGGCATGAAAAGAACCAAGAAGGGTGACTCGGCCCAGCAGTGCCCTAATACCCCCTCACAAAGACCTCTAACTAGGTACTTCCAGGCACGAGGTGAGAACCAGGCTACTCACAAAATGGCGGAACAGGCCCCCTCGCCGCCGGCAATCTCAGGCTCTCTGAAGTCAGGCCCATCCGCCCTTACAAGTCTGGAGGATATATGGAGATTCCTGAAGGGGCTCCCCACCAAGCAAGATATGGAGGAACAGACCGAAAGAATAGTCGCCTCCACGAGATCCGAAATAGCCGCCATCCATGCAGATATCAATGGCCTGGCTGATCGGGTCACATCAGTGGAGGGAGACTTGGCATCATTGAAAGCGGAGGTGGCTAAGCTACGCGAAGACTCTGAGAGACAATCTACAGTTTCCCGTTCCATGCTCACCCAGATGGAGGACATGCAGAATAGAGGACGCAGAAACAATATACGGGTGAGGGGAGTTCCGGAGCATGTCTCCACGGATAATATTATACCCACGCTACGCACCCTCTTTAATGGACTTCTGAATAGACCAGCGGACCAAAAGCTAAAATTTGATAGAGCGCATAGGGCCCTCCGGGCTGCACCGGGAAGGGAGGAGCAGCCACGCGACATCATCTGCAGGCTGCACAATTATCAAGAGAAGGAGCAGATCATGATAGCAGCAAGGAAGAAAGGCAATCTGGAGTGGGAAGGAGCAGCGGTGTCTCTCTTTCAAGACCTGGCACCCTCCACGCTGGCTCAGCGGCGGGCGCTAAAGCCTCTTTTGCAGTCTTTCTCCCCTGAAGAAGTCACATATAAGTGGGGATTCCCCTTTCAGCTGATGGTGAAGAAGGGAACTCAGTCTTTCTCTCTCCGCCACCCAAAGGATCTTCCGGAATTCTTCCGAGTAATGGACATCCCCACAGTGGCGGTTCCTGAATGGAATCCTGACACAATGGATTTTGCAGGGCCGCAGAAGCCACGCAAGCAACGATAAGAAGTGGGTCGAAATGTAAGTTTTGTTTCCCCTCCGCCCTGCTGCCCGATTGATTACATACTGCCCCGTGTCCTGTGACTCCCAGTGCTCACATAATTGCAAAATGCGGCATCATCTTATGGTACCCACCACACGCAGCTGAACTCTTTCAGCGGGTCCCTTTGCCCCCCTTTTGCCCCCATGCGCACTTCGATGGACTCTTCCCCCCCCACTTGCCCGAAGAAACCATGACAGAGACCTTAAAGCTGAAAACTGCCTGAATTTACAAGAAACAATGTGTAGTGTTCTGGGCTCAGGTGGCTCTCACTCATACACAGTATGGGAGCCTGACGCCTCCGAAGATTTAATGCATGGGTGAAATGGTTGAGCGGCTCTGGTGGGGCGTCACTGGGCCCTAGCATGGGGGGTGGAGGGGAGGGGGCTTAATTGCCCGCTCCCCTCGGCTCCCCCGTTACTATGCAAGGATGGGCACCGGCGCCTCACCTCCCGCGGCATGGGGTAATGCACTCCTCAGGTAAACGATATATATATATATATGTATGCAATGGTCGTGGGGGTCGGTGGGGGGCCTCGTGTCTCTCCCGATAGATGGGGATGGCGGGATACTCTATATATTTGCTCAATGTTATGTGACTTAATGGGCTAGCAGGATAAACATGCTTGTATACGGGTGGGGGAGGCTCTGGCGTGGCGTGCATCGGGTGACGCGCGGGGCGCTGTGGCGGTCCCCTGGGGGGAGCCTGGGTGCCCCTGTGTTCTCAAGGTGGCGGCAATTATGACTACCTTCTACCACAAGCCTCTTTTAACCAAGGTACGGTGGCGCCTCGGCTCTACTCCTTCCGCCTTCCAGCGAATAGCACTACAGCAGTGTGATCTGCGGTTTCTCCCTGTGCGTCACGTCACGGCGATCTCCTGGGTGGACTCCTGGGGGCGAGGGGACTTGATGTGGGTCTGGGAGATGCAGGTAGCATCTTGGGCGTGGGCCTATCCCCTATGGGACAAGCATGATGGGCCTCCCGGAGAGTGGGGTGGGCCCTTATAATGTTCCACTGTAAACTAATTTGTTACACCTTGGGGGGCCTGGGAGGGCCGGCAGGGGAGGGGAAATGTTATATTATGCTCTTCCTGCCGTTTGAGGGATAAGATACCTAGTTAACTATTAATATGCCTGAGGTTTATAATTTTTTTTGTTGGGGGGGGGTTATAGGATTTAAAAGGGACAAAAGGTTAATGTATTAAGATGTTATTAGCGATGCGTACATGGTCGGGGCGGGGTCTCGTGACTGAGGTCCTTTCATTGAGTTCCCCTACCCCAGTGGGATTTGCCAGACATAAAATGGTGCCCATGAGGCCCCGAGGCAACGTTATCCAATGTCAGGAGACTGCTTCCTGGCGAGCACGATGGGTGAGCAACAATATTTATTCAACTCATTTGCTCCTAATGTGCTCTATACGCACTTTTCTGCGTACTTCATTTCTCTATATTTCCTCTCTGCTTTGTCTCTCTCTCTCTTCTCTACAGAATTGCTGTTCTAAACGTGGGTTGTTGGGGGGTACGGGTCCCGGGGAGCGTCTACTAGTGACCAACATTCCAGCGGTCACTTAAATTGCTGTCCTTAAATGTCAGGGGTTTGAATGTCCCAGAAAAAAGATCGGCCGTTCTCAATTTATGTCGTAAAGAGCATGCTAATATTGTGTGTCTACAGGAGACCCACTTCAAACAGCCCAAAATACCTAAACTTTATAATAAATATTACAAAACACTATACAGTAGCCCCGTCCAAGAGGCCAAGGTGAAGGGTACGGCGATACTCCTCTCTAAAGACACTCCCTTTACTTTAATTGACGAATATGGGGACCCGCAAGGTCGATTCAACCTAATTAAAGGCACTCTACACAACCAAAAAATTACTATAGGCTCCTATTATGCACCAAACACGAATCAGGTTTCCTTCCTTCAATCCTTCCTATCCCGCTTGCACTCGTTTGCGGAAGGAAGTGTCCTCCTGGGCGGAGATTTAAATCTCACCTTGAATCCATTAGTTGACTCCTCTTCGGGGAGATGCCCTGTATCTCAGAAATTATTACGAAAGTGCCACTCTCTTCTGCACTCCATGCAATTGGTAGATGTTTGGCGAATGCACAACCCTTCGGCAAAAGATTATACGTTTTTCTCCCATCCGCATAATACTTACTCGAGGATTGACTACATATTCCTCTCGCACAACCTTCTCTCGGTGTCGGCCTCTCCCGGGATAGGCAGCGTGACCCTTTCGGACCATGCGCCTGTCACGGTGGAGATCTCACTGGGAGGGTGCAGACGCGGCCCCGCCTCTTGGAGACTGAATAGCTCCCTGATAGAGGACAAACAAATATCTGAAAAAATCAAGGCTGAGATGGAGGAATTCTTCCATTTCAATGATCAGGAGGACACTTCCCCATTAATCCTGTGGGAAACGCACAAATGTTTCATCAGGGGCCTATTGATCAGGGAGGGAGCCAGGAGAAAGAGGGAACGTGAGAAAGAAGTCGAACATATTCTCTCCTCTATAGCGGAGCTAGAAACAAAACACAAAAGGAGCAATTCTCCAACAGTTTTGTTAGAATTGTCAGGTAAGAGAGAAACTCTTCGGAAATTACTATTCCACAAAGTTAAATATGCAGCATCCAGGTGCCGCCGTTCTTTCTATGAATTCGGCAACAAATGTGGCTCAATGCTAGCTAAAGCCCTGAAAGACCAGCAAGTTTCTAATTACATATCTGGAATCAAGGATAAACATTCACAGCTGGTGCACAAATATGATGATATCTCACGAACTTTTAGGAATTATTATGCCTCCTTGTATAACCTTCCCTCCTCTGCTGGTGCTCCCTCCCCTGAATCTAAACGTACAAAAATATTTGAATACTTGACAAAGTCAGGCATGCCCACACTCCCTATAGAGGATATTGAAACCTTAGAAGAACCCTTTACGGAAGACGAATTATTAATAGCATTGGCTCAACTACCCACAGGGAAGGCCCCGGGACCTGACGGATACATTTCCGAATATTATAAGAAGTTTAAAAGTGTTTTAACCCCATACATGCTACAGGCTTTCAATGCTATTTCCGAAAGGCAGGGAGAAAATTTGGATTTCCCGACCACAATGCTTGCAGCGCATATCTCAGTATTGCCCAAGGAGGGGAAAGACCCCTCGATGTGCCAGAGCTACCGTCCTATTTCGCTGCTCAATGTAGACTTAAAGATCTATGCCAAGATGCTTGCGAATAGGCTATCCCCTACTCTCTGTGGCTTGATTCACCCGGACCAAGTAGGCTTTGTCCCAGGCCGGGAGGCACGGGATAACACCATCCGCACCCTGAACCTAGTCCATTGGGCAAGGTCCCAGTCCACCCCTATCCTTCTTCTCTCCACTGACGCTGAAAAAGCTTTCGATAGGGTGGACTGGGACTTCATAGAGGGTACTCTGCAGCATATTGGTCTGTCCACCAAAATGTGCAGACGCATAATGTCCCTATACTCCTCACCTAACGCTAAAGTAAAAGCAAATGGAGTGCTATCTGATAGCTTTGACATACGTAATGGAACGAGGCAGGGCTGTCCTCTCTCCCCGCTGATTTTTGCACTCTCTCTCGAACCCTTCTTATGTACAGTCAGAGCTAACCCAGACATCCAAGGAGTATCTCTTAAGAAATCCTCCCATAAAGTCGCAGCTTACGCGGATGACATGCTTTTTTTTCTCACAAATCCACATATCTCCCTACCAAATTTGTTACGGGAATTCCAGGACTATGGACTACTCTCTAATCTCTCGATTAATTATGACAAAAGTGAAGCAATAGGGGTCTTGCTTCCGGGCACATTAAAAGATACTCTGCGGACCAACTTCCCTTTTAAATGGCCACCTACAGCTCTTAAATACCTGGGCACACACATTACTCCTCATCCAAAAGACCTAATGGCCACCAACTTTACCCCCGCACTAAACCGAATTAAATCAGACCTACAAAAATGGGATAAACCCCATTTCTCTTGGTTCGGAAGGACGTGCATAATCAAAATGACAATCATGCCTCGTTTATTGTACCTCTTTCAGACTCTCCCTATATACATCCCGGCTGTATTCTTCAAACAATTAACACAGGAATTCTCTAAATTCATCTGGAGAGGTCGAAAATCTAGACTGAGATATGCGCTGCAAACAGCTCCTAAAGAAATGGGGGGTATGGCGGTCCCAAACCCTGCATTATACTATGCCTCAGCAGTTTTAATTAGAATCATTGACTGGAATAGACACGCCACCCAGAAGAGGTGGGTGGAGGTGGAGGAAGAGCTAGCAGGAGATAGTCTCAGCCTAATCCCCTGGCAAACTCAATCGAGGCGTACGCTAGACCCTGCCGCTGCGTTAGTTACCCATACCCTCAAGGTCTTAGCTAAATATAGATCTGGCAGACTAATTTCCCCATGGCCTTCGCCACTTCTACCTATTCTTAATAATCCAGCATTCCCTCTAGGTCTGCCCCCCCGGAGTTACCCTCCTTGGCGCAATGCCCAGCCGCTCTGCGCATATCATCTCATTCATGAGGGGGAATGGAATTCTTTACCCAATTTAAGGAACGTGTTGAACTCCCAGGCATTGGACCACTGGAGCTGGACTCAGTTTAAACATTTTCTATTGCAACAGGGTACCAGGGCTGAACTAGGAAGACCCCTCACTCTATTTGAGCAAACCTGCAGGGGATCGGGACCAATCAGAGGAACTATCTCTCTCGTGTACTCTCTGCTTAATGATACGGATGAGCCGTCCGCAGATTTGAAGTTGAAGTGGGAAGCTGACCTTAACATCTCCTTCTCAACAAAACAATGGGGGAAGATTTTACTATTTGCCCACAAATCATCCATATCATCGAGCAGTCAGGAAGCGGGTTATAAAATCTTTACGCGCTGGTATCTCACTCCATCGAGACTCCATGCGATGTATCCCTTCATCTCTCCTAGTTGCTGGAGATGTGGACAAGATCCAGGTACCCTGTTGCACATTTTCTGGTCCTGCCCCTGTCTCGCCAACTTCTGGCTTGATATACGCACACAGATACATGCGCTGACAGATTTCCTACCACCAGATTCTCCGGAATTTTTCCTTCTCCATCATAATACATGGTCCATCAAAAAGTATAAAAAGTCTCTTACTAGACACCTAGTAAACGCTGCCAAAGCGTTGATCGCTAGACGATGGAAGTCACAAGAACCTCCGGTTTTGAGGGATTGGCTAAAGGAGGTGGATAGAATCTGCCAGCTGGAAGACTTGACAGCCACTATATATGACAGGTCAGAACAATTCTGGAAAACATGGTTCTGGTGGTTTGAATTCAAAGAGTCTCCTCAATTCACCACCCTCATGTCCGGATAACTTATCCATTCACGGCCCCCTGACACTGCTCTCAGGAATTATGGACGCCGCCGGGAATAATACCTGTGCTCACCTCCAACCCACCGAAATCTTATCTCCTCTTCTCTTCCTTTCTTTCTTTTTCCTGTCTCTCTCCTTTCTTTTTTCTTTCTGCACCAAGGCTAATATATAGCAGTAAATGTTAAGTCTTAGCGCTCCCAAAAGGAAATTAAGGGATCCGTTAACTTCTAATATAGCAGGTACCTGGTTGTATGATCCCTACGGGGCGCCAGGATACCAAAACTTTAAGGGTTTCCTCTTGCAGTGGATGGTCTCTAAATGCAAGTATATTATGGGGGGTGCTGTCAGGTGGTATACGATATCACCTTGATAAAGTTTATTGTGAAGCTTACACGTCTGTTCAGTTTGAAATAAGATAAGCAAGTCTTTGCTATTTTGTACTCTGTCCTTTATATGTTGAAAATAAAGAATCTTTAAAAAAAAAGATATACACACTAGCAGAGATCTGTTGTTCCATTGTATAGTCAGTGGGTAGAGCAGGCACACCATCAATGTTGCTGGGTGCAATATTACAAATCAATGCAGTATGTTCCATCATGCAACTTCTGGCTAGAATTGTCTTCTGCTTCCACCCCCTCCTCTCTAAGTCGTGTGTAAAGCACTTAATTTCAGCAAACAACCTTTAAACTTTTCTTAGGACAAGTAAGCCCCACTCATATTAATGGAGCAGAAAGTGATGACATATTGTACACGTCCCAGGACCACACAGTCACTGACCTTATCTGTGCGAGCCTTAAGCAGGCTGAATTGTGGTCAGAGAACACAGACATATGAGTCTGACATGGATTTGTGAGGACGTGTTCTCCTCGAGCCCAGGGCAGAGTGCTGGATAAAAGATAGCGATGAGCAATCAAACCGACCCGAATTCAAACCCCGAGACTAACAAAACTAAGGGGAATCGGAGCACCAACAAACAGACAAGAAATACAGGCACGGGTGCCACGGTAAACTAAGTTTCCAGATACTTTACCGGCCCAGTGCTGTGCAGCGCTCCTGCCAAGATGGCCGACTCAAGCGAAACCCCAACACCCGCTCCTGCTAAAAAACTGGGCGATATCTGGGCCTTTTTGAGGGGTCTTCCTACAAAGCAAGATATGGATTCCCAGACTGACCTTATCCTATGCGCCACGAGATTAGAAGTAGCGGCACTCAGGAGGTTGTAGACAGTCACTGTGGGGGAGACAGATCTACTACAGCTTCGCCGGGAAATGAAAGAGCTGAAAGACGCTAATGATAAACAGTCTGCTCTTAACAGCACCTACCGCTCCCATCTTGAAGATCTGCAAAACAGAAGCCAGTGGAATAATGTCCGGCTGAGAGGCCTCCCTGAAGCCACCCGCAACGAAGATTTGCAAGACACCGTGCAGGCTATCTTTGACAAGCTACTGGGACAAGTTCACTCACCTCGAATCCATTTGGATAGAGTACATCACACACTTAAACCTGCTCCGCAAGGTAATGCGCCTCCTCGAGATGTAATATGCAGAGTTCATCACTTCCCCATTAAAGAAGCTATCATGGCGGTGGCGCGCATGCATGGCCCGGTGGACTTTGATGGAGCCCAAATAGCTCTATTCCAGGATCTTGCACCCTGCACTCTGGCTCAATGATGGGTTCTTAAGCCATTACTGTAAATTCTTTAAGATTAGGGAACAACTTACAAGTGGGGATTTCCCTTTCACCTACAAGCAAAACTTGGATCCCATACCGCAATCCTACACACACCGGCAGACATTTCGTCTTTCTGTGCAACCCTGGGGATAGATGAAGTAGAACTATCTAACTGGAATCCTCACTTTTTGCTCACTAATGGCAGCCTCCTCATCCATCTCCCTTCAGGTGTCTTTTAAATAGAAGTCGAGGGGGATACTTATCTACAAGGAGTGAATCCTCTGGATCTTTCCTAAGACCACCGCCACTACCCACAGTGATCACAGAATGAAAATGTAAAAAAAGGCTCTGGTCCTTAAGTCGCCAGAGCCACGTGGGTCCCAGGAGGTTTGATCTTAATAATTGGAGTAACTAGTGTATCAGAGGTGGATTGAAACAAAAAAAGATAGGTAAAAAAGATAAATATGTACCTACAAAGAGTGAAGCCTCTGGCTGGCGCAGTAAGCTGGAGCAGTTTGTCCACGACAGCTCCATCCTACTTTGGTGCTGCACAGCCACGCTTGTGCATGAACAGGAGCATGATCGCAAACTTCCAGATGGTCCTGGGTAGCGGTGGTGGTCTTAAGAAAGATCGAGGATTCATTCCTTGTAGATAAGTATCCCCCTCGACTTCTTTTTAAAAGCCACCTGAAGGGAGAAGGATGAGTAGGCTGCCATATTTACTTCCTTTGCAACAATACTATGTGCCGGACAGTCCTGCTGATCCTATGCATCTAATACTTTTAACCATGGACCCTGAACAATCATGCAGCAGATCGGGTGTTTCTGACATTTTTGGTAAATCTGACAAGATTAGCTGCATGCTTATTTCTGGTGTGATTTAGACAATACTGCAGCAAAATAGACCCACAAGACTGCCAGGAAACTGGTATTGTTTAAAAGGAAGTAAGTATGGCAGCCTCCATATACATGCTTCAGGATCCCTTTAAGCAGCCTGGTATGGAATGTTGAGCTGTATGTCTATGAGCTACTTTAAACACATACCAAGTTGTGCTGTATTGATCCACAGAGGCTGGTTTTGGGGTTATGAAGAAACGAGAGGTCTAAATGTCACCTGCTTGTCAGTCCAAGGCTCGGCATCTATTGTGGAACCAGTCTTGAAGAACTCCACTGCTAGGTAAGCTATTGTATCTTCCTCCACTGAATATGGGCCATCTTCAATGGCACATGTCATAATGAAAGCCATTTTCTTCTTTCACCCTAGATCGGTAATGTTGGACAGAGCTGAGAACCTTCTACACGATCACTATGCAGGCAAAGATTATTGGGATGTATGTATGCAAAGAAGACAAATATATGATTTCTGTGATATTTATTATGGGTTTATCTATCAAAATAATATTAATGCCTTTATCTTCTGGGGAAGTTGAATGGTAAGGCATGAGTTTCCAGGCTTGCTTTTGCTTGGAGGAGTTTGTTGTTCTCCTCTACATTTCTAAATTATTAATTTCAAAGTACCCGTTACCTGGAAGTCAGGCAACCGGAAGTCTCAAGGGGATAACGGGGACTGTGTTTTGGGGGGTTTGCAGGTTGTTTCGCTCCATATCCAACCTCCGTGATTGGCTCACAGTGATCACAGGGTCCGAAACCAATGAAATTGTTCCTGATGTGGGCATGGAGCTCAACTGTCACTATGACAGCTGAGTTAAGCGGGACACAGCGGTGCCAGAGCGACTCAGAACAGTGGAATTGACGGGAGTGTGCTGTAGCGAATGGGAAATCTACATCCTGTCACAGCCGCACTACCGCAAGCAGGATGCAGTCAAAGAGATCAGCAATATTGCCAGGCAACTGGTATTGTGTATGCACGTCAATACAACGTCAATACTCTCCTGCACTGTATACTAGACCCTTGCTTGACACATTTTGGCAAGTTACAGGAGAAAAAGGTTATGAAAATTAATTGGATCACTTTTTGCATTGAAATCCTGGGGAAATTGAACGTCGGGGAGGTTAAAAGGAAATAAATATGGCAGCCTCCATATCCCATCAGTTCAGGTGTCCTTTAATCCTTTGGGAATTACGGACCCAGAATGAATGGGTAGAACAGGTCACCTGATTCCAAAGACGGAGACTAAACATTGAGCAAGCCAATCATTTTGGTATTTAAAGGATAAAAAAGCAAAACCCTTCAGGTTTACATTAGTTGCTGTATTATGTTGACATGCAGGCTTCTCCATAACACTGTGAACATCTTTATTTAGACGCGGCGCAGTATGGTGTTTGCCCAGCATCTGCGTGTTGTAGGAGATGAGTTCCGAGCTAACTTTCTCCAGTCTAATGATGAATTGGACAAAACTATATTCCATGAAGACTGGACAAAGGTGAAGGTAAGGAATATCGTGTTTCTTCTGTTATTATAGTGCATTAAGTTATTGGATGGTCTGGGACACAAGCTATTTCCAGTGAGCCCTATCTCAAAGTGAAAGTTTGTAGTTTTGGATGGAGTTGGTAAGGGTTAGAAACGCTATATAACTTTATTGCTGTCTGTGGCCCTGCTGATGGGACCGTGGCTTTGTTCTTGTCTTTTGAACATGAGAGAAAGTTACAGCAAATTTCTCAGAATAAAAGGAAAACCCATGGAGCATATGTTGTCGCACACCCTCTCATCCACCTGTCATCCGGGAGAACAATCTATATTGCAACCAGCTAAGCTCTGGTTAACAAGAGAAACAGGGAGGTGCGCAAACACATCCCGCCACTGTCACAACTCCCCTGTTGCCCTGAATGTGAACTTGGAAAGTCTGTGAGAGATTTCTCACAGACTGCTCACATATTTTCCAATAGAGCTAGCCAGCCAAAATCTCTGCTCAAAAAGAGGACACATTCTGTGAGCTAGGCTCTTTATTGTTTACCCGCCAAGCTCAGACAGGGCATGGTAATATCACTGTTACTACCGACAGTGTGTACCGCAAGTTGCGCTACTAGCGTGACCCATGGTTCTTGAGTAGTGCAAATGTTGCTATGGTAACAAGCATTACCATAGTAATGGTTGCACTACTTGAACACTGTGGGTTGTGCTAATAGCGTAACTTGGGGTACACACTTCCAGTAGTATTGGTAATATTGCTATGGGATGTCTGTGCGCAGCAATAGGACTGTACTTTTGTGCATCAGGCCTAATATCCCCAGCAGAAACTAAGGCAAAAAAAAACCCTGCAGTTTTTAAATCTTCCCCACTGAATCTAGATAAAAAAGAAAATCCCCCGGGTCCTTTGTAAATGTTATTTATAAGATATTCTGAACATGTTACTTTGTAAAGTATACAAGTTTTCAAACTTAAACTTGCGTATAGAGGAAATAACCATGGGACAATTTGAAAAGCTTCCTGAAAATCTCCCACTGTAGATGGTTGATAAAAAGGTTTATAAGGCCTGGTGGGATGCTTTTCACACCCTGCAACAATGCACATGCACAAGTCTTGAAGAAAAGACTTGGCGTAGCATTGAATTGCCGGTAGCAGCACATTCATTTAATAAATCATGTGAGCAGCCAGTTCACCAAGCAGTGCATTGCCTGGCAATACATAGGGAAATGTATGTGTGTGATTAATCTAACCCTATTCATATCAGTGAAGCCAGTCCTGGCTTATGACATGTAGAAAGCCTGAGAAGCAATTTCTGCACATGGCATCTTGATCACTGGTGGCAGGATATGATTACATCCTACCCGGTCATCGTAGCTGCTATGTGCAGAGGGATCGCAAATTGCAGTGCCTTGGATTATTAAATCAGCAAATTAGAGTCAGACTGAAAGAGAGACTGACTTGTATCAACAACCCAGCAGATAGCTAAGATACACTAGCAGGAACATTTTCAGACCCAGTGAATTTAAATTCTTTATAAGCTTGTTAAAGCCCATCTCCAAAAATTTTCATTTTCCATATCTCCTCTCCTATCTATCAGGGTCCCAACTTACCTATGTTGCTGAGTTAGGCTCTCACACCAGGCCTCACACACCTGGTCCGCCGGTGCACAATCCCTCTTTGGGTCACCACTCCACAACAGATACAAGCAATGTAGAAATGAAGGAGGCACTCAAAAGGCGAATAAACTTGCATTTATCAAAAAAGTAGCAAACATGACATGTTTCGGGGTAATCCCCCTTCCTTGTACACCCGAGGAAGGGGATTACCCCGAAACAAGTCGTGTTTGCTACCTTTTTGATAAACACAAATTCACCTTTTGAGTGCCTCTTTCATTTCTACATCCCGACTTACCTATACCCATCCATGCCTCTCTAGGCCACACCTCACTACTTTAGAGAAGAACAGGTGATATGTTGACACTGCTTGTTGCGTTGTCTATCCTGTGGCGCATCCCAGACATCTCTGCACTGAAGCAGTCATGTCCCCTTCCCATCTGACAGCAAATGAGTGAATGGTGCATGCATCAAATCACTTAATGAAGGGATTGCAAGAGTCTGGGCTGCTGCAATGACATATTGGCCCTTCTTCAGAAGCCATGGAAGCCACTGTGGCTGTGTGACATCATTGCTGCTGCTTTGGCTGAGTTATATTAATGTCTACTGAGTTTTACGGGAGTGGGTGCCTTTATAATGTTTGGCAGGTATATGGAAAGGGAAAAAAATTCTGTATATAGGACTTAAAGGACAACTGAAGTGAGAGGGAGATGGAGGCTGCCATATTTATTACCTTTTAAGCAATACCAGTTGCCTGGCTTTCCTGCGGATCCTCTGCCTCTAATACCTTTAGCCATGGACCCTAAACAAGCATGCAGCAGATCAGGTGTTTCTGACAATATTGTGAGATCTGACAAGATTAGCTGCATGCTTGTTTCTGGCGTACTTTAGACACTACTGCAGCCAAATAGAACAGCACGGCTGTCAGGCAACTAGTATTGTTTAAAAGGAAATAAATGACTGCCTCATTATTCTTCTCAAGTCTATTGTCCTTTAAGTGGTGATATTGGAATAATACCAGTGCTATTTATGTTCTTTAACCTGGCTTTACCACTGTATACTTACAATCAAATCAGTAATAGGCTCTTGACTTCTACTAATGTAGGTAAAACCAAGCCCACCTCTTGGAGGACCTTACCTTGCGGTACACCTTCGGAGGAAAGACTTTATCTGGGGCCACAGGGAAGATGTGCCCAGCTTACGAAGGGCAGCTGAAGAAATTCACAACCTCTTAAATAAACTGAATCTAAAAAAGGTGTTTATTGCCACAGATTCTGACAGAAAAGGTAATCACTCTATAATACCACGTAGCAGTTAGACTGCATTTATTATAAAGAACAAAGTAAGCTCCAAGTACAAGCTAGATAAATTCCTGTATTTTCCCGTTAGATCTTGAAGAGCTGCAGAAGTTGATTCCTGAAATGGTGAGGTATGAGCCCACCTGGGAAGAGCTGGAGCTGTACAAGGATGGAGGAGTGGCAATTATAGACCAGTGGATCTGTGCTCATGCCAGGTAATAAGCAACTTCCATTATAATATGATGACATGGTACGCAAAGTAGCATCAGCCACTAGACTAGAGTCTTAATATGAGAGATTGTAATATGTCTATTGTGTTTGCTTGTTGGCAGCCAGAGAACCCTCTTACTGTTACTTTAGGGTTTATTTTATTCATGAAAAAAGAGAACAGTTTTGCCATATTGGTGACGATGATATTTACTTCCAGTGTCTAACTTGCTCCAGCCTGTTAGAAACCACAAGGTTGAGGTGGGCTTACGAAAGGTGATCTGTTCTGTTGTCCCAGTCCCCAAATCTGTAGCAGACTGAAACAGGTTTTCCCTAGACGCCTGTAACTATGCGATTTTTATGAAACCAGCAATTTTTGTAGCGACAGACGACCAATTTCGCAATCTTTTGGTGTGGGTACAGGCGCCCGATTACATGAACGTTTGGCGACGCGTGGTGATAATGACAATCCCAATGGATTGGATCTTTCAGATCCCTGATGACTCCCCCAAAAAGTACTGCATTCGTTTGACCTCCCATTCGCGCCCATCCTGTCTAGTCACGTGACATTGTGTGTTCCTGGGGCAGGAAGATGGATCAGGGAACCTAGTTCGTTGGGAGGCGTAGCTGTGAGGATCCCCGATCCAACTTCTGGTGAGTATTCAGCATAAGATTTGCCTGGTGTTTAGTGTCTCCCATATTTCAGTCCTGATTAGTTTTTCTTGTCCCTGCTGATACAAAACATGCCCACCATTTTATACTGCTACCACTATGCTTCTCCGTGGGAATGGTGTTGTCGGAGTGATGGAAAGTGTTGGGTATGTGCCGCTCATGACTTCTGCCATGGTTGCCAAAAACTTACATTTTAGTCTGGTCTCTCCACAGAACCTTCATTTATGTGTTTGGAAAGTCGGCTACATGTTGTTGGGCATATGCTAAACATATTTCCTTGGCAACAGCTTTTTGTTTCTGCCCATTTTTCCATTAAGCGCTGTCTTGTGGAGTGTATGGCTCAATGTGGTCCTGTGGGTATATATTTCTATCTGTCAATGTTTGCAGTTCATTAAGTGTTATCCTTGGTGTCTGAATTACATCTCTGGTTAATATCCTCCTTGGCCAATCTGAGTTTTGGTGGTTGGTAGCTCCCCCCTGTCCCCGTCCCCACATCACAGCACAATTGCTTGGTTAATTGGCAGCTCCTCTCCTCTTCAGCACAAGGCACTGCCACACAGTAATAGGTGACAATCGGTGCACAGATCCCTTTGATGTTTGATCATTCTTACTGTTATATCATTTTAATTAGTTACCAACATAGTGCCATTTAGCATAGTTATTGCTGGGTAGTTTATGGTTTCCTTAAAAAGGTGCATTATTATTGCATTCAATTTTGTGTTTGTTTTCAGACCTTGATTGCATGGTCCTTTATGGAATTCTGTACCATTCATTTACTTATCTCTAATCAGGGCCGCCATCAGAAATTTTGGGGCCCCTCACACATTATCAGGCCTGGCCCCCCTCCCTGGGCCCACCCACTGGTTGCTGTGCCCACCCACTAGCCACTCTACCCCCGTGTCCATGTGCGAAGTGCGCTGTGGCAAAAAATGTGCATGCCCCGAATCTGAAGAAAGCGGCTTGCACAGTATGATGCGGCAAAAAGTGGGCGTGACATGGCATTTTGTAGGTGGAGCCAAATACTAGCCAAATACAGGTAGTCCATGGTTAACAAATAAGATAGGGACTTGGAGGTCCATTCTTATCCTTTATCCGTTTTCTTTTGTCCCCCTCTTTTCTTCCTGTTCCCCCTGTGCCTCTTTTATCCCCGTGTTACCTCTTGTCCTCTTCTGTCTCAGCTCGTCCCCCTGCCATAGCCAGGTAAAGGTGCCCCCAGTATTAGTATCCAGGTATAGGTTCCCCCAGTATAAGTAGCCAGCTATAGGTGGTGCCCCAGTATAGGTAGCTTGGTGTACTGTAGATGCCCCCAATATAGGTAGCCTGATATGGGTGGTGCACCAGTATAGGTTAGCCAGTTACAGGTGCCCCCAGTATAGATTGCAAGCTATAGGAGCCCCAGTATAGTTAGACAGGTATAGGTGGTGCCCCAGTATAGGTAGCCAGTAGCCAGATATAGGTGGTGCCCCAGTATACAAAGTCCGCTGTAGCGTGCTCACTCATCTGCTCCCCACGTTTAATCGCTTATGTCACTCTTCTCTCAGTGCTGGAACGTGGTGTGCTGGTGAGTGAGCCACAAGCCCGCAGCCAGCACATGCAACCCTTCCAGTGCTTTGGGGGGCCCAGGGCCCCCAGAAGCCCTGGGCCCCTTACTGCAGTGTCAGTTGTCCCCCCCCCCCCCCCCGATGGCTGCCCTGTCTCTAATATATTACCAGTAATAGCAAAACTTCACTTACTGTGCAGGCCTTGGTAAATCAGGCCAGGTGTGTCAGTTTTTTAGCAGTGTCTAATAGTGCTATACATTTATCAGATTTGGAAGGCTTCAGTCGCTGAAATAGCCTGTAATGTACTTAAATGTCAGAATATAATAAGTAGAAGACTGTAGGTACCATAACACTTGGATCTAAGCTTCCATTGCTATTCTGGACTTGCAGCTATCAGTTTTGGGCGTTGTGGTCCGCTCCCTTTCTGTAGACAGCCTGATGGTGTATTTAGCTATACATCTAAATCTAACCTTACTATTAGGCTGCTTGTAATCCAGCTGTATGTCAGGAGGAAAGAGACTGACTTGGGGTAAGTATTAGTTTAGTCACCCCTCCACCCACATCATGTGACTGTGTAAGGTGTACCTTTACTTGACTGAAATCCTTTTCACTACACTTTCTGCATACAGATCATCTTTTTACATTATTCCAAGCTGCCTTACACAGATCAGCAGATGGAAACAATAGTCTGCGGTATGCCAACATGTCATTTCTTTTCACAGGTATTTCATTGGCACATCCGTCTCCACTTTCTCATTCCGAATTCACGAGGAAAGAGAGATATTAGGCTTTGACCCAAAGACAACTTACAACCGATTTTGTGGAGATGAAGAAAAAAACTGTGAGCAGCCGACGCACTGGAAGATTGTGTACTAAGCAGAAACAGACTGAGACTTCAGTGGTGGCCATAAGCAAGCGTCCCCTGTGGAATATGCTGCACCCCAAATCACACAAACTACAAGTGTGAAGGTTACTATTTTCTAGGCAGACTTTTCTGCTGTCTAATGTTGAGCATTGCTATTATAAGAAACCTGTAACGAGAGGGAAACAGAGGCTGACTTCATTCCTTTTTTTTTTTCTTTTTTTTTTTTTTACGGTGATTAGCCTGATCTTCTGCCCCCAATACTTTCCAAGTCATGGCCTAAAACAAGTATGCAGATCAAGTGTTCTATTTGGTATGACTCCATGCCTGTTCATGGTGTATGACCGAGATACCCCAAGATTAGTGTCAACCAGGCAGTTGGCATATGTAAAAGGGAATAAAGATGGCAGACGACATATTACTTTGGCTACAGATTTTTTTTCACTTTCGAAAAAACGAATGAAATACCGTAATGGTTACTTTCAGGACCTCTGTCAGTTACATTGGGAATGAAGCCAAACTTGTGCTGAAGTTATAAGTACAGCTTCTCTTCCATGGAAGGCCACCTGCTGGCAGCTTCTGGTACAGTCACCATAGAGCACACAGGTAGCACCTCACAGGTTTACTGTGAAGGGAATATGATTGAATGCGGCCACTAATACTAGTAGCACAGCAGCCTTGTGTTATATTCGTATGACTATTTATTGTTTGAAATGGCGCCGTGGCATCCAGTAAACCACAATAAAGGTGTTGCATGGAGGAGCTAACAACTTGCTCTTCCAACTGTCTTTTGGACAGAAGAAAGTTGCCACCTCAGAACCTTGCTTCATTTTCATTTTTTATGTGCAAAGATCTTGAAAAACACCTAGGTACAGGTAGTACTGTTTTAACTCTGGTGATTATTTATAGTCGGGTGCCAAGAATGAACATTTTCACTATGTGGGTTATTTAGTAAATGTGTTCGCTAAATCTTTACCAGATTTAAAGGACAACTATCGCGAAAAATGTAAAATACATGTGTACACATATGTATAAAATGTACATCTGTATCACTGTGGGATGTTTTCTATTTCCTCTCTGAAGAGAGCAGGAACATCACATGATCTCCCAGACTGCTCTGGGGCAGAAGGCTCTGTGACATCATAGCCTAGGCTTAACACCACTGGGATAGTGGGGTAGCATACAATACTGTATTCAGTATTATATAGATATAATAAGCATTTCTGATGCTGAAACCAGGATAATTGGGGTAACAATTGGTACTCTGAATATTTTACTACATTCTACTTTGTCATTTTGGTTGCTCTATAATGTTGGGCTTCAGCATCCATCTGTTCAGCAGAATGCATCACTGGTCAATTGACAGACATTCTGCTGGACAGATACACTGGGGAGATGGACAAAGTTAACATTATATTCATGTCCAGAGTGACATGATGTTTCAATCAAAGAGAGAAGAATGCAAAAAAATTGCAAATGGCTATAAGTACAATATACTCACAACATCACATGATGGAAACCTGTGGTGGCAACCAACAGAGACACTTATGTAAGCAGCTGTTGCATGCTCCTTAACCTCCTTGGCGGTAACCCAGGGTAAGCCGCGCAGGAGGTTTTCTCAGGCCCTGCTGGGCCGATTTCCGTATTTTTTTTTTTTGCTGGACGCAGCTAGCACTTTGCTAGCTGCACCAGCACACCGATCGCCGCCGCCCCGCGCTCGATCGCCGCTATCCGCGCCGCCGTAGAGCCCCCTCCACTAGACCCCTGCGCTGCCTGGCCTATCAGCGACAGGCAGCGCTAAGGGGTGGATCGGGACTCCCTTAGACATCACGACGTCGGTGACGTCATCCCGCCCCGTCGCCATGGCGACGGGGGAAGCCCTCCAGGAAATCCCGTTCTTTGAACAGGATTTCCTGATCGCCTATTGCCGGAGGCGATCGGCGGGGATGGGGGGATGCTGCTGAGCAGCGGCTATCATGTAGCGAGCCTACGGCTCGCTACATGATTTAAAAAAAAAAAAACCGTCAGCGCTGCCCCCTGGCGGTTTTTAATATACCGCCAGGGAGGTTAAAGGACAACTATAACCTGCAAAAAAAAATGAGATACCTAAGAGGAAGGATGGCTCTGGATCCCGTAGAGCCTTCGTGTTCCTCTCTGCATCCCCTTGTTCCACCGTCAGGCTGTGCCCTGTTCCTTCCTCCAACTGAAGAAGCCTTCGCGTCTCCTCGCAAGGCCATGGGAAGACCTGAAGACACAACCGGTTGGACATGAGAAAGGAAGGGGGCCCAGTGGTGGAATGAGGGGACAAAGAGAGGAACGTTTTTTTGCAGGTTACAGTTGTCCTTTGCAGAAACCCACCTCGGGTTCTCTTTAATCAATATAGGACACAGAGGCACATTCTGCATACTATCACCAGCCTCTGTGTCCTTATGCTGTCCCCCCTTATAAAAACCGCCACGCTAGCAACACACAGATTGTCGCTAGATGGCTGTTTACATTGATGCTGCCACTCACCGCTGCTCCCCTGCCTCCTGTATAGCACGGCTCCCCGCCTGCGTCCCTTCCCTCACCGCCTCCGTAAGCCGATTGGAGGAAGCTTACGGAGGCGGGGAGGGAAGGGAGGCAGGCGGGGAGCCACGATATACAGGAGGCGGGGGAGCAGCGGTGAGTGGCAGCATCAATGTAAACAGCCAGCTAGCGACAATCTGTGTGTCGCTAGCGTGGCAGTTTTTATAAGGGGGGACAGCAGAGTATGGGGGGGAGGGGCTTGGGGCACAGTACACAGTACACAGAGGCGGGTGATGGTATGCAGGATGTGCCTCTGTGATCTATATTGATTGCAGAAACCCATCTCTGGTTCTCTTTAAAGTAATCTGTTTCCACAATAACTGAACATTCCAAAATAGAAGAGAAAGGCTGAGTGCAATAACCCAGCCAGTATACAAACTCCAGTTTTACATCCTTAATAGGACTGATCAGTGAGATGCAAAATGTTCCAAGTTGATGCAGAATTATGTAAATATTTCATGACAATTTATGCAGCTTGAAAAGGAACCAATCATATCCCACACTGGCTTCATTCAATTGGTCCATTTTGCTTATACTTGCATAAAAATCCTGCAAAATTCTGTAGCAACTTAGAATTATTTGCATGCCATTGATCATCCCTAATCGTTTATACTAGCTTAGAAAGCTTAGTCACTGTTATAAAGTAGCTATGGATATAAAGCCTGATTTCCTTTTTTGATTATTTTTTATCTTATTATATTCTCTATGATGTCCCAACTTAAAGTAAACCTGTCATAAAAGAGGCTCAGAAAGTGTTGTAGCTATAGGATCAACATCACCAGCCAAGCAGATACCTACTGCATATGGACAGTAGCAGCCTCAATATTTCTCTCATGACCAGCTTACTTCAATGTCTGCCATTTCAGTATTAAGAAAAGCACGCTTCTTATATGCTGTGTTGTATTTAAGGAAACGGTTATTAAAGGAAATGTTGTCCCTGAGAATCTTTGTACATTGCATAATGTAGATGTAAATACTGCAGGGGAGAATGTATAGATTCTATTTTTATCAGGTATGTCATTGTTATCCTGATTTGTTACGTCTGTTGTGGAAAAGCACAACATTTTGTTTGTAAGTGGGATTTTATTATAAGCGCAGTAGAACTGTCCTGTTTATACCTCAATTCTGTGTTTGTATGAAATAATAAAAGACTGAGAGGCCTTAATGAAATGTATTGATGTATTAATGTTTTGTACAGCAGTACACTTGATTGGGCACCTGCCTAGGGAGCATAATCTGTGGCAGTGTAGTCACACAGCAGGTCCAGGTGCAGTCAAATCACACCTCCATGCTCTGCAGTTCAAAAAGTGCCCAACACCAAGAAGCTGAGACCCAAGCTATAAGGTCTAAGGTGCGAACATGTCTCCAGAAACGGTATACCTCTCTACCTCTAACGGCAGTCCACGACTCTCTGTGGGTAACTGGCTTCGACCAGTGGTGTTCACATCCAAGCCAGTAGTTTTCACATAGGTGTGGTCCCAAAGATGCATAGAGTGCATGAAAAAGTACAAAATCTAAGTGAACTTTGTTTAAAACAAGTGAAAACCCACTTTATTGCACTTTTATCGCACACACTAGGTATACAAAAAACATACATCATGGGTCCTTGTAACCAGCAATAAACAAACACTTAAAGAGACACTGAAGCGAAAAAAAAAAATGATGATATTATGATTTGTATGTGTAGCACAGCTAAGAAATAAAACATTAAGATCAGATACATCAGTGTAATTGTTTCCAGTACAGGAGGAGTTGAGAAACTCCAGTTGTTATCTCTATGCAAACAAGCCATTAAGCTCTCCGACTAAGTTAGTCGTGGAGAGGGCTGTTATCTGACTTTTATTATCTCAACTGTTCCTGGACTATTTACTTTTCCTCTGCTAGAGAAGTGGTCATTACTTCACAGACTGCTCTGAAAGACTCATTTTGAATGCTGAGTGTTGTGTAATGTGCACATATTATAGAATGATGCAATGTTAGAAAAAACACTATATACCTGAAAATAAAAGTATGAGAATAGTTTCTTTGCTGCTAATCTTCTAGTAATTATTCATAGTACACAACCAATTCACTATATCATATTTTTTTTTTCACTTCAGTGTCTCTTTAAACCCAGAACAAAAAAGTTGCTGCCTATACCCTACCCCTTTCATTTTTGATTCAGATCTTATCTATGTTCTTTAAGAGCACTGAACTGCGTGCCAAATCTTGTGAAGTGTGTCTTATCACATGGGAATTTGCATGCAGATCACTGTTTAGTTTGTTTGCTTTTGGAATACTGGCTGGTAGCCCAGGGTTATGCTTAACCATTTACCACTCATCTGAAGGTAGTGCTAGTTGTGCGCAGCTACCTCAGTCTGTTATATTTGACTATCTTTTCTAATTGTTCAGAATGTATAACTACTGGGAAACAACTTTAAAGGGAACCTAAACTGAGAGAGATATGGATGTTTCCTTTTAAACAATACCAGTTGCCTGGTAGTCCTGCTGATCTCTTTGCTGCAATAGTGGCTGAATCACACACCTGAAACAAGCATGCAGCTAATCCAGTCTGACTTCAGTTAGAGCACCTGATGTGCATGCTTATTCAGGGGCTGTGGCTAAAAGTATTAGAGACACAGGATCAGCAGGAGAGCCAGGCAACTGGTATTATCTTAAAAGGAAAAATACATGTCCTTCTCAGTTTAGGTTCCCTTTAAAGGAAATGTCAGCCAAATTAAGCTATGCAAGCTCTTCTTACCTGGGGCTTACTCCAGACCTTTGCAGCCGACATGTCCCTTGTCGCAGCTCCGCTCTCAGCCATCGGCCCGGGGTCCCCGCTGGTGCAGTAGCCGACCTTGCAAGGTGGATAGAATTGAAAAACAGCTGAAACAATATGGGATACACTTAATTTCACCACCACAGCCATTCTTCATATTCAGAGGTTGCATTTGGCTTTCAAGGCATACAGGAACTATTGTGTTTTCACTTTTGGTTTTCTGAAGCCAACAGTTGTACATGAGTAACTAATGAGGTGTAGGGGATTTTATCATGTCTGATAAGAAACCAGCTGTGCAGTGCAGAATGAAACAGAAAGCATGGTAGGTGTTTCTCTAATATTCCCACTGATCTATATGGTAAAATACATGAGGGTGCTTCATTTCTGGTTCACTTTAAGGCAGGAAGCTGGTGACTTGGTCGCCCAATACTAGCCAGTCTGCTATCCGTGAAAAATTGGCTAGTGCTTTCAATGATGCCTTTAGGTAATACAAGTGGATTGGCTATTAATAGGCTGTCAGTAGCCGACTGACTAGGCTACTATAGCAGTAGATGAGAGGGTTGGCGTTAGGAGGGGAATAGTTTTAAGTATTATGGGGAAAGGTTAGAGTTAGGCATTAGGAGGGGGATGGTGTTAGGTATTAGGAGGGAGGATTAGTGTGAGAATAGGTGATTGGGTAAGTCTATAGTAAAATATCGGTAATACTTTATTATAGATGTTTTAAGTAGCATGAAACGGCACCGAATTCATAAAGGGGAAGCTGGTAATTTGGGTGCCAACAGCCAGCTGGTAATATGGGCACCGCATAGACCGCAGTGTAAATTGCCGCTATAACAAGGCCTAGTATGTAATTTGGGCACCGGAGTTCAGTTTTTAGTGATGGGCTCCGGTGGTGAAAAGGGTGCGGGTGTATCAGAAAGGGGTTTATTTTGGTGCTGGTGATCGACTGCAGTGGGTGCTTGGCTATACTATACCTGAACACCAAGAGGTTAACTTGGGCGCTAGAACTTCAGGTTGGAGCACAACTATAGTATAGCTGAGTGCCAGAAATATTGGAGGACTGCATGGAGGAATAGAGGAGGATAAGTTAACAAGCACCTGGGGTCTGGCTATTATGTGGCCAACCCCATCCAGGGTAACCTATTTTAGTGTTTTAAGTAGTCGGGGGATGCAGTTAGTGTTAGGAGTAGGTTAGGGGAGGGGTATTGTGAGAATTGGGATAGTTAGGGTAATTCTCTAGTAAAATATCAGTAAAATTACTGATATCAAACTATTGGTAATATTCTGTGCCCAAATTCTAACGCACCTGTTTTTTTTACAGGCTTGCTTTCACTGACGCCTTCACAAAATGTGCCCTGGGATACTGTGGAATACACTTGTTTCAGCAGTGGGTTTATTAATGTACACAAAAAGAAAGTATGTCGTGTACAACCTATTAATTTGCTTTTCATCAGTGCTGATAATCCTCTTTGTTGGCCAGAAGGTGGCAGCATCCTCCTAGCAGAAAAAAATAAGCTTTACTAGTTAAAAAAAAAAAAATATGTGTGGCTTGATTGTTTCATTTATATCAAGTCAGTCTGCCAACTTGCAGTTTTAATACATCTATGTGTGTGTTTGACAACTGAAATATTGGTAGAATAGTGGGAAACAAATAGACTTGGTTGTAGGCTAGAATTTAGTAAGGTGGTGTAAGACTGAAGATATTTATGCTCGCAACACTTTATTATTCTTACACATTTATACAAAGCTGGCAAATTTTCACAACACTCTACAGAGCATATTGAACATTTCACATCACTAAATCTTGGCACATAAGTATACATTTGAATGCACGATTTTTAAAACAAGAAGAACCTTACGCTGGCCATGTTTTAGCAAATTAAAAGATTAATTCAGTGGTTTTATCTATTAAAATGGTCCTTCATAATAAATCCTGACCGAATAAAAAAACAAAACCATTGATTAGTAAATGCAATTGTTTTTATTGATCGAACACAGTAATTTGTAGCTGGCAACTGACGTCCGACATAGCACTGTACTCTATGGATTAGTACAATGCTAGCTGTGATACAGCGGTGAGTGGTGAAATACATTTTCCTTAACTGACTGTTGATCAGTGAACATCATTTGCCAGATCAAGCATGTCTATAGTATTTGCCTACCTTAAAATAATTGTCTAATATTATCTCATCATTAATATTACTGTAGATTTAAATTTACCACCTCACATTCTGTAACACATTTACATTTTATTCTAAATGAGTTAAACTGGAATTACTTAGTTTTTCTTAGCTAGTCTGTTTGATTTTGCAGATATGAGCCTTTTTCTAGATCTAGAATACTATTGATGATGGCATAGCTAGGAAGCTACAGGTCAAAGTGCACAATGTCACCCAAGCAATCTATACATAACAGTCAATAGGAAATACTAAAACCTGCATGGACATTAGCGGTAACAGAGAAGTTTAGGCGGGGGAGGGGAATAGTTTAATTATTACCTCTATTCAAAGCACATGTACAGTTAATTATCACCTACATAGCACCAATGAAAAGGTAATACAGCATTTGGATAAGGGCCCCAGGTGGGCATATCTGTTCCAGGCGGACACTGCAAATGCAGTGCTGGAGACTTGGGAGTACCCGGCGCCACAATAGACCATAATAGGAATTACGTCTATATCGGCGCACAGTCAGTAACTTTGGCGCCGTCAGAAGACGGAGTTGAAGTTACTTTTAAAGCACTGTAATTTGGCCTCCAGCAATAGCCGGAAGCTGAATTACATCATTCCCCACTATCCACATGGACCTAGAAGGGGAATAGTATTTAACGCTGCCGGGAACTTGTACAGCAGCAGGATAAGCCATACCGGCTATATCCTGCGCCCAAGTCTCCCGGCGGCCAATTATCTCGGACGCGGTCCAGGGACCCCAATTCAGTCAGCCTCTGCATCTACTATTGCTACACCACTAACTATTAAATGATTGCAGTTAAAATGTGTCACAAGAGTTTGTGTTCCTCAGTGGGACTCTGTCTAATGTTCTGCAATTAAAATAATATTTAATCAAACAGGTCATTATTTATGACAGGAGTCGGTTGCAGTGTTTGTAATCTCACGCATTTGACACATGGTGCAGTTACCTGGCAGAAAGAAACCTGTTATGAACCTGAACAGAAGAACAAAAGATATCCACAGTTTGCAGCAATACAGACACTGAGACCAGGAAATAAGATGCAATAGTGTTTATTTCAAGCAACTCTTAGTGCAAACCGTACATAATAAATTCACATGCAAATTAAAACAAAACAACATGCACCAGTAAGCAAACTAATATATACACAGGGAATATATACAGCATATTCATAACAAATATACAACCAGGCAGCAGAACAGGAAGGAGCAGATGAAGGCAAAGTCAGGACAGAATAACAGGTTCAGCTACAGGTTATCAGATACACGCATGGTACAAAGGGAAAAGGCAATAGGCAAAGTCAAGACAAGATAGTAGGCTCGGCATTCGGCAACAGGTCTTCAGATACAGGTTCAGGACCAGGAATCAGAGCTGTCCAGAAATTCAGAGCTAACCTCAGACAAAGTTGTGGCCAAGGTTGCTACCTGAAGGGCTCTTATATAGGGAAGCCGCACCAGATATACTCAAAGCCATCTTCTAATGAAACAATGGAAGGCAGTCCAGGGCATTCCAAATTAATACCGTCACCAGCAGACAGAAAATGACAATACATAGCTCCTAACATAACACTCCGCACCCCCATCCCCCCACCCCAAGAAGCGGCCTCACAACACTCCACCATGATACTGCCAGGGTCCCAAAAAACAAAAAGTGGAATGGCAGGCAACAGGTACCAAATCTGGGCAGGATGGGAGGGAAAGAAAAAGAGAAATGGTAAAATTTGTATTTCAAGATGCAGGAGCTCATACTGAAAACCACCAGGCAGGTAAACTGTTTGGACAAGAGATAGGAACACATCAGGTAGGGCAGCAGTCTGAAAGTCAGGCATGATAAAAAAAAACAGTAAGCAGGCCAATGGTCAGCAGATATTGTATTGTACAAAAAATATGGGTATTAGGGAGCCTCTTACTCATAAAAAACACTTTATTATTATAGCACATTCAGATGAAAAATCCCTGTAACCCTCCCATTAAAAGCAAGATCGGCTGTATACATAGCTGAGCTAAACCCTGAACTAAAGGAGTGCACTCCTAATGTCCATAACAAAATAGTTATCTTTAGGGCCCCCTTTGGTAGCGTTTGATTGAGCTCAGTACAATGCAAGTGATGGTATAGAAGTCCCCAAGCAGCGTATAAGCTTATGCAGCACTCCAACAGCAAGCAATAGCGTGTAGCAAGCAGAGTTTATGCCTCAGAACACCCCTCTTTAGATGCGTGGCTGTGACTGCCTTACGCATACCCGACCATGCACAGATTACTTTCCGGCTTACATCGGGACTCACGTGTCCAGGAATGTAGCGGTTAGCTCGTAGGGCGGGTACTGTCGGTGCGGTACAGCTCGCAAACCGAGTTCCCAGTGTGCCCTTGGCGGAAGCACTCTCATGCGCTTGGAAGCGCCGTGTTGCGGTCCATGCTCGGTCGGGGAGCGGGTGGAGGCAGGTTGTGGAGGCCAGTGGAGACAGCTGATCACATCACTACAGCCCACGTGACGCATTTCACCTGTATCCGGGTTTCCTCAGACGTGATGTCACAGGTCCTCCTCCTTCTTTTATACCCTTAAGTGAGGATCTGTGAACGTTGCTAGGTAATATTAAAAACAGGCAGGATTTTTCCGAGAGTCCTTACTCCCTCCAGTGGTGAGTTAGAGAAATACTTTTAAGTTCATATTGCTATTAAGGCCTTTTGGTTGCATGGCATTGCATCTGTATATCCAATAGGATTCCTTCTTTAAAAGTTCCTGGTCATAGTCCCCTCTACGTGGGCTTATATTTAATTTGTAGATTCCCATAACTTTTAGATGATTGGGATCAGAATTGTGCTCTTTTTGGAAATGCATTGCTACTGGGCTTTTTTCCTCCTTATTCAGGATATTATTAATATGCTCTTGGATCCTTTTTCTTAGCTCCCTGTAACTTTTGCCTATATAGATTTTTTTTTTTTTTTTTTTTTTTGTGAGTTCAAGATGTTTATTTGCTTTTTTTATATAAAGAGCTTTATTATATAATAAGGCAAATATAACAACAAGCTGGAAAAGCTAAAATAGCAAAACATATACAGAAGGAAGATAAAAACAAACGTGGATAAACATCCTACACGTATATATGTTGAAGAGCAAAATTCCGATGTCCATACCGTTCAACCTAGGAAATGGGGCACAAAAGTGCCTCCTACTGAGATCCTAGGGATCAGTCCAATCTAATAAGTTCCATAGTACATTGCTCTTCTTGACTGAAAGGAAAACCCTAACCTAGAACTAACCCCAAAATAAAATCAAAGAAAAAAAAAAAAAAAAAAAAAAGGGGAAAAGGAAAAATAACATCCTGTCTAAGCACAAGAGTCCCGAATGTCATAGAGGTATACAAAACAATTAGAAACCCATCACACAACTGTCCAAGGGGAACTAAAATTGCCTATAGGATTTCCATGCATCCCAAATAAGATCAAATCTTGCTATATTCTCAACACTATAATAATAGACTCGATCAATTAACATCATCAAGTCAAGACGCTGAATAACCAGAGTTAACTCCAAATCAGTGGATTTCCACTGGAGGGCTATTGACCATTGGGCAGCCAATAACATATATCTATATAAGGGTCGGAAACTTCCAGGAACTTCATCATTAGCCATATATAAAAGGGCCTGGGAAGCAGTCAGAGAGATTGGAAAACCAAACACGTCTCATATTAAATGTTTCCATGAATCCCAAAAACATTGTGCACGAGGGCAATCCCAAAAAACATGCACCAGAGACCCTTCTATACCACAACCGCGGAAACAAGACGAAGAGGCCAAAGGATAAATTTTATGAATTTTAACTGGGGTGTAATACCACCGAAACAAAAGCTTAACCGCCGTATCTTTCACCATATTTGACTTTACCACCTTAGAGACTGCAGTCCAGATAAGGGACCAGTCATATTGTGTAAGCTGAATTCCCAATTCCTGTTCCCAGCCTATATAGATTTTATTACAGCTACATCGCAGTTGATAAATAACCCTTTCCGATGAGCAAGATATATAGTCATTCACTGTAAATTTTTCCGTTCTATCCTGATTATAAAATACATCACTTTTCAGTACATATAGGCAAATATCACAGTTTCCACATCTATTCATTCCTTTCTTCCATTTCCTTTTACCTCTGTTTTTGCATTTATAACCAAAATCACTTGTCACCAATATATCATTTAAATTTCTACAGCGTTTTGCTGCCATATGCGGGTAGTCCCCCACTATATCCTTTAAAAGTGGATCTCTGCACAACAAATGCCAATGCCTGCCTAACATCTTTCTTACTTCTTGATAGTGGGAGCCATAAGTAGTAACCATGCGTGTACAGCCAGAAGGGTAACATCCCTTTTCCTTCTTTTCGCAATTTTTATTAACCACTAGGAGCTCCCTTCTATTCTTTAATGATGCTTTTTCATATGCTTCTTCAATTTTCTTTTCAGGATATCCACGAGCCCTCAATCTAGACCCCAGTTCATAGGCTTCTTTTTCAAAGTCTACTCGTTTTGTGCAGTTTCTGCGACACCGCATAAACTGCCCTGTAGGGACAGCCCATTTTTGAGAGGGTAGATGAAAGCTCGTGGCTGAAAGCAGGGTATTTACAGCTGTTTCCTTGCGATACGTTTTTGTGCATAATTTATTCCCCTCTTTGTAAATCTTTAGATCTAGGAAGGAGATTTCTTTTGTGTCGTAGGTAAATGTTAAAAAAATGTTACTATTGTTCTTATTTAGATAGTTAATGAAACCATCTAGTTCGGACTCGGTGCCCCGCCATAGGACCAGTATATCGTCCACATATCTAAGCCATAGCGCGACATGCTTCCGAAATTCAATCATATGTCTCACAGCTGTCTCCTCCCAGTAACCTAGGTGGAGGCAGGCATAAGCTGGGGAGCATGCCGCGCCCATGGTAACCCCCCGTTTTTGTCGGTACAATTCCCCCTTAAATTCAAAGAAATTGTTGTCCAGAATCAATTTCATAAGGTCAGCTACAAATTCACAATGGTCACTATGTGTCCCAAATTTTCTTTCTAGGAAAAAGTTTATTGCTTCCAGGCCTTTATTATTGGGGATAGATGTGAAAAGAGATTCCACATCCAGTCCCACTAAAATCCAATTTTCCTCTATGTGCACATCTTCCAACGCAGCCAAGACACTTTTTGTATCCATCACAAATGAAGGTAAACTCTGCACCATGTCTTTCACCTTCAGATCCACATATTGTGAAATTTTCTCAAGGGGGCCTTTATTGCCCGAAACTATCGGGCGTCCTGGGGGTGACTTTATATTCTTATGTGTTTTTGGTAGGATATAGAAGGTGGGAATACTGTAGTCATCAACCAAAAGGAACTTCATTTCATTCTCTGTTAGGACTCTCTCAAGGTAGCCCCACATGAGTTTAGTATTAATTTTGTCTACCAATAGTTTGAAAGGGTTATCAATAATCCTCTCATATGTCTCTCATATGTCACTTTGTCGCCGGAAAGTAATCTGTGCATGGTCGGGTATGCGTAAGGCAGTCACAGCCACGCATCTAAAGAGGGGTGTTCTGAGGCATAAACTCTGCTTGCTACACGCTATTGCTTGCTGTTGGAGTGCTGCATAAGCTTATACGCTGCTTGGGGACTTCTATACCATCACTTGCATTGTACTGAGCTCAATCAAACGCTACCAAAGGGGGCCCTAAAGATAACTATTTTGTTATGGACATTAGGAGTGCACTCCTTTAGTTCAGGGTTTAGCTCAGCTATGTATACAGCCGATCTTGCTTTTAATGGGAGGGTTACAGGGATTTTTCTTCTGAATGTGCTATAATAATAAAGTGTTTTTTATGAGTAAGAGGCTCTCTAATACCCATATTTTTTGTACGATATTACTTTAGGTGAGACTCTAGAAGGAAATAGGTAGATATTGTATTGTATTGTATACCAAACCTGGGTGGGCAGGGAAAGACAGAACATGAGCTAAACTTGCCGGACAGTGGGAAACGTTGAAAATTGGACCACAGGAAGCTGAAACGTAGACCAGGACCCATCAGGCAGGAAGGCAGGTTGAACAGAAAACTGGAAAACATCTGGCAGGGCAGCAAGCTGGAATGCCTCTTAGTAGGCTTGCAGACAGCAGACAGGGCAGCAGGCTCACAGGTAAACAGGCAGGACATCAGAGAGGACAGCATACTGGAAAACATTAGGAAGAACCAAAGCCTGGATACCATGAGAGAGAACAGCAGACTTGATACCATTAGTGAGAACATCAGACCAGATACCATCAGGGAGGACAACAGACTGGATACCATCAGGGTAAATGGCAAACTGAGCACCAACAGGAGAAACAGCCAGAGCCGAGGCAGAGGCGAGAGAGGCTCCAGCCTCAGGGCGCTGTGTAGGAAGGGGTGCACTCAGCTCAGCTATTATTTCTATATTGTGTTTGAAGCAAAGAGAAATAAGAGAAGTGGATACATGACAATGACTGCAAGCCAGATAACTAGAGATTAAGGTGTTGGGGGGTTGGGGCCCTGGGGTGCCTCTTAGTCTAATAGAAATCAGTGTGTGACGGCTGGGGTGGGAGGGATGGAGGGGCACAGTTTGGTCTCTCAGCCTTGGGTGCTGGTGGACCTTGTCCCAGCTCTGGAAACAGCAGAATGGGTGCCTTTAGGAGGACCAGCAGGCTTGGCACCATGAGCCGGATCAGCAGACTTGGTAGCATCAGGAGGAACATCAAACTTGGTACCAACAGGAGAAATGGCAGGCTTGGTACTATCAGGAGAATTAGCAGACTCAGTGCCATGAGGTGGAACAGCAAGCTTGGTACAATCAGGAGGATTAGTAAACTCAGTACCAACAGATGGAACAGCAATGTTTTGAGTCAGGTGGGCAGCAGCAGAACTCTGTAATGGATGGCTGGGCAGCAGTAGAAGTCTGTAACGGGTGGTGGCAGCAGCAGAAGTCTGGAATGGCTGGGCAGCAGCAGAAGTCTGTAAAATGGGTATCACATTTTTCACTGACCTAAAGAAGCAGGACCAACCTGCAAAACACGCAGTCATAACCTTTTGCAATAAAATACCTTTTAATTTAGTCGATTTACAACTGGCTCATTATTTAGGAGAGGTAGGCCAGCCTCTTCCTCTCCTTTTTAGTGTTTTTAAAGTGTTTTTATATGTTGGGCACCTCCTCCCACCAATTATTACTTCAAATAAGATAGAAATGTATAGTTACATAGTTATTTTGGTTGAAAAAAGACATACGTCCATCGAGTTCAACCAGTACAAAGTACAACTCCAGCCTGCTCCCTCACATATCCCTGTTGATCCAGAGGAAGGCGAAAAATCCCCCACAAGGCATGGTCCAATTAGCCCCAAAAGGGAAAAAATTCCTTCCTGACTCCAGATGGCAATCAGATAAAATTCCTGGATCAACATCATTAGGCATTACCTAGTAATTGTAGCCATGGATGTCTTTCAACGCAAGGAAAGCATCTAAGCCCCCTTTAAATGCAGGTATAGAGTTTGCCATAACGACTTCCTGTGGCAATGCATTCCACATCTTAATCACTCTTACTGTAAAGAACCCTTTCCTAAATAAATGGCTAAAACGTTTTTCCTCCATGCGTAGATCATGTCCTCTAGTCCTTTGAGAAGGCCTAGGGACAAAAAGCTAATCTGCCAAGCTATTATATTGCCCTCTGATGTATTTATACATGTTAATTAGATCTCCTCTAAGGCATCTTTTCTCTAGACTAAATAAACCCAGTTTATCTAACCTTTCTTGGTAAGTGAGACCTTCCATCCCACGTATCAATTTTGTTGCTCGTCTCTGCACCTGCTCTAAAACTGCAATATCTTTTTTGTAATGTGGTGCCCAGAACTGAATTCCATATTCCAGATGTGGCCTTACTAGAGAGTTAAACAGGGGCAATATTATGCTAGCATCTCGAGTTTTAATGTTTTTCACTATAGTCCTTACCTGCTACTGCATAGGAATGCTCAATGAGATGCAAACGTTTTGAATGCAAATGTATGCAGCTTGAAAATGGACCAATCAAATTTCACCTTGGCTGCTACTATATTTTACTGCAGTTGTCTTATGGCTTGTGAGTCTGGTCATGTGATACCACATGGGGCACATTTACTTTGGTGATCTACTTCACGGTGGTGGCTGTGTACTTATGTAATACGCTATTTTGGTTTGACACTGATTCTGTGTTATTGTGACAATTTTTGTTCTAGATGTTAAATTCACCTTGTGTGGGATTACCTTGAGAAATAGGCTCTTTGTAGCCCTGAAACACTGAATTAATAAAAACTGTCTGTTTGCTATATATTTTAGGAGACCCACTTACAGAAAGCAATACCATGGAAAAATTCCCCACTTCCCCTTATATAAATGTATACTACGGTATATTTTTGGGTCTTTTTTAAGGTGCCCATTAATGGTACAATTTTTCATTAAATGCAATCTTTCGTTGCGATTTAAATGATCAGAACTAACCGGAAAGGCAATTATGAATTGTTTACATTTACTGAACGATTCTTTCTTCAAATTCGATCATAAAATTGATTGATTCTGATTGATTTTATCCTATCTAGCAATTGACCAAAGAATTGTTCATAATTGATTGCCTTCATTAAAAGCGCATTTTCTATACAATTCGATAATTCAAATTGCATTACAAGATCGCATTTGGTGAAAAAATTGTACCGTTAATGGGCACCTTAAGAGGATAAAAGATCCTGTTTACATCTCTCTGACTGTTTTTTTTTTTTTTAAATTGAGATCCTTGATGCTTACGATAACTTGAGGCAAGTCTAGAGCCAAGCTCAAGTACAGTGTCCTGCAATGCCCCACATCCTCTGGTAGCCTGGCTCTTTACACTCCCCATTAGAGATGGCCCGAACCTCCGATTTTAGGTTCGAGATAAACTTCAATGGGGAGGCGAACTTTGAAAACTATAAAAATGTATGCTGGCCACAAAAGTGATGGAACAGATGTTTCAAGGGGTCTAACACCTGGAGGGGGGCATGGCGGAGTGGGATACACGCCAAAAGTCCCGGGGAAAAATCTGGATTGGACACAAAGCAGCGTTTTAAGGGCAGAAATCACATTGAATGCTAAATTGCAGGCCTAAAGTGCTTTAAAACATCTTGCGGGTGTATACATGGATCAGGGAGTGTAATTAGAGTACCGCTTCACACTGACACACCAAACTTACTGTGTAACGCACCGCAAACAGCTGTTTGCGTACTGACGGCCGTGCTGGACTGGTGCGCACCGTGGCGAGATTACTCTTCCTCACTCAGTGATGTCAGGTAATGTCTGACTGCCTTATCAACTTTCGATGGTTCTTTCTCTACCATTGTTAAAGCTTACATCTATTTTTTTAAATACTTGTTCTGCTTGCTGTTCAGTACCTGCAACAAGAATCTTTTATGGAGGGCAAGTCTGCCATTGCGAGTGACCACGGGTAATGGCCGGGGAATCCTGGTTCAATGCAGGTCCGGAGTGGGAGCCTAAGAAACGGCTACCACCACCACACATCCAAGGAAAGCAGCAGGCACGCTGTGGGCAAAGGAGCAGGAACGGCTACCACCACACATCCAAGGAAGGCAGCAGGCATGGCATGCACGTCCCGAGGTAATGACCAAAAATAACAATACAGGAGGACTTTCGAGGCCCTGCTGTATATGTGAGATGAATCAACTTTAAATCCTTTAACGAGAATCTTTTATGGAGGGCAAGTCTGCCATCCATTCAAGTGAAAGGTATGCACTAACTGCCAGGTATAATACAATGTGCAGTCAAAGATGCATGGAAAGGTATGCAGAGACTGCAAACAGCTGTTTGTGTAGTGACGGCCGTGCTGGACTGGTGCGCACCATGTTTTGTCCGTTTTATCCATATCGGGGGGATGAAGTGAAAGGTATGCACTGACTTGACTAATACAATGTGCAGTCACACAGGTGCAGTTAACAGGTATGCACGGAGTGGTATATCACACTGCGTGCACTCACGTAGGTAGGTGTGTGCACTGAACACAACAGGTAGGTATATGCAGTGATGGGTATTACAATGTGCACCTGTCACACACATACAGGTAGCGGACAGGCACAGTGACACTACGTGCGCTCACGTAGGTAGGTGGGTGCACTGTGAACAACAGGTAGGTAGGTATATGCAGTAATGGGTATTACAATGTGTACCTGTCACACACACAGGTAGTCACTGAATGTGCTGGGCCTGGCAGCGGCACACACACAGTATGAATTATCAAGGCTGTCTATGCAACACAAGTGTCAGTGGGACACACAGAAAAAAAAAATAGATCACAAGAACAAGATTAGCTCTCAAAAGAGCTGTTGTGGGGTGCTATTTTAGCAATAAGAATCAGCAAGGAGCAAGCTAACAAGCCTACAAGAGCCTAACTAATCTTTCCCTATGAGAGGCAGCAGCAGCTGTCCCTTCACTAATTACTGCAGGCACACGAGTGAGTCCACTGCCTGACGCTGCCTGCCTTTTAAAAGGGGGGGGGGCTCCAGGAGGGAGTGTAGCCTAATTGGCTACAATGTGCCTGCTGACTGTGATGTAGAGGGTCAAAGTTGACCCTCATGATGCACTATGGGGGCGAACCGAACTTCCGGAAAAGTTTGTGGTTCTCCGCGAACGCAAACCACCGGAAGTTCACCGGGAACCGTTTGCCGGCGAACCGTTCGGGCCATCTCTTCTCCCCATCTATGAGAGTCAGCAGCAGCAGCAGCTGTCCCTTCACTAATTACTGCAGGCACACGAGTGAGTCCACTGCCTGACGCTGCCTGCCTTTTAAAAGGGGGGGTGGGGCTCCAGGAGGGAGTGTAGCCTAATTGGCTACAATGTGCCTGCTGACTGTGATGTAGAGGGTCAAAGTTGACCCTCATGATGCACTATGGGGGCGAACCGAACTTCCGGAAAAGTTTGTGGTTCTCCGCGAACGCAAACCACCGGAAGTTCACCGGGAACCGTTTGCCGGCGAACCGTTCGGGCCATCTCTTCTCCCCATCTATACTATTTAGCTTCACAGCTAGGACAGCTTTAGCACTGGTTCATACCAATTCCCTACAGTCTCCAGAACTGCTGTGACTGATCCTAAAACCTGCCATTCACCCTGTTGAAGGGGACTTTGACTAGTACCGCATCGGGTAATACTATACTGCGCTAGGCCTCCAGAATATGGCGCTCTGCTCTTAAAGCGGAGCTGAAAATAATTTTAAAACAAACAGTTTCACTTACCTGGGGCTTTTGCAAGCCCCCAGTAGCCATCCTGTCCCACGCTGGTCCTCCACGATCCTCAGTTCACTGCCGCCGTTCCGTTTTTGATTCCTCGGCTTGTAAGTCGAGGCGGGCCACAGCGCCTGCATAGCCCTGCCAAGCGTATCCTTTTTACATGTTCCCGTCTGCAATGGCGATATTGCGGACTGGAACGCAAAGAAGGATACACATGGCCAGAGCTGTGCAGGCGCAATGGCCTGGCGACAAAATCGAAAGTAGCTTGCAGCAGGAGAACGGAGGATCATGGAGGACTGGCATGGGACAGGACGGCTGCTGGGGGCTTGCAGAAGCCCCAAGTAAGTGAAACTGTTTGTTTTACAACTATCTTTAGTTCCACTTTAAACTGATCCCTACTACTTCTTGGGAATACCATACTCCCCTTTATAAAAACCCATTACTACCTGAATTATGTTCCTCCCTGTAAGGCACCAATTTAAGTACTATCAATTGCAACAGGCTCTAAAAGCACAATTTCCTGAGGGATCACCACTCTCTACTCTCTGCTCATGGAAGCCATAAACGATGACCTATCCAGGCACCATATTGGTACAATCTACTTACTTCCCTTGGAGCACCAGTCTGCACCTGTGTTTGAAAGCTCATTGTCCAGGTGGATGCAATTAGGTGTTGAGTTGGATGATGAGGAGTGCTTGCTAACCCCCAGCTGGTATCACCCTGCCTCAGAGACAGGCTCACCCAGGTTACTCTGTCACATGTTGCCAAGTTCTCCACCATAGCATCTAACGCATGTCCTATATGCTCTCAATCTAATTCCTCCCTCTTGCATCTTATATGGCAGTGCCCCCATCATAGACTTCTGGAAGCAGGTCATAGACTTCCTCCATGACTTGATGGTCTCCCCATTTTTTTGGGATATAAAAATGTGCCTGCTAAACCTCACTGAAGAAAACTTGCCCAAATTGACAAGGTTTTCTTGCTGGAAACATTGTTTGCTGCCAAACAGTGCATCACTTTCTGTTGGTTGTCCCCTGTTCTCCCTACCCTTGTGGTATGGGAGACCATAGTTAAAAATAACTTCCCATTTAAGAAGCTTGTGTATGCACATAGAAACTGTTCTAATAAATTTAATAACGATGTATAAATAATATGCATGTATAGAATTAACCTCTCTCTCTCTCTCCTCCATCCTCTTATATCATGCAGTAGGGAATTGCAGATTTTCAAAACAGCTTATATACCATAGCTGGGATTTGAACCCAGGACACAGTGTGTAGTAGGTATCTGTCTTAACCTCTAGACCATGACCCACACTACATGCTAAAGCTGGCCTAGCATAAACCATACTACCATTATGATCAATTCGATAGAAAAAGTAGCACAATTAGGGATTTGTACTTTTTGAAAAGCATGCTTATATACCATAGCTGGGATTTGAACCCAGGACGCAGTGTGTAGGAGGTATCTGTCTTAACCTCTAGACCATGACCCACACTACATGCTAAAGCTGGCCTAGCATAAACCATACTACCATTATGATCAATTCGATAGAAAAAGTAGCATGATTAAGGATTTGTACTTTTTGAAAAGCATGCTTATATACCATAGCTGGGATTTGAACCCAGGACACAGTGTGTAGTAGGTATCTGTCTTAACCTCTAGACCATGACCCACACTACATGCTAAAGCTGGCCTAGCATAAACCAAACTACCATTATGATCAATTCGATAGAAAAAGTAGCATGATTAAGGATTTGTACTTTTTGAAAAGCATGCTTATATACCAGGCTGAGGCAGAGGCTGGAGAGGCTGCAGCCTCAGGGCGCAGTGTAGGAGGGGGTGCACAATTCATTCAACTGTCATTCCCAATTGTGTTTGAAGCAGAAAGAAATAAGAAAAGGTGATACATGGCAGCGACTGCAAGCCAGATAAGTAGAGATTAAGGTGTTGGGGGGGTTGGGGGCCCTGGGGCACCTCTTAGTGTAATAGCAATCAGTGTGTGACAGCTGGGGTGGGAGGGATGGGGGGCGCACTTTGCTGTCTCAGCCTTGGGTGCTGAAGGACCTTGTCCCACCTCTGACCACACTACATGCTAAAGCCTGGCCCTGAGTGTGGTTGATGGTCTAGTGGGTAAGACAGATACCTACTACCATTCAGTGTGGTTCATGGTCTAGAGGTTAAGACAGATACCTACTACACACTGCATCCTGGGTTCAAATCCCAGCTATGGTATATAAGCATGCTTTTCAAAAAGTACAAATCCTTAATCATGCTACTTTTTCTATCGAATTGATCATAATGGTAGTATGGTTTATGCTAGGCCAGCTTTAGCATGTAGTGTGGGTCATGGTCTAGAGGTTAAGACAGATACCTACTACACACTGCGTCCTGGGTTCAAATCCCAGCTATGGTATATAAGCATGCTTTTCAAAAAGTACAAGTCTTTAATCATGCTACTTTTTCTATCGAATTGATCATAATGGTAGTATGGTTTATGCTACGCCAGCTTTAGCATGTAGTGTGGGTCATGGTCTAGAGGTTAAGACAGATACCTACTACACACTGCGTCCTGGGTTCAAATCCCAGCTATGGTATATAAGCATGCTTTTCAAAAAGTACAAATCCTTAATCATGCTACTTTTTCTATCGAATTGATCATAATGGTAGTATGGTTTATGCTAGGCCAGCTTTAGCATGTAGTGTGGGTCATGGTCTAGAGGTTAAGACAGATACCTACTACACACTGCGTCCTGGGTTCAAATCCCAGCTATGGTATATAAGCATGCTTTTCAAAAAGTACAAATCCTTAATCATGCTACTTTTTCTATCGAATTGATCATAATGGTAGTATGGTTTATGCTAGGCCAGCTTTAGCATGTAGTGTGGGTCATGGTCTAGAGGTTAAGACAGCTACCTACTACACACTGCGTCCTGGGTTCAAATCCCAGCTATGGTATATAAGCATGCTTTTCAAAAAGTACAAGTCCTTAATCATGCTACTTTTTCTATCGAATTGATCATAATGGTAGTTTGGTTTATGCTAGGCCAGCTTTAGCATGTAGTGTGGGTCATGGTCTAGAGGTTAAGACAGCTACCTACTACACACTGTGTCCTGGGTTCAAATCCCAGCTATGGTATATAAGCATGCTTTTCAAAAAGTACAAGTCCTTAATCATGCTACTTTTTCTATCGAATTGATCATAATGGTAGTTTGGTTTATGCTAGGCCAGCTTTAGCATGTAGTGTGGGTCATGGTCTAGAGGTTAAGACAGATACCTACTACACACTGTGTCCTGGGTTCAATTCCCAGCTATGGTATATAAGCATGCTTTTCACAAAGTACAAATCCTTAATCATGCTACTTTTTCTATCGAATTGATCATAATGGTAGTATGGTTTATGCTAGGCCAGCTTTAGCATGTAGTGTGGGCCATGGTCTAGAGGTTAAGACAGATACCTACTACACACTGCGTCCTGGGTTCAAATCCCAGCTATGGTATATAAGCTGTTTTGAAAATCTGCAATTCCCTACTGCATGATATAAGATGATGGATGGATGGATGGAGGAGGAAGAGAGAGAGAGGAATTCCGTTTCGACTATCGGAATTAACCTAATTCCGGCCGGAATCACGGAATTCATAATTCCGTGGAATTTTCCGAGCATCCCTAATGTCCTGTTGTGACATTCAGTGTTTAATGTTATTGTAATCCTGCCTAGCATATCTGTGAATAAGTCATATAACATGTAATATTGGTACTTTTTCTTAACCACTTCAGGATTTAGGCTTGGTTCACATTAGGCTCTAAATAGCTTACGTTCCGCTCTGAAGAGCGGAACACAGCAGCGGAAGCAATGCTTTCCCAATGGGATAGTTCACATTGCCACGTTCTGCTCAGTTCCACTCCCTACGTTCCTCTCGTTGGAGCGGACATTTCCGACCTGCACGATCCTTCCGCTCCCCTCCGCTTCACGGAGCGGAACACAGCGCAGGAGCGGATGCGTGCCAATGTGAACCCGGCCTTAGTGTTTCTTCACCTTATGCATCTGAGCAATTTTCACCTCCCATTCATTCGCCAATAACTTTATCACGAATTAGGACAATTAAATAATCTATATCTTGTTTTTTCCGCCACCAATCAGGCTTTCTTTGGGTGGTACATTTTGCTAAAAAATATTTTATTTTATTCTAAATGCAGTTTAAAGGGAATATTAAGAGAAAAATTGAAAAAATTCATGATTTGTCAGTTTTCGTCCGTTATAGCTTTAAAATAATAAATGCTACCATAATTAAAACCCATGTATTTTATTTGCCAATTTGTCCCAGTTATTACACCATTTAAATTATGTCCCTATCACATTGTATGGCGCCAATATTTTATTTGGAAATAAAGGTGCATTTTTTCAGTTTTGCATCCATCACTATTTACAAGCTTATAACTAAAAAAAATATTAGTAATATACTCTCTTGACATGCATATTATAAAAGTTCAGACCCTTAGGTAACTATTTATGTTTCTTTTTTTATTGTAATTTTTTTCTAATTAAAAATTTTATTTAAATATTTTTGGGTGTGTGGGAGGTAAACAGTTAATTTTAACCCTCCTGGTGGTCAATTAAAACCACCAGGGGGCAGCGCAGCACTATTTTTTATTTTTTTTAATCATGTAGCTAGCCGAGCGCTAGCTACATGACAGCCGCTGTGCAGCGGCATCCTCCCACCCTCTTCGATCGCCTCCGGCGATCAAGCCCGTCCGGAAATTCTGTTCTGAACAGGATTTCCATTAGGGCTTCCCTCGTCGCCATGGCGAGGGGCGGTATGATGTCACTGACGTATTGACGTCAAAGGGAGTCCCGACCCACCCCTCAGTGCTGCCTGGCACTGATTGGCCAGGCAGCGCATGGGGTCTGGGGGGGGCGGTGCGGCGAACGACGGCGTATCGGCGCGGCGATCAGGCAGTACACGCAGCTAGCAAAGTGCTAGCTGTGTGTACGAAACAAAAATTATGCAAATCGGCCCAGCAGGGCCTGAGAAATCCTCCTGCGCGGCATAGCCCGAGCTCAGCGCGGGCTTACCGCCAGGAAGATTAAATGTAAGAATGTCTATTCATTTTAATAAAAATGTATGTAGATGTAGTTTTACTATTTGGCCACAAGATGGCCACAGTCCAGGGGCGGACTGACCATTCGGGCACTCGGGCACGGACCAAGGGCCCGTGGTTAGGGGGGGCCCGCCAGAGCACCATGAGCAGGAATGGAGGCAGCCAGTAAAGGGAAGCGGTATGTACAGCGGCGGAGAAGGGGGGACGTTCCCCCCCAACTTCCCTCACCTTGGGGCCCCCCTTCCTGGCTCTCCCCTCCGGTAACTCGGCAGCTAACAGCCGGGTGGGGACTTACCGCCGTTCCTTCAGCCGCAAGGGACGCTCTGCTCTGTGCGCGGCTAGTCTGGTCTTCAGTAGACCAGACTAGCCGCGCACAGAGTAGAGCTCCCTCCGGCTGCTGGAAGAACGGCGGTAATTCTCTGACCGCTGTTAGCCGCCGAGTTACCGGAGGGGAGAGCCAAGAAGGGCCCAAAGGTGAGGGAAACTTCCCACCTTCCCCATGTTCTGCACACCGCCCCCTCTCACTGCGCTTCTCCCCTCCAGGGGGACACCTATAGACCTATATACATACTGGGGACACCTAAAGACCTTTGCTGCATATACTGGGGACACCTATACACATTGCTACATATACTGGGAATACCTATACACCTGGCTACATATACTGGTAACACCTATAGACCTGGCTTTACTGGGGACATCTATAGACCTGGCTACATATACTGGGAATACCTATACACCTGGCTATACTGGGGACAACTATACACCTGGCTACATATATTACACATTAGCATTGCACTATAATCCATGTGTAGCTTCCTCCTCAGTATTTAATTTTGATAGAGGGGGACCTCAGATTGCACCATAAGTCCCCATAGTGCACAGAGGTGGGGATGAGCCCCTTGTCCATGATGATATGGCAATATTACCTCCTATCACCCTCCAATTCCCTCATCTTCCTGCCTCATTCACTCTCCTTGGGAAGGGGAGGTGATCTCACAGCAGAGTAGTAAAAACGCTCAGAAAACAATCAGACCGTCTGCTTTCTTGCAGCTAATATAATAACACATTTACAATTATTAATTGCCTGGGAATTTGAATTATTTTTTTTCAGCTGTGACAGTTTCTGGAAAGAATATCAATATTAGAATATTACATAGACAGCCTTATTTGCACACTGTGCCTTGTTAACCTCTTGCCAACCACGTCACGCCGATGGGCGTGGCCGCGGCGGCAGCCTCAGGACCGCCTAACGCCGATTGGCGTAAAGTCTTGGGGCCAGCTAATGCAGGAGATCGCATCTCCTGCTTGGGGGGTGGAGCTCAACCCCGCCTTCAGTCTCCGAGCGGCTATTGCCGCTCGGGAGACTGTTAGACGGCTTGATCACCGTCTTTTTACATGTACAGCGCTGCGATCGCCAGCAGCGCTGTACTGAGGACAGCCGTGTCACACGGCTGTCCCCCTGGGGGACAAGAGAGCGATCGGCTCTCATAGGCAGAAGCCTATGACAGCCGATCACCGTAATTGGCTGGCTGTGGGGAGGGAGGGAGGGAGGGAAGTTATTTAAAGAAACAGTGTTTTTTTTAATTAAAAACACTAACAATAATATTTATTAAAAAAAATAAACATGGGGGAGCAATCAGACTCCACCCACCAACAGAGAGCTCTGTTGGTGGGGAGAAAAGGGGGGGGGGAATCACTTGTGTGCTGTGTTGTGCGGCCCTGCAGCTTGGCCTTAAAGTTGCAGTGGCCTATTTTACTAAAAATGGCCTGGTCACTAGGGGGGTTTAGCACTGCGGTCCTCAAGAGGTTAATTATAGCACCCTAATGATACAGAACCCAAACACAATATATTAATATTTCATTGATCCACCTCCAGCTTTCTGCAAAGTCTTGGTATGGTCGGGCATGAAACCAATGAGTTACGTGATGTTGGACTGGGTACTTTTGGCCCACTCCTAATGCAAATATTGTTCACCACAGGAAGCTGGTTTCCGCGGATGCCTTTGTATGGCACGATTGAAACTAGCCCAGATATGTACTATAGGATTTATGTCAGGCGACTTACTGACCCATGGCAGCTTCTAAACAGGGCTGGGCAGAGGCAGGAGAGGCTGCAGCCTCAGGGCGCAGTGTAGGAGGGGCGCACAACTCACTCAGCTATCATTCCCCTATTGTGTTTGAAGCAGAGAGAAATAAGAAAAGGGGGTAAATGGCAAGAACTGCAAGCCAGATAACTAGAGATTAAATGGTTGGAGGGGTTGGGGGCCCTAGGGCTCCTCTTAGACTAATAGCAATCAGTGTGTGATGGCTGGGGTGAGAAGGCTGGAGGGGCGCACTTTGATGCCTCGGCTTTGGGTGCTGGAGGACCTTATCCTGTCTCTGCTTCTAAATGTGATTTTTCACCTGCCAGGCCTGGGTGTATTTAGCACAATTGCACGGAGCTTAATCTTCCATAAACAGAGTGGATGTTTAAAAAAGTAACCCAGTAGAAAATATTGGCAGCAGACCCAACATGGCAACATATCTTGCAATGACAGTAGAATGTGTGGGCACCATCAACTCTGATCGCCCCATGATCCAAATGGCAATCCAGACCATCAGGGAAAATCTATCATGTTTGACCATGGGTTGTCAGCAGTTCAGATGGAATCCTTGACTGGGCTGTCTCCACTCCCAGGTGTCCACTGCAAGAAAACTAGGCAAATGTGGACATATCCGCAAAATTGACAAAAGTTCACATCCTGCACCTCCATCTTTGTGGCCCTCTGTTTCCTTTTTAAATTGCTGGCTTTGGTGAGCAGAGTTTATGTCTTGCAGCTCTCCCATGATAGTTGAGTTAATGCAGATATCGGACAGCTGTGCTTTGGTTCACTTGCAGGTTTCCTGCCATGTCTGCTGCCATGCAATGGGTCTGTCATTCCATGAACCATTTGCCAGCCCTCAACTCTTGTTCTGTTGTGCTAGATCGATCTGGCCATGGATAAACAGCTTCCTTGTGTTCCCTTCTAAGATGGAGAATCACCTAAATGATGGCAGACTATGGAATCTGAAGGGCACAGGCTATTTCCCTTTAGCTGGCACCTCATTCATGTTGTCCAACAACCCAGCCATTCTTTTTGGAAATCACTCAATCCCATGGCACCTTTGGTTTGATGCATCCTTCGTTCTTGCAAATCTATTTTACTAAGTACACCTAGAAAGGGAGATACATTTGTCATGCCAAACACCACTTTTCATCACATTGCATAGTGTGTTTATTTATAAGATGTGTATATCCCTCCCTACACAGACCTTCATAATTTAATATTTTTGAGAGTGTAACCATAAATTATAATTAAAAAAAAACATTGCAGCCTGTTTTCCAAGCTGCTGAGATATTGTATAATCTGGATCCCCACCTGTTTGATATTTGGATTTCAATGCTTTTCTGCATAGAAACAGGTGCAATAATGAGCCTTAATGGATTATACACAAACCTGACGCGTGAGTGTTGCTTTTTTAGCTGGGCTCCTAATATCTCGAAGTAATGGTGTACATTTTATTCTGAAGTACAATTTGTTCAAGGAGATGCAGCCGAAGCACTAAAAATGTATTAAATCACACATTAGAAGCATCTTAATTAGCAACATTAAGTATCCTCCACTGCTGAATTTCAATGGGAAGCAATGAGCACGGAAATAAATATATTGCTGTCAGAGCTTCAGCACTAATTCCAAATACGTCTCTTAATTACTTAAATGAAAGCATGAATAACTCATTAATTATTGGGAAATAAGATGCGACAGTTTGTCACGTAGTCTTTTATATAAACAGCAAGACCCTTCTAGATGAGGTGAAAATGCAATCCTTAGTACAATACACTTTACCTATACACCAGATACATGCTCTGTTACAGGCGTTCTTGCTTTACACATGTTTAAATTATATGAGTTGGAAATGACATTAGTCATTTTCTTTTATCCAAACAAGCGCTTAATAATGACTGGAGAACAGTGTACAGTATTTGCTGCAGTGTGGGAAGATGTGATGATCCACCATGTAAATATATTCAGAAATATTCGCTAATCTATAGGGATTCATAAAGCTCTGCAATTCTACAGGGATTTCTTAAGATTTTATATATAGAGATTCACACAGATTTGTTACTCTGCAGTGATTGACTTAAGAGGAACTGTTGTGCGCGATTCTCCTGACAACCACCGATTTTTTGAGTGATTATTTCCGTGATCTCATGACGTGGGTACAAGTGCACAAATAGGCAAACAAAGCTTCGCGACACACTGCGATAATGACTGCCACGGGGGATCAGGTCTGCAATATCCTCAATGACTGCCGCGATAGTTTGAACTCTCATTCACGCCCGCCGTATGCCCTCGCGTGATGCCATGTTTTCCCGCAGGCAGGAGGATGGATCAGAAAACATTCGTCATCGGATCACTTTGCTGTGATCCGTCCTCCTGCCTCTTCAGTTGAGTATCCACCTTAAAGTGTACATCAGATGATGAATACTTACCGTTTTATACAATGAACAGAGGCGCCAAAAGTATAAGATTAGATTAAATGAGATTAAAAACCAACTTAAATGGCAAAAATCTTACCGTTTTATACATACCTGGAGATTCCTCCAGCCCCGTGCTCACAGATCGCTCCCACGCTGCCGGCCTCCGCTGCCTGCAGCTCCGGTATCTGGTCCTGTTGCTTCGGCCAGTCGCAGCCAGCCTGGGCAAGAGGAAGTGCGCTCTTTATGTATCTCTCCAGCGGCCACTGGAGAGTTACGTAGAGAGCGCACTTCACTTGCGCAGACTGGTCGAAGTAACGGGACCCGATACCGGAGCTGCAGGCATCGGAGGATGGCAGTGTGAGAACGATCCATGTGCATGGAGCTGGAGGAAGCTCCAGGTATGTATAAAACAGTAAGTATTCATCATCTCTGGTTTTCTTTAAGGTGGAAACAACATAAACACCAGTGTGAAGCTGATGGCAGGTTTGTCAGTGGAAACCCAGTTCTCAGAGGGGAAAAAATCCTGAAGCCAATGGAAATCCGGCTCGAAAAGGTGAAATCCCTCCCACTCAGTGATGTTTATCCTACATCGATTAATATACAGCCTTGGATGTACTGGCTGGTGGGTAATGACATCATGCAGGGACGTTGCTAGGAGCCTGGGAGATCAAGGGCACCAAGGGAGAATGAATGTGCGGCAAAAAAATAGGCGAGGTCAAATGGGCATGAATCTAGCAGTGGTATAACCTAAATATCATAAATACGCATTTCACATAAATAGACGGAGTTCCCTTACCTGGCTTCTGTCTTATCCTCGGCTGGCCTGGGAGCTGTGCTCGGCTGCCAGTTATGCTGTGCTGGATTTGCATATGATGATATTATGCTGGCCTGGATGGTGGTGATGATGAGGCCTGGCTGGCGGTTATGCTGCAGTGATGCTTGCCTGGCGTTGGTGCTGGACTTAGGGCCGGCTGCCATGCTGTGCGGGGATCCATGCGTGCCAACCAGCAGCAGGACCAAATATGTACATTTTACCGCCAAAGGCCCACTATCACCAGTCGCCCCATGACAACAACAGGTTAGGATCAAGTTATCGGACATGAGATAGGGGCAAGGTTAGGGATACCGATAGATCAGGGTTAGGCATTTACAAAAAAAGGAATTAGAGCTAGGTAAAAGAAACATAAAGGCTAAAAAAGATTAACGGCTAGGCTCTTAGGCAATTTAGGGTAAGGCTAGGAATTTGAGAACAGAATTTTGGTAAATGGGATAAAATGAAGTAGGGTTACTGATCACAAGATTAGTATGATTAAATTGACTAGTCAGTGACATGAATATACTCTGTAAAGTGCTGCAGAAGATATCAGTGCTATATAAATACATAATAGTAATATGGTAAGACATTAGACTACGACTATGGTAGGATTAGAATGTGAGCTCCTCTGAGGACAGTCAGTGACATGACTATGTACTCTGTAAAGTGCTGCAGAGGATGTCAGTGCTATATAAATACATAATAATAATATGGTAAGACATTAGACTACGACTATGGTAGGATTAGATTGTGAGCACCTCTGACGACGTTCAATGACATGAATAGAGATGTCGCGAACCTCCGAATTTCGGTTCGTGAACCCTGTTCGCGAACCTCCGCGAAAGGTTCGATTCGCGAAAAAGTTCGCGAACCGCAATAGACTTCAATGGGGAGGCGAACTTTGAAAATTTTAAAAAATTCTACTGGCTAGAAAAATGATAGAAAACATGTTTCAAGACCTCTAATACCTGGAGGCACACCTGATTGAGTGAAATACACATCACTGCTGGAGGACCCACCCTCCCTCCTCCAAGCAAGGTCCTTTATACCATTTGACTCAGTTGTCTGCCTACACTAATTAGTTATGGGACAGCTGCTACACACTCTGCTAGGGAGATTTTAATTAGCCTCTTGTGGGTCACCTCCCTCCTCCCCTTCTACCGGAGGGAGGAGGGTCTCTTCTGCCAGGGAATTATACTATTTTAAAAACCAGTATACATCATACCATGGCTGGGAATCGAACCCAGCTCTCACTGTGTGGTGGCCAAGCCACCCTAACCACTGTACCACTACACAGTAGTAAGTGAAGCTGGCCTAAAATTTACGATTTATGCTCAATGCAATAGAAACATGTTGCTTACAGGGAACCTTAACTGAGAGTGATATGGATGTTTCCTGTAAACAATACCAGTTGCCTGGCAGTCCAGCTGATCTTTGTGACTGCAATAGTGGCTGAATCACACCCTGAAACAAGCATGCAGCTAATCCAGTCTGACTTCAGTCAGAGCACCTGATCTGCATGCTTGTTCAGGGGCTGTGGCTAAAAGTATTAGAGACACAGGATCAGCAGGCGATCCAGGCAAACTGGTATTATTTTAAAAGGAAAAATCCATATCCTTCTCCGTTTAGGTTCCCTTTAAGGATTTGTAGCATAAAAGCCAACTCACATTGGCTAGGATTTGAACCTGGGTCTCACTGTGTGGTGGGCATGCACCCTAACCACTGTACCAACTGAAGCTGGCCTAAAAATTACCATTTATGCTCAATGCAATAGAAAAAGGTTGCTTACAGGGAACCTTAACTGAGAGTGATATGGATGTTTTCTGTAAACAATACCAGTTGCCTGGCAGTCCAGCTGATCTTTGTGACTGCAATAGTGGCTGAATCACACCCTGAAACAAGCATGCAGCTAATCCAGTCTGACTTCAGTCAGAGCACCTGATCTGCATGCTTGTTCAGGGGCTGTGGCTAAAAGTATTAGAGACACAGGATCAGCAGGCGATTCAGGCAACTGGTATTATTTTAAAAGGAAAAATCCATATCCTTCTCCGTTTAGGTTCCCTTTAAGGATTTGTAGCATAAAAGCCAACTCACATTGGTTGGGATTTGAACCTGGGTCTCGCTGTGTGGTGGGCATGCACCCTAACCACTGTACCAACTGAAGCTGGCCTAGAAATTACCATTTATGCTCAATACAAGAGAAAAAGTAGACAAGACAAATAACATTTATATCACACTTTTCTCCTGGCGGACTCAAAGCACCAGAGCTGCAGCCACTAGGGCATGCTCTATAGGCAGTAGCAGTGTTAGGAAGACTTGCCCCCCCCCCCCTCCCCGAAAAAAAAAACAAAACAGAAAATTATTCTCTTCATTGCCCTTTTCAGGTTCAGGGATCTAATCCCAACCACTCAGTTACCTATCTTCCCCTTCAGGAGACTTTCCTGGTGACTGTAAGAGATCTTCTGTGACTTCAAGGTTCCTCTCTCTGGGGTATATTCTATGTACATATAGGGGCTTATTTACAAATGAATACAATTTACAATTCTGCTTGAATACAATGTTATAATCTATCATACACACTATACAAGTTTTGGTAAAGTTTGTCTGAATTTTTCCACACATCCAATCTCAAAGAATCAAGAAAAACAGGATATTTGATCAGATTTTTCAATACCAGGGAAGGGAGGGCCTTGCCAAAAGTTTATAATCTAAGGAGGTGGATGAAATTATACAAAAAATGGTATTATGAGTTGGCACCTTTAGTGATATAACTAGATACTAGTCTGCAAAGTGCTGTGCGATGATGGAGCAGAATGTTCTGTTGACACAGATAGGCACCCAGTATAACAGGTTAGAACTCTTTACTGAAGAAAAACATGCAGAGATAAATCATACACCATCATCTGGAAATGCAGCTTACTTAGAACAGAGAGGAACATCAAAGGAATACAGGAAATCACAATACCATAGTGATCACCACCACATTTTACAGACAGTGACATCTTGTGGTTGCTTTACTATACTGCAGTTTAACTAATAATGTTGTTACTACCAACATGGAAGAGGTTAGCAGTATATAAATGCATCATAATATAAAGATAACAACCAAGTTACAGATGCATCATTAGTCCCCCTATAGCTCATCCTTTATCTCACACAAAATACTATTCAGAGCCATTTCTTACTACCTGCATTATACTGTCTTTTCTTTGAAGATCTATTGTAGCATTCATTCTCATATGGAACCAAACTCTTGAAGAAGTTTCATAGATTCACGTTACATGTCACAAGTCATTGTGCTGTGCATGTGTCACTATTCAAGCTGCCAGTCCTTTCTAAAAATATGTATGGATGTGTATTACGATGTCAATAGCATGAAATATAACATTATGCATATTGTCAGGCAGCCAGGGTGTCGTCTGCCTGGTGCCCTAAGAGAGAAGCATTTACATGGCAGGAGAACATAGCAGCATTTTTGTGTCTCTAGGCCACTTTCCTGCTCTGTGCTTGCTGACAAGGTTGGGTCAGACTGCCAAGCAACCTGTCATATAGATTGTGCTCCGCGTGTCCCCCATCACCTCACATCAGATTCACTAGAAGGGGAGAGAGAGGAAATAAGATACTGAACACAGAATTTGTGCCACTGAGTCTAACACCAGGAACTGCATGTTCATTTATTACCTGACTGTCTAATATTTACTTATTTATAGAGAGACAAACTAATGTATACTATTTGTATGATGTTTGTTTCATATTATTAGCTTTACCTCTGCTTTGTTTTACATAATATGTTCCACTGGACAAACAGATCTAGTTTTATGGCACCAATATAAAAATTCAACTGTGTTGGAGACAGGAAAACACTCAATAAAGAGTGGATCCCCACACCCTTCTTCTTAATATGATAACAATTAAACAAGCTCAATAACTAATCTTTGTGGCTTTTAAGGGAACTTACTGTATAAATGGATGATTTTCATGTCTTGATGTCGAATGAAAAACACAGTGAACAAGGCAAACACAATAATACAAAGCAACAGCATAGAGCAATCATCTCTATATATAGTATCTCTACTACATATCCCATGTAATCTGGGAATACCAATCCTCCAATTGTCCACATAAAGCTAGGAGACTGTGGGAATATGTTGAAATGTGCATTTAGCAACAGCAGCTTATTATGTGTAAGGGCCGGTTCACACTTGTTTTAAAAACATATCCGTGGCTCCGTTTTGAGGCCTGGATCAAAACCGAATAACAATGTTAAAAATAGCGGCAGTCTTCACCTTGTTCAAAAACAGATCTGCGGGCAATCCATGCTGAAAAACTGAACGCAGGGTCCGGATTTGCAGGGTTTCATGGATCCTGATTGCTCCCAGATACACGGAGGGGTAGTGAAGGGCAGTGCAAAAACGGATCTCCTTCTACACAGGCTAATCTTACACACAGAATGGAGATCCACATTGCCTACTGCCTGGTAGAGGTGGGCCGATCGGTTCGCCGGCGAACTTCGGGTGGTTCGCCTTCGCATAGAGCCCCATAATGCTCTATGAGGGTCAACTTTGACCCTCTGCATCACAGTCAGCAGGCGCATTGTAGCCAATCAGGCTACGCTAAGCCCTGGAGCCCCACCCCCCCTTATATAAGGCAGGCTCCGGTGGCCATTAGCCTCACTCGTGTGCCTGCTAGAGACAGAATAGGGACAGCTGCTGCAGACTTGTTCTCCTAGGGACAGATTAGTCAGGCTCTTGCCTTCTTAGCTTGCTTAGCTGAATCTTATTGCTACAATAGCACCCCAGAAACGCTCTTTTCAGAGCTCATCCTGCTGTGATCAATTTTTTTTTCTGTGTTTGAAACTGACACTTGTGTTGTTTAGACAGCATTGCTAATTCATACTGTGTGTCCCACTGCCAGCAGCAGCAGCAGCAGCAGCACACTCAGTGACTACTACCTGTGTGTGTGATACACTTGTGTTGTTTAGACAGCATTGCTAATTCATACTGTGTGTCCCAGTGCCAGCAGCAGCAGCACATTCAGTGACTACTACCTGTGTGTGTGATACACTTGTGTTGTTTAGACAGCATTGCTAATTCATACTGTGTGTCCCACTGGCACTGCCAGCAGCAGCAGCACATTCAGTGACTACTACCTGTGTGTGTGATACACTTGTGTTGCTTAGACAGCATTGCTAATTCATAATGTGTGTGTACCACTGCCAGCAGCCCACCAGGATTCAGCAGCACATTCAGTGACACCTGTGTGTGTGACAGGGAGCTGCACATTGTACTACCTACCCAGTACTGCATTTACCTACTACTAGTACCTGTTGTGTTTAGTTAACCCACCTCATCACTGCATACACCTACGTTTGTGTTGAGTGAATCCACCTCGCTGCACATAACTACCTTTTGTGTTGAGTGAACTTGCGTCACTGCATATCTACCTTTTCTGTAGAGTGAACTCACCTCACTGCACATAACTACCTTTGGGTTGAATGAACTCAGCTGACTGCATCTAACTACCTTTTGTGTTCAGTGAACTCACCTCACTGCATATATAACTACCTTTGGGTTGAGTGAACTCACCTCACTGCACATAGCTACCTTTTGTGTTCAGTGAACTCACCTCACTGCATATATAACTACCTTTGGGTTGAGTGAACTCAGCTGACTGCATATAGCTACCCGCGGTGACAATGGCAGACTTGCCCTCCATAACGGATTCCCGTTAAAGGATTTAAAGTTGATTCATTACAATTAGGGCCTCAAAGTCCTGTACTGCATGCCTGCCTGCTGCCCTCCTTGGATGTGCAGTGGTAGCCGTTGCTCAGGCTCCACACCGGATTCCATCCCTCATTCCCCGGCCTTTACCCGGGGTCACAATGCCCGCCTCCATATGATTCTCGTGAAAGGAATGTGGTGTCATCTTTGCCCGCCATAACTGGTTCTCGTTAAAGGATTTAAAGTACATTCATTTCAAATACACAGCAGGGCCTCGAAAGTCCTCCTCCTGTATTGTTATTTTTGGTCACTACCTCGGGGCGGGCGTGCATGCCTGCCTGCTGCCCTCCTTGGATGTGTAGCGTTGCTCAGGCTCCACACCGGATTCCATCCCTCATTCCCCGGCCTTTACCCGGGGTCACAATGTCAGACTTGCCCGCCTCCATAGGATTCTCATTGTAGCGGTACTGAACAAGTACACAGCAAGTAGAAAATGTAATTTAAAAACAAAACGTAAGCTTTTTAACAGTGCCATGGAAAGTTGAACTTGAGAAGGAAGTCATACATTACCTGACATCACTGAGTGAGGAAGAGCAATCTCGCCATGTTGCGCAGTAGTCCAGCACAGCCGTCATAACACACAACAAACAGCTATTTGCGGTGCGTTACACAGTGAGTTTGGTGTGTCAGTGTGAAGCAGTACTCTAATTACACTCCCTGATTGATGTATACACATGCAAGATGTTTTAAAGCACGTTAGGCCTGCAATTTAGCATTCAATGTGATTTCTGCCCTTAAAACGCTGCTTTGCGTCACATCTCAGGGACTTTTGGCATGTATCCCACTCCGCTATGCCCCCCTCCAGGTGTTAGACCCCTTGAAACATTTTTTCCATCACTTTTGTGGCCAGCATAATTTTTTCTATTTTTCAAAGTTCGCCTCCCCATTGAAGTCTATTGCGGTTTGCGAACTTTTCCGCGAACCGAACCTTCCGCGGAAGTTCGCGAACCCGGTTCGCGAACCTAAAATCAGAGGTGCGGCCCATCTCTACTGCCTGCTCCTTCACTAGAGATGGCCTGAACAGTTCGCCGGCAAACGGTTCCCGGTGAACTTCCGGGGTTCACGATCGAGGAGAACCGCAAACTTTTCTGGAAGTTCGATTCACCCCCATAGTGCATCATTAGGGTCAACTTTGACCCTCTACATCACAGCCAGAAGGCACATTGTAGCCAATCAGGCTACACTCCCTCCTGGAGCCCCACCCCCCTTGTAAAAGGCAGGCAGCGTCAGGCAGTTCAATCACTCGTGTGCCTGCAGTAATTAGAGAAGGGATAGCTGCTGCTGCTGCAGAGAGAGCTATAGGGAAAGCTTAGTTAGGCTCTTGTAGGCTTGCTCCTTGCTGATTCTTATTGCTAACAAAGCACCCCTCAACAGCTCTTTTGAGAGCTAATCTTGTTCTTGTGATCTATTTTTTTTTTGTGTGTCCCACAGACACTTGTGTTGCATAGACAGCCTTGGTAATTCCTACTGTGCCACTGCCAGGTCCAGCACATTCAGTGACTACCTATGTGTGTGACAGGCAGCTGCACATTTGTAATCTCAATCACTGCACCTGTTCACTGTTCAGTGCACCTACCTACCTATACCTAAGTGAGTGCACGCATTGTTAATACCACCAGTGATTGCATCTGTTCACGGTACCTGTGTGTGTGTGACAGCCAGCTTCACATTTGTAATACCAATCACTGCAGTGCATACCTGTAACCTGTTCAGTGCACTTACGTGAGCGCAAGCAGTGTACTATACCACCAGTCACTGCACCTGTTCACGGTACCTGTGTGTGACAGCTGCACATTTGTAATACCAATCCCTGCATACCTGTTCACTGCACCTGTGTGACCGCACGCTGTTTAGTATACCAGTCCGTGCATACCTGTTAACTGCACCTGTGTGACAGCTGCACATTGTATTGTAATACCAGTCACTGCATACCTTTCACTGCACCTGTGTGACTGCACATTGTATTAGTCAAGTCAGTGCATACCTTTCATTTCATTCCTCCCCCCCCCCCCCCTCGATATGGACAAAACAACAGGCAGAGGCAGAGCCAGAGGCAGGCCACCCGGCAGGTCTGTTCAAGGTCGTGCTGATGTGATCTCATGTAGCCCTGGCCCAAAGTACAGTGCTCAGAAGAAGGCACGTCCCATCAACTCCCAAGATTGTCAGAACGTAATTGACTATTTTACACAGAACACCTCATCTTCCGTAGCCAGCAGCGCTACTACAAGTACCACATCCGCTACATTTGACACTTTGCAAGAGTTATTTAGTGGGGAAATCACTGATTCACAGCCATTATTGTTACAACAAGATGAAGGCGCTAGGCAAGTTACACCACCTCATATGTCTGAGTTAGGCGACACTATGGACATAATGTGTGAGGAGGAGGATGAGGAAGTACCTGCTGTTGGTGCAGTTTTGGAGGATTTTGATACAAGCAAAGCTGGGGAGGATGATTATGATGATACGGATGCCACGTGGGTTCCCAATAGAGGAGATGAACAGGGGCACAGTTCAGAGGGGGAGTCAGAGAGGAGTAGGAGGAGACGAGTTGCTGAAAGAAGCAGGGGAGCTCGTCATTAGAAACAGGTGGTGGCAGTGTCCGGCGCCATGTATCGCCACCTATGGACAGCCAGCCATCATGCCCTTCAAAGTCAGCTGCTGACGCCACCATCGTGCCCACTCCCCAGGGTGGCTCAGCGGTTTGGAAATTTTTAGTGTGTATGCCAAAGATCAGAGCAATGCCATCTGTACTCTCTGCCACCAAAAATTGAGCCATGGAAAGGCCAACACCCACGTAGGGACAACTGCCTTACGAAGACACATGCTGAAAAGGCACAAACTGCAATGGGAAGACCACCTGAGCAAAAGCAGCACACAAAAGCAAAGCCTTCTCCTCTTCCTCCTTCAGGTGCATCATCTTCTTCAGCCGCTTTCTCTCTTGCACCTTCACAATCACAGCCACCCTCCTCCACTTCGCCTCTCACCTTGAGCAACTCCTGCTCCTCTGCCCACTGCAGTAGCCAGTTGTCCATGAGGGAGATCTTTGAGTGGAAGAAGCCAATGTCTGCCAGTCCCCCCCTTGCCCGGCGTCTGACAGCTGGCTTGGCGGAACTGTTATCCCTAGCTATATACTTATTATTGGGTACAGTCCTTTATAAAGTGAAGGATCTAAAACACATAGTCCTTTTAAAGGCAGTCCACCTTGCCTATATGAACATCAGTTACATTGTAGAAAGGACTCAGGTTCAAAGACGAGGAACTAGAGTGCAGTCTTATAGTATCAAAACTTTGTAGAAAAACTTTATTAACACATATAGCAAAAAAAATTAAAATGTTTTCTTCAATTCCACATAATTGATCTCCATATAATCAATAATATATCAATACTGTAGGGGGGTCGGGGGAAAGTGAGTTGAGCTTACCCGGGGCTTCTAATGGCCCCCCACAGACATCCTGTGCCCACGCAGCCACTCACCGATGTTCCGGCCCCGCCTCCGGGTCACTTCTGGAATTTCAGACTTTAAAGTCGGTCAACCACTGCACCTGCGTTGCCATGTCCTCGCTCCTGCTGTTGTCACCAGGAGGGTACTGCACAGGCCCAGTATGGTCTGTGCCTGCGGAGTACGCTCCTGGTGACTTCAACAGGAGTGAGGACACGGCAATGCAGGCACAGTGGTTTTCAGACTTTAAAGTCTGAAATTCCAGAAGTGACCCGGAGGCGGGGCCGGAACATCGGTGAGTGGCTGCGTGGGCACAGGATGCCTGTGGGGGACCATTAGAAGCCCCAGGTAAGCTCAACTCACTTTCCCCCGACCCCCCTACAGTATTCCTTTAAATAGATGTTGTGTTTTAAAGGCAACGACACATGTTCGTTTCGGGCTCTCTATACAATATATGTGCCCTTCATCAGGCTGCAACACAAAAATTCTAAAAAATAAACAGCAAAGAAAAAACATATTAAAATCACAATTCCATACAAATATCCTAAAAAGAAAAAGACGACCCACAGAAATGATTGATGGTATGTATTACACCTGGTTCACACAAATTCTATGAACCAACATACCAGTCAGAAAAAGTGATAAGTTGTAAGGTTCAGACCCTAGAAAACCAGAGATAGATGCTACAAGGCTTCCACCAAAAGACCAAAAGGATGACTCTCCACAACAGGTGAAGAAAAGAGAAAGAAATCCGTTAGAAAGTCAATAGCCATAGAGGCTTGCATCATGGACTAGTAAATATCAGTCCATGTATCCAGAGGGGCGCTATATCTGGCTCTTGACCCGACTTTGCTCCCTCCAAAAATTGTTTGCCTGATGAAGCGGGACTGTTACCCGTGAAACGCGTTGCACTTTTGGAGCTCATAATGAATGTTACTTTAAACTTGAAGTAACCTGCCCGTTGTCTGGCCATTTTTTCAGAAGGGAGGTGAGTCCACCCACTTCCCCCTTTTTAACAATTTTAACTAATTTTACTCTACTTGGCGCCTCTGTTGTTACACCACATATAGTGACATAGAGTCACAGAATAGCCGCGTGCCGCCATAAGCATATATCAGCCCAAGGACAGAAACTCACAAAAAATGGGGAACATAGCAATGAAACATATCATAAAGGTAAGGACTCATCAAAAAATAATAAAATACATAATAAAACGTGGTATCACAAAGGAAACACCTCAATTAGTATTTAAACTAGGTTGCATATCCAAGATACAATAGTGGAACAACCAGATACACTTAAAGAACCAAATAGTGTGAAACAGGCACTACACATCGAGGCACAAAATCAAAAAGGAAAAAATTACCACATATCGAGCCATACAGTTGCACAGGAGTAACTGTGCAAGACTTCTGAAAGACACAAAGATAAAGAGCAAAAAATCAAATGATAGTGAACATTTCCACGGAACTGTTATTGCGCCACCTGTTACCATACCAGGCTGAGGCCTTCGGAAAATTTGTGACCATTGGGATACCACAGTGGCAGATACCAGGCCGCAATTATTTTTTTAAAAAGGTACCGGGAAGTAGAAAGGCAAGTGGTGTCATCTCTGGCACACAGCGTTGGGTCAAGGGTCCATCTGACCATGGATGCCTGGTCTGCCAAGCACGGTCAGGGCAGGTACATTACTTACACAGCCCATTGGGTCAACCTGGTGACCGATGGCAAGCAGGGAGTACGTGGCTGTGCAGCGGACCAACTTGTGACACCTCCACGGCTTGCAAGCAGGCCTGCTGCCACCTCCTCTCCTTCTCCTCCTACTCCTCCTGCTACATCCTCTTTGCTGTAGTCGTCCTCCTCCTTAGCTGAGTGGCAGCGCACTAGAGAGGGGGAGGAGGAGGAGGAAGAGTCGTGTGGGGAAGAGAAGTCAGATGATAAGGAAGGTGGGGTTTTTTTTGGAGGAGGGGGCGGCAGCAGAAGAACAACCGCAGCAGGCATCGCAGGGGGCTTGTCCTGCTCAACGCTCCTGTGGTATTGTTCGTGGCTGGGGGGAGGAGGAGAACTTACCTGACATCACTGAGGTAGAGCAAGAGGAGTTGGATAGTACGTCTGGATCCAACTTTGTGCAGATGGCATCTTTCATGCTGTCCAGCCTGTTGAGGGACCCCCATATAAAAAAACTCAAAGGGAATGAGCTGTACTAGTGGCCACGCTACTAGACCCTCGGTATAAGCAAGCTCAAAGTGGCGGACATGTTACCAACTCACCTGAAGGCAGAAAGGATGCTGCACATGCAGAACAAGCTGGCAACTATGCTTTACAGTGCGTTCAAGGGTGATGCCACAGCACAATGGAATAAAGGTGCCACTGCCAGTAATCCTCCTCCTCCCATGTCCACGCAGTCAAGGACAGGACGCTTTAGCGATCTCATGGTGATGTCGGGCATGCGGACATTCTTTAGTCCAACGCCTCGCCTTAGCGCTTCCGGATCCACCCTCTACCAACGCCTCGACCGGCAGGTAGCCGACTACCTGGCCTTAAGTGTGGATGTGGACATTGCGAGCAGCGATGAACCCTTGGACTCCTGGGTGCGCAGGCTTGACCTGTGGCCACAGCTGTCCCAATTTGCCATCCAGCTTCTGTCTTGCCCTGCCTCAAGCGTCCTGTCAGAAAGGACCTTCAGTGCAGCTGGAGGCATTTTCACTGAGAAGAAAAGTCGCCTACGTCCAGGGCTGGTTCAAGGGGCCCTGTGGCCCTGGGGAAAACTTCATCGTTGGGGGCCCCCCTATTACCCCTCTGCTCCTCAGGGGCCCTGCTGCAAGTATATTAGCAGCCATAATCACCTTATCTCCGTCGGGTGAGCGGGCGGGCAGCGGCTGCACTCGGAGACACTCTGTCTCCCTCCTACTCTATGACCCGGCGCGTCATGTGTAAACACACGCCGGGTCATAGAGTGGGAGGAAGACAGAGTGTCTCCGAGTGCAGCCGCTGCCGCCCGCTCACCCGATGGGGATAAGGTGTTTATGGCTGCTAATATACTTGCAGCAGGGCCCCGGGGAACAGTAATTTATCAAAATGAATGAGGCATGGATCCCGGAGGGTTACTGCCCGCCCGAAGACTAAGTCAGTTCCCACACACAGCATCTCTGCCTGCACGCCATGTGACTGGCTGCCTGCCCCAAGACTAAGTTGGTCCTCACACATCATCTCTGCCTGCAGGCCGCTTGACTGCCACCACCAACAGGGTCCACCAGGACTCCAGGCGGATTCCTGGATTGCTAGCAGCGGCCGCTATAAGGACATGCCTGCCTAATTTTTCTGGCTGCACTGCAGCTGCAACAACAAAACAAAAGGCATGTACATGTGTCAATTCCCCTTCGTGATCGTTACCTTGCCGCGGTGAAGGGGCTTGCATATCACAATGAAGCAATGACCGCCGGCTGTATGAGTGTGTTGGGGTTGGGGGGCACACCTGACCCAAGAAAATAGATAATAAGGTCGTTGCTTCATTGTGGACAGACCAAATTCGATCAGCTGGACACTCAGTCACTGTTGTTCTGTCATTCAGCTACCTCAGCCCGACCATATGGTCTTGAAAACCGCCATGGCCTGCACTCTGGCCATGGTGCGCACCAGTCCAGCACGGCCGTCACTACACAAACAGCTGTTTACGGTACGTTACACAGTGAGTTTGGTCTGTCAGTGTGAAGCAGTACACTAATTACACTCCCTGATTGATGTATACACATGCAAGATGTTTTAAAGCACTTTAGGCCTCCAATTTAGCATGCAATGTGATTTCTGCCCTTAAAACGCTGCTGTGCATCAAATCCTGATTTTTCCCGGGGACTTTTGGCATGTATCCCACTCCGCCATGCCCCCCTCCAGGTGTTATCAGTTGAAAGGATCCGCACCGTCTAAAAAATAGGTATTTATTTAAAGTTCTTTAAAACATCACAGGCAAAAATATATAAAAAGTGTGCCGGGTCACCATTGACACACGGCATTTCGGATACAATCCTTCCTGTACTGGAGCCATTCTGAGGAACGATTGTATCCGAAACGCCGTGCGTCAATGGTGACCCGGCACACTTTTTATGTATTTTTGCCTGTGATGTTTTAAAGAGCTTTAAATAAATACCTATTTTTTAGACGGTGCGGATCCTTTCAACTGATACATACTATCCCTGTGACTCCAGGGGTGATCACAGCACGTCGACAGTACCATCGGTGCAGATGTAATTGCATTACCTCTTCAGGTGTTAGACCCCTTGAAACATCTTTTCCATCACTTTTGTGGCCAGCATTAATGTTTCTAGTTTTCAAAGTTTGCCTCCCCATTGAAGTCTTTTGCAGTTTGCAAAAGTTCACATGTTCGCGAACTTCTGCGGAAGTTCGCGAACGTGGTTTGTGAACCGAAAATCGGAGGTTCGGGCCATCTCTACCCTTCACATCACTGCAATAAGTGTCCCCCGGGTAGCCTGAGGGGGTAGCAGCCAGGACGGGGGTAGCAGGCACAGCTGCTACCTGATTTCAAACAAAGCGACTTCCAGCAATGCCACCCACTAGAGGGCAGCATTGCAGGAAGTCACGGCGAGCAGAGGAAGTAAGGTGCTTCCCCGTTCGCTCGCTTATTTTACTTTTGCCACACATAGCTGGAGGGGGAGCGAGGACGGGGGACCCAGGTGAGGGAAGAGGCCAATCCCCCTCCCTGTCGCTGTGCCCGCTAAGCTCCCCCCCCCCCCATCCAGGATGCTTCCCCCTCAGCCATCCGTTTTTGGGGGTTAAAAAAAGAAACTCAAATGGATCAAAACGTTTGCTGAAAAAGGGCAGCATGGATCCGTTTGTGTTACGGTTTCTGAAAAAGGGTGCGTGGACCGTGGATTGCATTCTGTAACCGGGTTTAGTGTGGACCGACCCTAAATCTATGCATTACCAGCTATAACCACAGGGTAGCAGTGTTCTACTACAACTGTCTTACTACATACTGTATCTGTAAAGGAAGCTGTGAATAAACTTGTTATTATTTTTTGTGTGTAATAGCCGAGAGAACCATTAGCTATGAGGCTGATTAATATCTGTTTCTCCTTCATTTTACATTACTGCACACTAAGAAGTTAGTTTATCATAGCCTTTCTAACAGGACAGGTTTTACATATAATACAATATACATCAATAGTAGCTGTTTTCAAACAAAGCTCTCACTGCTTTTCACTACCTTCCTCAGGTATCAGCTTAATTTAGAAAAGGACAGAAGTAGAGTCCACCCAACTCAAATCTCATGATCTATTTGGATTATTTGGGGTCTCAGCATGGATAAGTGACCGCTGTATAAGAAAAGAGGGGTACAAAATACTGAGGTGAACCTGTTTGAAAAATCAGATAATATTTCAAAGTATGCTTCAGGTCAGGACACTTAGCATCTACGTAGTGAGGTTGTCAAATGTCCCATGTGTATATCATATGGCATCAGAGATTTCCAATGTCAGTATGGAGGAGCCGTCAGTGTCTAAATCACACATCTGAAACATGTATATAATCAAACTTAGTCAGAGGATAACCTGCATAGTGTGTGTGGCCTAAAGCATTAGAGGCAGAAGATCACCAGGACAGCCAGGCAATATGCATTGGTTAAAAGGAAATAAATATGGCAGCCTCCACATCCCTCTCACTATAGATCACTTTAAGTAAAGGCTTGCCTTAAAGTGTACCAGAGCTATAATACAAGAAGATTTGATACTCACCTGCAGCTTCCTCCTGCAGCTGCTTTCAGCCCCGGTAATACAATCAGTCAGGTCCAGTCTGGGTCTTCTGTGCATGCGCGGACCTTGCTGCAGGAGGAAGCTGCGGGTGAGTATCAAATCTTCTTGTTTTTAAAGTTCTGGTTTACTTTGAAGAATAATATGTCAATCTCACTTACTCATGGTCATTAGGTGGGTATGATGCCCTGTAGAATAACATCATCATCACATATACAGTATCTCGTAAAAGTTAGTACACCTCTGACATTTTTGTAAATATTGACAAGACTAGATATGCCACTTTGATACAATGTAAGGTAGTCAATGTACAACTTGCCACAAACACACAGCCACAAACTGCTGGCAACAAAAGTGAGTACACCGCTGTGTGAAAAATTCTGCTCAAAGTGTCAATTTTTTTGTGTGCCCACCATTATTTTCCAGCACTTCCTTAACTCTCTTTGGCATGGGGTTCACTAGAGTTCCACGGGTTTCCACTGGAATCCTCTTCCACTCCTCCGTGACAATGCTGGTAGGTGTTACAGATAATCTTACAGATAATCATTCCATTTGAGGATGCCCTACAGATACTCAATAGGGTTTAGGTCAGGAGATCTTCTTGGCTAGTCCAGGACTTTTGCCCTCAATTTCAGAAAGGCAGCGGTCATCTTGGAGGTGTGTTTGGGGCTGTTTTCATGTTGGAATACAACCCTTTGGCCCAGTTTCCAGAGGGAGGGGATCATTCTCTGCTTCAGTATGCCACAGTACATGTTGGCAGTCATGGTTCCCTCAATGAACTGTAGCTCACCAGTGTCTACAGCATCCCCTAACCATGATACTCCCACCAACATGCTTGACCATAGTCAAGACACACTTGTCTTTGTACTCCTCACCTTACACGCTTTACTCCATCTGAACCAAATAAGTTTATCTTGGTCTCATCAGACCACAGGACACGGTTCCAGTAATCCATGTCCTTAGTCTGCTAGTCTTCAGCAAACCGTCTTTAGCTGGCTTTATTGTACATCATCTTTAGAAGATGCTTCCTTCTGGGATGACAGCTATGCAGACCAACTTAATGCAGTGTGCAGCCTATGGTCTGAGTACTGGCAGGCTGAACACCCACCCCTTCAAACTCTGCAGCAATGCTGCCAGTATGCATACTTCTATTTGCAAAAGACGACAACCTCTGTATATGACGCAGAGGCCTGTTCTGAGTGGAACATGTCCTGTTAAATAGCTGTATGGTCTTGGCTGCTGTGCTGCAGCTCAGTTTCAGGGTGTTGGCAATATTCTTATAGCCGCCTAGGCCATCTTTATGTAGAATCATTCTTTTTTAAGATCCTGAGAGAGTTCTCAGCTATGAGAGGTGCAATGTTGAACTTCAGGGACCAGTATGAGAGAGCGGGATTGATGCACTAGCCACTGGTAATATTGCCGTGCACAGTCAGTACACGGCAATATTACAGTTACTACACCAGCAAGTAGTGTGACATTTGTTAATGTAGTAATGTTTGCGTTAATCAGGTACCATGGGTTGCACTAAGAGTATAATGTGCAGTGCACTGCTGGCGGTGGCAACATTAAAGTGTAGAGAAAAGGTGAAAAAATAAATCAATACATTGCAAAGTGAGAAGTTAAAAATAGAAGAGAAATCCAGAAATGATTGATAATCACCATGTAATCTTCTCATGCTTTTTGATACACAATGAGCCTGCATGTCATCATCTTTACTACTGCCAGAAAAGAAAAAAACTAGACAGCACCAACTGCCACCACACCCACTAACAATGCGATGGGCTAAAAAAAATGTTTTATAGATATACATATGCACAGAGGGAGATACTGGTTGATTGATGGTTGGAAAGAGCTGTTATTTCCCACAAAGCAACAAGGTTTACAGACAGGAAACTGTCAGGACCAGAGCCGGATTAAGGCTGAATAGGGCCCTAAGCAAAGTATCAGATTTGGGCCCCCCTAAAATATCTGAATGTTATAGATAATATAGATAGATAGATAGATAGATAGATAGATAGATAGATAGAGAATGCAGCATAAAGAATAGTAGTGCGTGCGCCTTCTGGACAGGTGATAAGGCTATGCTGTGCGCAGTTTGAATGAAAGGCAGGTGTGTGGTCCCTTTTTCCATTGGTTTGGGGGGTGATAAAGTTTGCCCAGCCCAATTTACATTGTTTAATATGCTATTTGTAGCTGCACTTTTTCTACAAGTTGTCCCCTTCCCCTTAGGGCCGGTTTACACGGGCGTCTGCTGAGCTTTCGCTTGGCGCCACGTTCAAATGCTAGCTTTTGAAGGCTTTTGGGAAGCGTTCAAGGATAGCAGTTCTGGTCTCTGCTATTGTTTCCTGGCGTTTACCGCCTCTGAAAGCAACATGTTGCTTTTGAGACTAGACGCAACGCCGGGATCTACCACCAGGCTTTCATGAAAGCAAAAAAGCCAGCTCTAAATGCTCCCATTCACTTAAATGGGTTGGCGGTAGATCCCAAAAACGCTGCATCTGAAACGCTGCGTTAAATGCCACAAAAACGCCCATGTGAACCAGCCCTAGCTGGAAGCAGCGGGGGTGTAGGTTATCCCCTCAGGCAGCAAAGGCTGCATTCTGTGCATGCCTGTCTGTGATCTCTCCACGTGGTGTCACATTCTCTTGTCAGTGACAGAGAGGCGGGGGCAGGGAGCAGATGCCTGTAAAGCTGGCCACTAACGGTCCAATTTCTAGCGAAAAATCGTTAGAGCGATCAGAAATTCTGATCGGATTGGTTGTAAATAATCTCAGTTGATGGGCACAATCGATAATGAACGATTATAAAAACAATTGAGGCAGGGAACACACTTGTCTTTCAGTTTTCTGCGCGCATTTTCCTGCATAATTTTTCTGCACACCAAGTGTGTTTCTATGCAGGAAAATGCGCGCGTGTTTTCACAGCAGCTGATGTAATTGATAGAGAAAACTGACGAAATGTGCAGAATCAGGATGCAGTTTTTTTTTCTGTGCGCGAACAACATATTAAGTGTGTACTAGCCCATTGATTAACATGAGTTCTCAGTTTTTCTGTGCAGAAAATGCGCACAAAAACAGTCAAGTGTGTTCCCTGCCTCAATTTTCGCCGAACCAAAATTTGGATTTTCTTGTTGGCCGTGATAGATAGGAAGCAATGATTGGTTAGTTGATGGTGAAGTGAACGATTTTTCGTCTGATCAAAATTTCTGATCACTCGAACGATTTTTCGCTAGAAATTGGACCATTAGTGGCCACCTTAACTGGAAAACAGTACAGACAGACTCACTACAATATACAATACAGCCTGTGCCGCTGGAGGGGTTAAGTTAAACAGCCACTCTGCTTTCAGCTGTGATCAGTGTCATTTGCCTGGGCCAGCCACTGCTAAGTATGAGTGTGATTACCCTCCTGCTGGGAGGAAGAAAGAGAAACAGTCAAGGACCGGATTAGGTGCTGATGGGGCCCATTAAACTCTGACTGAGGCCCCAAGCAGCTGCTTGAGGTGCTTAGTGGGTTAATCGGCCCTGGTCAGGACCTATGTCCTGACATCACACGATGGGAGGGGTTTCACCACATTATCAGCTATACAGACCCTTCTTATGATCTATTCAAGAAAGGATAAACATTTCTTATGGGAAAGGGGGTATCAACTACTGATTGGGATGAAGTTCAACAGTTAACAGTTAGTTAACAGTTCCTCTTTAATATTGCTGTGCACTCCCTGCACGTGGCAATATTATTGGTTAGTGCATCAACCCCCTTCTGAGAGCACCACCAAATGTAACTCACCTGTTCCCCCATTCACACCTGAGACCTTATAGCACTAATGAGAAACATATCCCCAGGGAGGGAAAATGTCTAATTGGGCAGAATTTTTGACATTCTTCACTGAGGGGTGTACTCACTTTTGTTGCCAGCGATTTAGACAATTAATGGCTATGTGTTGAGTTATGTTGATTTGACAGGAAGTTTACAGTTATACAAACTGTACACTGACTACCAGGGGCGTAACTAGAAATCACTGGGCCCCCCTGCGAAACTTTGGATGCCCCCCGCCCCCTCACTTTCTGCACATGTAAACTGAGAACCATTGTTATTCAATTGGCTAGTGCACACTTGAATTTGTTTTCCCCATGCAGGTAAAACAGACAGCAGTGATGCACTGCACACATTTTCTCTATCAGTCACATACAGACACACGTGGTGTGCAGAAAAAGCATGCAGAAAACTAACGGACGAGTGTGCTCCCAGATTTAGCTTATTACACTCACTCTGTCCATCTGTGATGGAGCAGACCTGGCTCTGCAGACTGCTCTGTCAGAATCACTGCAGTACACAGCACTTGGGGAGGGGGTAGAGAGGCTGGGGGCAGGGGTTGTACACAAGAGTCTGCTGCACACTGAATAGGGCCTGTCTACAAATCTTTGTCTGCAAAACTTTGTCTGATTCCTTTTCAGTGGCTGAGCAGTGGCAGTAATTAGAACAATTGTACAGAGAGCAGAAAGTTTTTTTCTCTCCATGACCTTAGTTGTCAGTCTCTCAAGACAGGGAAAAGAAACGTCTCCACCCACAGGGCCCACTCTTGCACGGTCTATTGTCACGCCCCTGCTGACTACATTGTATAAGTGTTAATTGTGCTGTGTTGTCCCATAAAAAGATATAATAAAATATTTACAAAAATGTAAGAGGTGTACTGACTTTTGTGAGATGCTGTGCAGCAGAATATATTAGAGGCTGTTCAGTAAAATATTTGTAAAAATAACATTTCTGTTAATGGATGAAAAGTAACTTATTACTTTATCAGCACGCAGATCACTCATTACGCATCTGGAGGCCGGACAGCAGAGATTTTTATAGGAACAAGGTTGTAATGCATACTTTGAATTAAGACCATCAGCCTGTGCCAGCATGTTGCATAATGGCCATTTTATGTCTTTGAAATTTATATTCCTGTGGATTAACAGAAGTATAGAGGACATCTCTGGTTATTATTACTGTCTTTTTTTATAGGAAAGAGATGAAAGTTTTCCTGATTTCTGAATTTACGCGGACATTTCGGATCTCTTCAGTGCATCTCCGCTCATCCTACTTTCATTTTTCTGCTGGCTGAGTGCTCCTTGTGGAAAGGATTGTTTACTGGAGCAGCTGTGCACCACACCTACAAGAGACGGGGACAGATGGAGATCCGCAGATGTGCTGACCCCTTTAATGGAACTATGGGCTTGTCTGAACTTTAGATTGCTCTCAGTGGTTTTTATGGCGGAATTGGATCCAGAAAATAATACAGGAGATGTGTTTTTGGCTGAGCTCCAGTGGCTGTCTCTAGTGTTCTGACCAGGATTAATAGAATCTCCCAAATCTAATCACAACAGGCCAGCAATCCCCCAAACAGCACTCCAAAGTCTGATTCATATCAAATCACAGCAGATGAAATGAATTAGACTAGAGCTTTTATTGTGCATAAATCTCTAATCCAATGGGATGCTGTTTTTCAGGTTGGGTAATTCCTTTATTCCCGCAAAGATCTGCATGTGCAGACAACCAGCAAACAATGGGTATGGAATTTACAATATCTTTGTTGTAACAACTGTTGCTTAAGTTCTGTTCGCAGTAAATTACCAGTATTTACTTCTGGACAACAGACAGCATTTCTAAACTGGAAAACATGTCACGAATAATGGTGCTACATTCCATCAGGTCATATAACTTGCTATGACATGACTTCATAATCACTCCTCGTGTTTGCACCTTGCCCCTGCAGACTTTCATAGTTAATATACTAGTAGTGACTGGCACCAAGTTTTTATTTGCATCATCACTGGGAAAGCACATGACCATGCCTAGACTTGCTGTATGCCAAGAAAAGAGGAGGAGTTGGTAACCCCCTCAAACCAGGAAGCTTATATGTCAGGGCTCTGTTGGTCTTGGCACTGGTAGTGTGGGTGATCCCAGGAAGTCTAAGAGACCATGAGTTTGCAGCAGATCACCCCTCAATGACGATGACCCATTACCCCTAGTGCATGGCGGACTACACTGGTGATGGAAAGAACAGGAGGATGAGCACCACAGTATGAGACGGAAGGACTGGCAAAGTGGTCTTGAGGGTAGTAATAGCAGAATTAATTGATGATTGATGGGAGGGACAGGGGTAGAAATGGCTGTCAGGGCAGACTGGTAGGTGGGTCATGCCAATCCGATGAGATTTCCTGTTTCTCTTGTTTATAAGATAATTTCTGATCAATGTTTATGAAAATTGAATCGGGTAGGGTAGATTGTCAATTTTTTAATGTATACACCCAAACAATTTTCTCAGCATTTTCTATAATTTTTTTTTCATAATTGGAGGAAAATTTAACACGTGTGTGGTACTTTGGTCAGATTTTTTAAATGTTGCAATCAATCAGGAAATTTGTTTATAATCCTTGAATTGAAAAGAAATTTAAAAAATTGTATTGTGTGTGGCCACCTTTAGAAAATTATCTGTATACAGCGGCTTGCAAAAGTATTCGACTTACTTGAAGTTTTCCACATTTTGTCACATTACTGCCACAAACATGCATCAATTTTATTGGAATTCCACGTAAAAGACCAATACAAAGTGGTGTACACGTGAGAAGTTGATCGAAAATCATACATGATTCCAAACATTTTTTACAAATAAATAACTGCAAAGTGGGGTGTGCGTAATTATTCGGCCCCGAGTCAATACTTTGTAGAACCACCTTTTGCTGCAATTACAGCTGCCAGTCTTTTAGGGTATGTCTCTACCTGCTTTGCACATCTAGAGACTGAAATCCTTACCCATTCTTCTTTGAAAAACAGCTCCAGCTCAGTCAGATTAGATGGGCAGCGTTTTCAGATCTTGCCACAGATTCTCGATTGGATTTAGATCTGGACTTTGACTGGGCCATTCTAACACATAGCTATGTTTTGTTTTAAACCATTCCATTGTTGCCCTGGCTTTATGTTTAGGGTCATTGTCCTGCTGGAAGGTGAACCTCCACCCCAGTCTCAAGTCTTTTGCAGTCTCCAAGAGGTTTTCTTCCAAGTTTGCCCTGTATTTGGCTCCATCCATCTTCCCATCAACTCTGACCAGCTTCCCTGTCCCTGCTGAAGAGATGCACCCCCCGAGCATGATGCTCACACCACCATATTTAACAGTGGGGATGGTGTGCTCAGAGTGATGTGCAGTGTTAGTTTTCCGCTACACATAGCGTTTTGCATTTTGGCCAAAAAGTTCCATTTTGGTCTCATCTGACCAGAGCACCTTCTTCCACATAGTTGCTGTGTCCCCCACATGACTTGTGGCATACTGCAAACGGGACTTCTTATGCTTTTCTGTTAACAATAGCTTTCTTCTTGCCACTCTTCCATAAAGGCCAACTTTGTGCAGTGCATGACTAATAGTTGTCCTATGGACAGAGTCTCCCACCTGAGCTGTACATCTCTGCAGCTCGTCCAGAGTCACCATGGGCCTCTTGACTGCATTTCTGATCAGCGCTCTCCTTGTTTGGCCTGTGAGTTTAGGTGGATGACCTTGTATTGGTAGGTTTACAGTTGTGCCATACTCCTTCCATTTCTGAATGATCGCTTGAACCGTTCTCCGTGGGATGTTCAAGGCTTTGGAAATCTTTTTGTAGCCTAAGCCTGCTTTAAATTTCTCAATAACTGTATCCCTGACCTGTCTGGTGTGTTCTTTGGACTTCATGGTGTTGTTGCTCCTAATATTCTCTTAGACAACCTCTGAGGCACTCACAGAGCATCTGTATTTGTACTGACATTAGATTACACACAGGTGCACTCTAAAAATGTTTGGAATCGTGCATGATTTTTGTTCCACTTCTCACGTGTACACCACTTTGTATTGATCTTTTATGTGGAATTCCAATAAAATTGATTCATGTTTGCGGCAGTAATGTGACAAAATGTGGAAAACTTCAAGGGGGCTGAATACTTTTGCAAGCCACTGTATATTTCTAGTATTATAGCAAGTTGTATTATATAGACATACGTGCAGAGGCATGCCTAGAGGGGTGGAGGCATTGTTCATGCCTTGGGCGCCACGGCAACATGCCTGCTCCTGTGCTGCACCCCCATGCCTGTTCCTGTATTGCGCCGCTATGCCTGCCCCTGTGCTTTGCTGCCATGTGTGCCCCCAGGCCCCCTCGTCGTCAGACCTCAAATCCGATTAGTTCTGTTAAGGGGAGAACATGGTTACTGAATTTTTGTATGTAGGGTGCACTTGGCTTAATGTTAGAATAGAGTACAGAGAGGGAATAACAAGAGATATTTCCCCAAAAGTAACTTTAGCAATATGCCAAAAAACATAGGCAACTTTAACACATGCAGGCGATAAGGGTTTTTGTTTTTAGGGGGGAAGGGGTCTCTGAATGGGGAAAGAGGAGCAATTTCAGTGCTTGTCTTAGGCTCCATATTACCCAGATACGCCCCTGCATACGTGTGATTATTCTGACATCTGCTAGAGCTTTCCATATGTTCCACTGCAATAGTTGCATAGGATCACTCTCAACCTCTGCTGAGACAGGAGTGACAATGCCAGATGCCCCCCCCCCCCCCCCCCCAGCAGATCCCTCATCTTTGTGGAATGAAGCACTTTGCAATAAAACTAGAGATGTGGGTGTCTTGCTCTTTGCAGACACATCAGCCAACATTCACCTCCAACCGACACATGTCCTGAACAAAATGGTGCGATTGTCCATTGATGAAATGTGAATTCTGCAGCCTGAAAAGTTGGATCTGCTTACGTTTAACTAACAGATAAAGGGAATTCAGAAAATATAATAATTAGCATATTTCCCGGCATATAAGATGACCCTCCAGTTAAAGTATACATTTTGGGATATACTCGCCGTAAAAGACTACCCCACTTGACTGTTGGACATTTGTATACTGTACTGTATGTACTAGTGCTATACTGTATAAACAGGTACAGATACTGGTGCTGTACTGTATGTGGTACCCAGTATACAACAATCAGCCAATCACGGCAAACAATGTACCTTACCAGTGATTGGCTGGTTGTTGTATAAAAAGCCTGCTTGAATTGCTTCGCTATCCCTATCTCCAAGACTATCAGAGCGGTAGCGCAAACACACCTCTTTCACCCGTCTGGCCTGCCCTTGTATACAATTACCTCCTCCTCTGCCTCTCAGATCTCGCACATATGGTAATAGGATACAAGGGCAGGCCAGACCGGTGAAAGAGGCATGTTTTTCTGGGCACAGCGTCGCTCTCTCTCTTTATTCCATATCCTGGGAGTCCCGGACGTCTGCAACTTGCTCCGCCCTTCACTTACACCTTTCCAGTGAGGAGCCCCCTCACCTCATCATCGGGGCCGTGTTAAGTCACCTCTTTCCATGAATACTTGTTAGTGGATTTTCTTCTACCATACTTGTACAGCACCGCCCCTTGCTGCTTTCATACGGTCCAGATGCGACAACATTTCTGAGCTCTCCCCACCATATGAGGCAGCCGCAGATTCTCCAGTCCGGCTCAGAAGTTTCAGCACTGAGCTTATAAGACGACCCCCTACTTTTAAGAAGATTTTCCTGGGTTAAAATGTAGTCTTATACACCAGAAAATACAGTACATAAAGTAATTTACTGATATCAAGTAAGTGTGATGTAAATAGTGAAGTTATAGCAGCTGCATTAAAGCTTGACCGATTCACCACTGCATAGCATAGCTACACCCCTGTAGACATCACTTAACAACCAGGGGCATAGATACACGTATCTTTGCATTTGTGAGTGTCGCGCATGCAGGGCCTGGGCCGAGGCAGAGGCAGGAGAGGCTCCAGCCTCAGGGCGCAGTGTGGGAGGGGGCGAACAACTCACTCAGCTATCATTCCCCTATTGTATTTGAAGAGGGAAATAAGAAAAGGGGATACATGGCAGTGACAACAAGCCATATAACTATAAGAAGAATAAGGTTTTGGGGGCCCTGGGGTGCCTCTTAGTCTAATAGCAATCAGTGTGTGATGGCTGGGGTGGGAGGGATGGAGGGGCGCATATGGGTGTCTCAGCCTTGGGTGTGGGAGGACCTTGTCCCGGCTCTGCGCGCATGACCCTCCTGCGGCAGAGTACTGATTAGGCTCTGGTGTTATTTCTGCTGACTTCGGAACACAGAATAAACAAACATGTCACAGTGATACTCCTGATAGCACTACAGATGGTGTTAGATAAATTTGAAAATGGCAATCAAGGTAAGGCTTGGGACCCACTAGAAGCATTTTAGTAGTGTTTGCTGATCGATGACGATGATTAGCAAAGCACTAGAGCAATGAAACCCAATGAAGGTGGTTTCACTGCAGCAATTGCGATCGAGCTGCAGCATTTTTGGAGCAATCCGAGGGCGACTGCATTGAGGGGATGTACGGCAAAGTGCAATTGCTCAAGAGATCCTGCACTTTCACAATTGCGGAAATTGCTGGCACTTTGCGGATGATCGCAAAGCGACACCCATGGGTTCTAGACTTTACAAAGGGCAAACACTGACTAAACCATTTAGAAAGTAATATTGTAAAAAATAAGCAATGTTATGCATAAAGTTACTCTTTAAAGTGTACAGTGCTGTATGTGTTATATAGCGTGTCCCATTTTTAAAAAAGACACTAAGCTATTGGAGAACTGGTCCTAAATAAATCAATGTGACTTTCACTACAAATATATGTATACTAAAAAAATAGGCACAAACCTATGAAGATCATATCTAGATAAAAGAAGTGTGGGGGCAATGGAGTAGTGTGGGAGAAATAAGAGAAATGTGGGGGAAATGGAGAAGTGTGGGAGAAATAAGAGAAATGTGGGGGAAATGGAGAAGTGTGGGAGAAATAAGAGAAATGTGGGGGAAATGGAGAAGTGTGGGGGAAATAAGAGAAATGTGGGGGAAATGGAGAAGTGTGGGGGAAATAAGAGAAGTGTGGGGGAAATTAGAAAAGTATGGGTAATATAAGAGAAGCGTGGGTTATATAAGAGAAGTGTAGGGAATATAAGAGAAGTGTGGGAGCAATAGAGAAGTGTGGGGGGGAAATAAGTGTGTGGGCAATGGAGAAGTGTAGATGCAATGGAGAAGTGTGTGGGCACTGGGCAATGGAGAAGTGAGGGCAGGGCCGGCCCGCTCATGAGGCGGGGTGAAACGTTTGCCTCAGGCGGCAAACTTCTAGGGGCGGCACCCGCCCATCCGTGGGTGCGGGGGGGCCGGCCGCCAAACTGGAGGGGTAGCGGGCTGGACGGGGGTATTGAGCCTAGCGGTGGGGAGGGGGGTCGGACCCCCCCCCCTCGCCTGGGTCCCCCGATCTGCGCTCCCCTCCAGCTGTAATAGGAAGCATCCGATGCCCAATCGTAAGAGGCACGGGCGGGGAGGACTCACCTTATCCGCGTTCCAGCGTGCGCTCCACTGACGTCACTTCCTGCATGGCCGTCCACTTACAATACAGTGGGCGGCCCCCTCCCCACCGCTAGGCCCAATACCCCCGTCCTGCCCGCTACCCCTCCAGCTCGGCGGCCCCCCACGGGGGGGGGGGGGGCGGCGGCAATTTTTTTTTATAAATTTGCCTCAGGCGGCAAAAAGTCTAGGGCCGGCCCTGAGTGAGGGGGAAATAAAGAAGTGTGTGGACAATAAGAGAAGTGTGGGGGCAATAAGAGAACTGTGGGGGTAATGGAGAGCATTAATCCTTTGCTCCCAATGTGTTTTATGAGTACAGTTTTTGCCAAGTGACTGCAAATGAAAAAGTAAAATATAAAATTAAAATGCTTGAAACATATTAATGAAGACGTCACTGCTAATGTCTTCTGTGGAAATTAATGTTACCATTTAGATTATTTTGCTATTTATTAATCTGTAGAACGTAATCAATTTCATTAAATCGGTACATTTGTTCAGAGATGTTGAGATACAACTAATTAACTCTGGCAGGAATCATAACAATTACTATGAAGTATTCTATGGATGATGGAGATTTATGTATTACAGTATATTACACTAGCTAAATGGTCTGCTTTATTTCTCTGTAATACTGCTGAGCGCATTGGGAATAGAACTGATGTGAAATCTTTGTACATAGGGCCTGATTGATTACAATTCTCCTAGTCTGCAGATCAGCAGAAAACAAAAGTGATCCAGCGGAGTGGCCTAAATTCAGTAAAATTACTTGGTATTAGGTTACAAAGGTTAACCAATAGGATGCTAATTGATAGGATAGCTCTCTTTTTATTTTAACTGTTTTTAATGCAGTTTTACCATCATCTGGGCACCTCTTATCCCCCTTCGGTGCACTATACAGACACGTCACTTGTGCATAGTCAAGCAGCTTGTACTGTTGTATGGAGCAGGAGAAGGGGTGATAGGGTAGCACATGATAGAATGGCTCTCAGAAGTAGAGGTAAGCGTGAGAATAATGCACTCATCTGTCGCTAGTCCATACCGGATCTCTCAGTGACGTCGGTGGACACATAACAGAGTCATGGGTGAGATTAACCTGGTCAGTCACTATGGATGAGTTCCATCTAGCTTGTGTATTAGACTTTACAATGTAATCAAATAAATCTCTAGAACAAATGCAGCTGAGTCTGCACTCCAAAGAATGTAAAGCTTGTTTTTTATGCCTTTGTGACTCCTTCATGCTCAGTACTGTACACCACATTGATACATTGATACAGAGTAGTACTTTTCCATCATATTGTGATAATGTTGTATCTTTAGATCAATACTAGTCTACACACATCAAGATTTTTGGAACTGAAAAGCTGGAATAAATAAAACAATTGCATCTATGTATAGAAAACCACTTTCGAAAGTATAATTGGCATCATTTTTAGTTGCATTTGATTATTTGAAGTCATGTATTCAAGAATAGGTGGTGGGGATTATTATAGGAATATTACTGCAAAATGTTTGTAACCTGATGAAAGGGCCCTTTGTGGATCTGAAATGTTGTTAATAAAGCACACCTAAATGAAGGATAGCATTACTAATTTAGTTTTAAAAAAAATAGAAAAGCCTGAAATTTCAATTTCAACTGAATTGAACTGGTCATTAATATAGTACTTGAACAAGCCCTTTACATTCTTTTCTTATCATTCAATAATTGATCACTTAAGACAATCACCTTCAAATATTTTCATCAGTGGATACCATAAGATTGTTGTTTTGGCAGAGAGAGTATTTCGAGTGGAGCTTTGGGCTTGGCAGGCGAGGAGACGCTCGATCCATGTGGCAGTGTGGACGTCCATTACATTTGATATGCGCATGTGAAAGTGTGAGATCACTATTGGTTTTAATCTATTTTAAATAAACGGTACTACTCTATGAGAAGTTTTTACAGTTTAAGGTTTCAAGTGTGAAGAGGGGCATGGCTATCCATGGAGCTGCAAGGACGCAGATCTCCCCAGCTCTCCTGACACCGCGGTGATTCCACAGCAATCCTGCTGTCTAATGACAATTACAGCAGCGCTTCTGATAATCCTTCCTGTGCACCTTTTTCACAGACCTGAATAAAAGAGAGGCACATAGCGGGTAATCCTCTAACACATGTACACCCTGTGTATATTAACACACTGTGCAGAGGGAACTACCACCACATGCAAATACGGGGGTCACACTGTCCCCCTCTCTTCCCGTGGAGCTTTGGACACGCACGCTGCCTAACCAACGGAGAGGACGGATGTTACCAGCGCTACAGTGGGGAAGCCTAGAGGGTGCCTAAAACCGACCTGCTGGTTATGTGAGATGTGCATTTGAATACTTTTTATCTGGTACGCATTATTTTATGGGGCTTGAGCCATATTAAAGAAGTTTATTACGCCATGAGAGGCAGATTTTTTTTTGTCTTTTTCTAGTTACCTGTTGCAGTAACTTTTTGATGTGCCTGAGTACAAGCAGACATTCGGTGAGCAGGGAAGAGAGGGAGTGGGGGGGAGTGTGACCCCCGTATTTGCATGTGATGGTAGTTCCCTCTGCACAGTGTGTGTTAATATACACAGGGTGTACATGTGTTAGAGGATTACCCGCTATGTGCCTGCTCTCTTTTATTCAGGTCTGTGAAACAGGTGCACAGGAAGGATTATCAGAAGCGCTGCTGTAATTGTCATTATTCATTCTGAGGAGAAATGACTGGTTGTGCTCATTTGGCAGCTAGCTGCATACTGGACAAAGTGCTAGCAGGGGTGGTGAGCGATGTATCGTTTTGGATTTTAATCCTGCTGTCTAAGTGCGCTCCTCCTGTCTTACCCTGGTCCCAGAGACTGAGGGGAACATCGGGGACAAGCAGGATGGGAAAACAAGACACCCAGAAACCTGACGGGCCGGTGGAACGGTTGGGGAGATTCGCCCACGGCGCAGCCCAAGATGGCGCCGGCGATCATGCGGCCGAGGCTGCCCGAGTGGAGGAGAACGGAAGCCCACAGCCCAGTGGCTCTCGGCAGCAAACAGGCCCAGCAGAACAGCCAGTACCCTCTGGTAAGGCACTGAACTCCAGCCCAGTGCCTGCGCCTGCACTAGGCCTCAGTCCCCACAACAAGAGCACTGCCAAGGCTGCTTCACCGCACCCTCCAGAAAAGGCCACCGAAGAGGTACAGATTTTAGCACTCCTCTCCCTCCCAGGGCGAAGGTGCAGAAGGGGAAATTCAATCCCACGGCTGGGTCTGCTGGCAACCATAAGCCTCATAAGGCTTCAGCTGACGAAGCAGAACCTCCACAATCACCTAAAAATGCACAGCAAGTTTCTACCCCCTCTCCTATGAAAGAGAAGGGACACATTGGGAACCATATTTCCTCACCTGAGCCTGTTTCTCCCTCTATAACATATGCAGCAGAAGAGGAACCCTCTAGTGCAGAAATCATGGCGGCAATAGTGGCTCTCCAGGTCTCCATGACAAACAGACTAGACTCTATCCAATCTGATATATCTTTTGTTAAGCATGATCTCTCCAAGGTAAAAGACCGCACAACTGAAGCAGAATGCAGGATCTCTGACTTGGAGGACTCTGTGGCCCCCTTACAACAAAGCATGCAGGGTGTAACATCTACCTCTCAGGCTAACTATGCCAAACTGGACGATCTTGAAAACGGCCTGTAGCTGTAACCTGCGGTTAGTCGGGGTCCCTGAGAAAGGCGTCCTGCCCGAAATCCTTCAAAGACTAGTTTAGGGACTCCCTTCCTGATCTGTGCCCATCTTCAGTATTCATCATAGAGCAGGCTCACTGAGTCCCCGGAGGGCCCCTAAACCCGGAGCTACACCACGGCCTATAGTCATGAAATCTCAACTACAGAGATAAATTTGAAATCCTGAGGGCTGCTAGAAACCAACCTGATTTACTCATCAATAGGGTCAAAGTTTCCATTTATCAGGACTTCTCCTTAGAGGTGCAGAAAAAGAGAGCCACCTTCATTCATGTTAAGAAACGCTTGCGGGATCATCAACTGCAACACAGCATGTTATTCCCTGCCAAACTGGAGGTTTTACATAAATGGCAAAGCACACTTTTTCTTTGCCCCTGATGAAGTTTCACAATGGATGGACTCACAAGGACTTGCCATTTGATGAAGATAAGCCTTTACCACATTTTCGCATCTTTCACTTGTTAAAATGACAGGTCCGACAGCATACAGGTCAGGGGCATCACCTCCTGTTATAGAGCCTAAAATCTGGATAGCCACACACCTCACACGCCACATGCAATCTCCAAATCTTTGTTGATGGACCGTACTTTGGCTGGTGACGTGGGGGCATGGGGGTAGAGATTTTTTTTGCCCCTCTCGATCAGCTCTTATTTCTGCCTCATCTTGCTGCTTCATTAGCACACTCATACACTTGAAAGGAGGTTTGCCACTTCAGGCTGTCACCCCGATAGGGCAAGTCTAATTACCATGACAGTCTGGTGTTTCACCCCCGCTATTACCATGCCATCCTTCGGTTAACGTTACCATGCATGACCTACAATTTGCAACCTTATGTTTTATGTGAATTTCCATTTTCCTGTTATGTTATATTGTGATTTACTGATGTTTCTCATCTGTCTATTGCCTTCAGTATAAGAAAGTAAAAGTTTATATGTTACTAAGCACTTACGTATTCTACTGCACGAGGCTCAGGAGGGCTGGCCATGCTACTAACCCGTGTTCAGTAAGTTCGGGGAATGATACTTCCTGGTGTTGGGGTCAGGGAGTGGGGTGGGTTAGGGGTTGGTGGGGGTGTTTGGGGTAAAGGGGGGTTGGGGTTAGGGCTCACACTTTTCTGTATAATTAGACCAGTTGACATGAAACCTTTTGTAGTCTCAGGTGCCACGGAGATCATCTTCCAGTTAGACAATGGCTAATCTCCAAATAGTCAGGGGAATGTCAGGGGTCTCAACGACAACATCTAGCGCAGGCTGGTCTTTGATCACCTAAAGAAACTAAATCCTCACATAATCTGTTTGCAGAAAACCCACCTTACTGGGGGAAGAGTGCTGTCTCAAAAAAAAAATGTGGGTATCTAGCTAGCCACGTATCCCACTTCTCTACCTTTTCTAGAGGCACTGCGGTTTTGATTTCTAAATCTTTCCCAGGAACAGTGGAGGATGTCCAGGTGGATGTTAATGGTCACTTTACAATTATAACTTGGTCTCATTATATACACCTCGCCTTTTAATATTTCAGTTCTTGATTCCCTTGCCACCAAGCTTCGCAACTGCATGGACAATCCTGTTCTTATTACTGGGGATTTTAACGCGGTTCTCGACCCGATTAAAGACAAATTAAGTAAAAAAATGCGATCATTTCCTCAATTGGTAGAATGGGTGAACAGATTTGAACTTACTGACGTATGGCACCGGCATTACCCAGACAGTAAAGAATAATCTTGCTATTCAGACCAACATAAGTCCATGTCTCGTATAGACATGTGTCTGGGTTCCCCTGATCTTCCTTTGATTGAGGATATTAGATACCTCCCTCATGGTATTTCAGATCACTCCCCCATGTTATGTGAAATACACTGCCTTCATAATAACTGTAATGGTTGCTGGAGAATGGGATCGTGGTGGCTGGAGGACCAAATGGTCTTAAACCCCTGTATAGAGGCCATGGGCAGCTACTGGTCAGAAAATGTAAAATCAGCAGACTTTAGCATTGGTTGGGAAGCAGGTAAGGCTGTACTAAGAGGTGCTTTTAGAGCTTCCCTCTCAATGATTAGACAGAATGATCAGGCA